>NC_092879.1:94026240-94379746 GCF_028372415.1 Notamacropus eugenii | reverse complement strand
AGGACATTACAGGATGGTGGATAACAAAGCAAATGACATCACACGATGCTGGATAATAAATCAAAAGACGTCCCAGAATGGTAGACCTTAAATAAAATGACATCAGAGGATGAAAGCTAAGAAAGGAAATGACATCACATTATGCTAGGTAAAAAGTAAGAGGACATTACAGGATGCTGGGTAATAACCAAAATGACATCACAAAATGCTGGATAAAAAATAAAAAGATGTCAAAGAACGGCAGACCTTAAATAAAATGACATCAGAGGATGACAGCTAAGAAAGGAAATGACATCACATTATGCAAGGTAATGAATAAGATGACATTACAGGATGCCGGATAAAAAATAAAAAGACGTCACTTAATGGTAGACATTAATTAAAATGACATCAGAGGATGAGAGCTAAGAAAGGAAATGACTTCACATTAAGCCAGGTAATAAGTAAGAAGACATTACAGAATGGTGGACAATAAACAAAATGACATCACAGGATGCTGGACAATAAATAAAAAGACGTCACAGAATGGTAGACCTTAAATAATATGACATCAGAGGGTGAGAGCTGAGAAAGTTAATGACATCAGATTATGCTTGGTAAAAATAAGAGGACATTGCAGAATGCTGGGTAATAAACAAAATGACATCACAGGATGCTTCATAATAAATAAGAAGACGTCACAGAATGGCATACCCAAAATAAAATGACATCAGAGGATGAGAGTTAACAAATGAAATGCCATCACATTATGCAAGGGAATAAATTAGATGCCATTACAGGATGCTGGGTAAGAAACAAAATGACATCACAATGCTGGATATTAAATAAAAAGACATCACAGAATGGTAGAGTTTAAATAAATTGACGTGACAGGATGGTAGGTCACAAAGGAAATAACATCACAGTATGCTAGGTAGTAAATAACAGGACATGACAGGATGCGAAGTAATAAATCAAATGACATCACAGGATGCTGAATAAAGTATAAAAAAAATCACAGAATGGTAGACTTTGAATAACGTGACATCAGAGGATGGGAGCTACCAAGTGAAATGAGATCACATTATAATAGGTAATAAGTAAGAGCACATTACAGGATGCTGGGTAAAAAAAATGACATCACAGGATGCTGCATAACAAATAAAAAGACGTCACAGACTGGTAGACCTTAAATAAAATGACATCAGAGGATGAGAGCTAACAAAGGAAATGCCATCACATTATGCTAGGTAATAAATTAGATTACAATCCAGGATGCTGGGAAAGAAATAAAATGACATCACAGGATGTTGCATAATAAAAAAAAGACGTCACAGTATGGGAGACCTAAAATGAAATGATATCAGAGGATGAGAGTAAACAAAGGAAATGCCATCATATTATGCAATGGAATACATTAGATGACATTACAGGATGCTGGGTAATAAACAAAATGACATCTCAGTGCTGTATAAGAAATAAAAAGACATCACAGAATGGTAAATTCTACATAAATTGACATGACACGATGGTAGGTCAGAAAGGAAATAACATCACAGCATGCTAGGTAATAAATAACAGGACATGACAGGATGCGAAGTAATAAATGAAATGACATCACAGGATGCTGAATAAAGTATAAATAACATCACAGAATGGTAGATCTTAAATAAAGTGACATCAGAGGATGAGAGCTAAAAAGGAAATGACATCACATTATGCAAGGTAATATATTAGATGACATAACAGGATGCTGAGTAAGAAATAAAATGACAACACGGAATGATGGATAATAAATAAAAAGACATCACACAATGGCAGACCATAAATAAATTGACATCAGAGGATAAGAGGTAAGAAAGGAAATGACATCACATTATGCAAGGTAATAAATTAGATGACATCACAGGATGCTGGGTAAGAAACCAAGTGACATCTCAATGCTGGATAATAAATAAAAAGACATCACAGAATGGTAGAGTTTAAATAAATTGACATGACATGATGGTAGGTCACAAAGGAAATAACATCACAGTATGCTAGGTAGCAAATAACAGGATATGACAGGATGTGAAGTAATAAATGAAATGACATCACAGGATGCTGTATAAAGTATAAAAAACATCACAGAATGGTAGACCTTAAATAAAGTGACATCAGAGGATTGGAGCTAACAAGGGAAATGAGATCACATTATACTAGGTAATATGTAAGAGCACGTTACAGGATGCTGGGTAAAAAAAATGACATCCCAGGATGCTGCATAACAAATAAAAAGACGTCACAGACTGGTAGACCTTAAATAAAATGACATCAGAGGATGAGAGCTAACAAAGGAAATGCCATCACATTATGCTAGGTAATAAATTAGATTACAATCCAGGATGCTGGGAAAGAAATAAAATGACATCACAGGATGTTGCATAATAAAAAAAAGACGTCACAGTATGGGAGACCTAAAATGAAATGATATCAGAGGATGAGAGTAAACAAAGGAAATGCCATCATATTATGCAATGGAATAAATTAGATGACATTACAGGATGCTGGGTAATAAACAAAATGACATCTCAGTGCTGTATAAGAAATAAAAAGACATCACAGAATGGTAGATTCTACATAAATTGACATGACACGATGGTAGGTCAGAAAGGAAATAACATCACAGCATGCTAGGTAATAAATAACAGGACATGACAGGATGCGAAGTAATAAATGAAATGACATCACAGGATGCTGAATAAAGTATAAATAACATCACAGAATGGTAGATCTTAAATAAAGTGACATCAGAGGATGAGAGCTAAAAAGGAAATGACATCACATTATGCAAGGTAATATATTAGATGACATAACAGGATGCTGAGTAAGAAATAAAATGACAAGACAGGATGATGGATAATAAATAAAAAGACATCACACAATGGCAGACCTTAAATAAATTGACATCAGAGGATAAGAGGTAAGAAAGGAAATGACATCACATTATGCAAGGTAATAAATTAGATGACATAACAGTATGCAGGGTAAGAAATAAAATGACAAGACAGGATGATGGATAATAAATAAAAAGACGTCACTTAATGGTAGACCTTAAATAAAATGACATCAGAGGATGAGAGCTAAGAAAGGAAATGACTTCACATTATGCTAGGTAATAAATTAGATGACATAAGAGGATGCTGGGTAAGAAATAAAATGACAACACCGGATGATGGATAATAAATAAAAAGACGTCATAGAATGGTAGACCTTAAATAAAATGACATCAGAGGATGAGAGCTAAGAAAGGAAATGCCATCACATTACGCCAGGTAATAAGTAAGAGGACATTACAGGATGGTGGATAACAAAGCAAATGACATCACACGATGCTGGATAATAAATCAAAAGACGTCACAGAATGGTAGACCTTAAATAAAATGACATCAGAGGATGAGAGCTAAGAAAGGAAATGACATCACATTATGCTAGGTAAAAAGTAAGAGGACATTACAGGATGCTGGGTAATAACCAAAATGACATCACAAAATGCTGGATAAAAAATAAAAAGATGTCAAAGAACGGCAGACCTTAAATAAAATGACATCAGAGGATGACAGCTAAGAAAGGAAATGACATCACATTATGCAAGGTAATGAATAAGATGACATTACAGGATGCCGGATAAAAAATAAAAAGATGTCACTTAATGGTAGACATTAATTAAAATGACATCAGAGGATGAGAGCTAAGAAAGGAAATGACTTCACATTAAGCCAGGTAATAAGTAAGAGGACATTACAGAATGGTGGACAATAAACAAAATGACATCACAGGATGCTGGACAATAAATAAAAAGACGTCACAGAATGGTAGACCTTAAATAATATGACATCAGAGGATGAGAGCTGAGAAAGTTAATGACATCAGATTATGCTTGGTAAAAATAAGAGGACATTACAGAATGCTGGGTAATAAACAAAATGACATCACAGGATGCTTCATAATAAATAAGAAGACGTCACAGAATGGCAGATCCAAAATAAAATGACATCAGAGGATGAGAGTTAACAAAGGAAATGCCATCACATTATGCAAGGGAATAAATTAGATGCCATTACAGGATGCTGGGTAAGAAACAAAATGACATCACAATGCTGGATATTAAATAAAAAGACATCACAGAATGGTAGAGTTTAAATAAATTGACGTGACAGGATGGTAGGTCACAAAGGAAATAACATCACAGTATGCTAGGTAGTAAATCACAGGACATGACAGGATGCGAAGTAATAAATCAAATGACATCACAGGATGCTGAATAAAGTATAAAAAAAATGACAGAATGGTAGACCTTGAATAACGTGACATCAGAGGATGGGAGCTACCAAGGGAAATGAGATCACATTATAATAGGTAATAAGTAAGAGCACATTACAGGAGGCTGGGTAAAAAAAATGACATCACAGGATGCTGCATAACAAATAAAAAGACGTCACAGACTGGTAGACCTTAAATAAAATGACATCAGAGGATGAGAGCTAACAAAGGAAATGCCATCACATTATGCTAGGTAATAAATTAGATTACAATCCAGGATGCTGGGAAAGAAATAAAATGACATCACAGGATGTTGCATAATAAAAAAAAGACGTCACAGTATGGGAGACCTAAAATGAAATGATATCACAGGATGAGAGTAAACAAAGGAAATGCCATCATATTATGCAATGGAATAAATTAGATGACATTACAGGATGCTGGGTAATAAACAAAATGACATCTCAGTGCTGTATAAGAAATAAAAAGACATTACAGAATGGTAGATTCTACATAAATTGTCATGACACGATGGTAGGTCAGAAAGGAAATAACATCACAGCATGCTAGGTAATAAATAACAGGACATGACAGGATGCGAAGTAATAAATGAAATGACATCACAGGATGCTGAATAAAGTATAAAAAACATCACAGAATGGTAGATCTTAAATAAAGTGACATCAGAGGATGAGAGCTAAAAAGGAAAGGACATCACATTATGCAAGGTAATATATTAGATGACATAACAGGATGCTGAGTAAGAAATAAAATGACAACACGGAATGATGGATAATAAATAAAAAGACATCACACAATGGCAGACCTTAAATAAATTGACATCAGAGGATAAGAGGTAAGAAAGGAAATGACATCACATTATGCAAGGTAATAAATTAGATGACATAACAGGATGCAGGGTAAGAAATAAAATGACAAGACAGGATGATGGATAATAAATAAAAAGACGTCACTTAATGGTAGACCTTAAATAAAATGACATCAGAGGATGAGAGCTAAGAAAGGAAATGACTTCACATTATGCTAGGTAATAAATTAGATGACATAAGAGGATGCTGGGTAAGAAATAAAATGACAACACCGGATGATGGATAATAAATAAAAAGACGTCATAGAATGGTAGACCTTAAATAAAATGACATCAGAGGATGAGAGCTAAGAAAGGAAATGCCATCACATTACGCCAGGTAATAAGTAAGAGGACATTACAGGATGGTGGATAACAAAGCAAATGACATCACACGATGCTGGATAATAAATCAAAAGACGTCACAGAATGGTAGACCTTAAATAAAATGACATCAGAGGATGAGAGCTAAGAAAGGAAATGACATCACATTATGCTAGGTAAAAAGTAAGAGGACATTACAGGATGCTGGGTAATAACCAAAATGACATCACAAAATGCTGGATAA
This sequence comes from Notamacropus eugenii, assembly GCF_028372415.1. Lineage (NCBI taxonomy): Eukaryota > Metazoa > Chordata > Mammalia > Diprotodontia > Macropodidae > Notamacropus > Notamacropus eugenii. The sequence continues at coordinate 94,374,029 of NC_092879.1, read as the reverse complement.
AAAATAAAAAGATGTCAAAGAACGGCAGACCTTAAATAAAATGACATCAGAGGATGACAGCTAAGAAAGGAAATGACATCACATTATGCAAGGTAATAAATAAGATGACATTACAGGATGCCGGATAAAAAATAAAAAGACGTCACTTAATGGTAGACATTAATTAAAATGACATCAGAGGATGAGAGCTAAGAAAGGAAATGACTTCACATTAAGCCAGGTAATAAGTAAGAGGACATTACAGAATGGTGGACAATAAACAAAATGACATCACAGGATGCTGGACAATAAATAAAAAGACGTCACAGAATGGTAGACCTTAAATAATATGACATCAGAGGATGAGAGCTGAGAAAGTTAATGACATCAGATTATGCTTGGTAAAAATAAGAGGACATTACAGAATGCTGGGTAATAAACAAAATGACATCACAGGATGCTTCATAATAAATAAGAAGACGTCACAGAATGGCAGACCCAAAATAAAATGACATCAGAGGATGAGAGTTAACAAAGGAAATGCCATCACATTATGCAAGGGAATAAATTAGATGCCATTACAGGATGCTGGGTAAGAAACAAAATGACATCACAATGCTGGATATTAAATAAAAAGACATCACAGAATGGTAGAGTTTAAATAAATTGACGTGACAGGATGGTAGGTGACAAAGGAAATAACATCACAGTATGCTAGGTAGTAAATAACAGGACATGACAGGATGCGAAGTAATAAATCAAATGACATCACAGGATGCTGAATAAAGTATAAAAAAAATCACAGAATGGTAGACCTTGAATAACGTGACATCAGAGGATGGGAGCTACCAAGGGAAATGAGATCACATTATAATAGGTAATAAGTAAGAGCACATTACAGGATGCTGGGTAAAAAAAATGACATCACAGGATGCTGCATAACAAATTAAAAGACGTCACAGACTGGTAGACCTTAAATAAAATGACATCAGAGGATGAGAGCTAACAAAGGAAATGCCATCACATTATGCTAGGTAATAAATTAGATTACAATCCAGGATGCTGGGAAAGAAATAAAATGACATCACAGGATGTTGCATAATAAAAAAAAGACGTCACAGTATGGGAGACCTAAAATGAAATGATATCAGAGGATGAGAGTAAACAAAGGAAATGCCATCATATTATGCAATGGAATACATTAGATGACATTACAGGATGCTGGGTAATAAACAAAATGACATCTCAGTGCTGTATAAGAAATAAAAAGACATCACAGAATGGTAGATTCCACATAAATTGACATGACACGATGGTAGGTCAGAAAGGAAATAACATCACAGCATGCTAGGTAATAAATAACAGGACATGACAGGATGCGAAGTAATAAATGAAATGGCATCACAGGATGCTGAATAAAGTATAAAAAACATCACAGAATGGTAGATCTTAAATAAAGTGACATCAGAGGATGAGAGCTAAAAAGGAAAGGACATCACATTATGCAAGGTAATATATTAGATGACATAACAGGATGCTGAGTAAGAAATAAAATGACAACACGGAATGATGGATAATAAATAAAAAGACATCACACAATGGCAGACCTTAAATAAATTGACATCAGAGGATAAGAGGTAAGAAAGGAAATGACATCACATTATGCAAGGTAATAAATTAGATGACATAACAGGTTGCAGGGTAAGAAATAAAATGACAAGACAGGATGATGGATAATAAATAAAAAGACGTCACTTAATGGTAGACCTTAAATAAAATGACATCAGAGGATGAGAGCTAAGAAAGGAAATGACTTCACATTATGCTAGGTAATAAATTAGATGACATAAGAGGATGTTGGGTAAGAAATAAAATGACAACACCGGATGATGGATAATAAATAAAAAGACGTCATAGAATGGTAGACCTTAAATAAAACGACATCAGAGGATGAGAGCTAAGAAAGGAAATGCCATCACATTACGCCAGGTAATAAGTAAGAGGACATTACAGGATGGTGGATAACAAAGCAAATGACATCACACGATGCTGGATAATAAATCAAAAGACGTCACAGAATGGTAGACCTTAAATAAAATGACATCAGAGGATGACAGCTAAGAAAGGAAATGACATCACGTTATGCAAGGTAAAAAGTAAGAGCACATTACAGGATGCTGCGTAATAACCAAAATGACATCACAAAATGCTGGATAAAAAATAAAAAGATGTCAAAGAACGGCAGACCTTAAATAAAATGACATCAGAGGATGACAGCTAAGAAAGGAAATGACATCACATTATGCAAGGTAATAAATAAGATGACATTACAGGATGCCGGATAAAAAATAAAAAGATGTCACTTAATGGTAGACATTAATTAAAATGACATCAGAGGATGAGAGCTAAGAAAGGAAATGACTTCACATTAAGCCAGGTAATAAGTAAGAGGACATTACAGAATGGTGGACAATAAACAAAATGACATCACAGGATGCTGGACAATAAATAAAAAGACGTCACAGAATGGTAGACCTTAAATAATATGACATCAGATGATGAGAGCTGAGAAAGATAATGACATCAGATTATGCTTGGTAAAAATAAGAGGACATTACAGAATGCTGGGTAATAAACAAAATGACATCACAGGATGCTTCATAATAAATAAGAAGACGTCACAGAATGGCAGACCCAAAATAAAATGACATCAGAGGATGAGAGTTAACAAAGGAAATGCCATCACATTATGCAAGGGAATAAATTAGATGCCATTACAGGATGCTGGGTAAGAAACAAAATGACATCACAATGCTGGATATTAAATAAAAAGACATCACACAATGGCAGACCTTAAATAAATTGACATCAGAGGATCAGAGGTAAGAAAGGAAATGACATCACATTATGCAAGGTAATAAATTAGATGACATAACAGGATGCAGGGTAAGAAATAAAATGACAAGACAGGATGATGGATAATAAATAAAAAGACGTCACTTAATGGTAGACCTTAAATAAAATGACATCAGAGGATGAGAGCTAAGAAAGGAAATGACTTCACATTATGCTAGGTAATAAATTAGATGACATAAGAGGATGCTGGGTAAGAAATAAAATGACAACACCGGATGATGGATAATAAGTAAAAAGACGTCATAGAATGGTAGACCTTAAATAAAATGACATTAGAGGATGAGTGTTAGAAAGGAAATGCCATCACATTACGCCAGGTAATAAGTACGAGGACATTACAGGATGGTGGATAACAAAGCAAATGACATCACACGATGCTGGATAATAAATCAAAAGACGTCACAGAATGGTAGACCTTAAATAAAATGACATCAGAGGATGAGAGCTAAGAAAGGAAATGACATCACATTATGCTAGGTAAAAAGTAAGAGGACATTACAGGATGCTGGGTAATAACCAAAATGACATCACAAAATGCTGGATAAAAAATAAAAAGATGTCAAAGAACGTCAGACCTTAAATAAAATGACATCAGAGGATGACAGCTAAGAAAGGAAATGACATCACATTATGCAAGGTAATGAATAAGATGACATTACAGGATGCCGGATAAAAAATAAAAAGACGTCACTTAATGGTAGACATTAATTAAAATGACATCAGAGGATGAGAGCTAAGAAAGGAAATGACTTCACATTAAGCCAGGTAATAAGTAAGAGGACATTACAGAATGGTGGACAATAAACAAAATGACATCACAGGATGCTGGACAATAAATAAAAAGACGTCACAGAATGGTAGACCTTAAATAATATGACATCAGAGGATGAGAGCTGAGAAAGTTAATGACATCAGATTATGCTTGGTAAAAATAAGAGGACATTACAGAATGCTGGGTAATAAACAAAATGACATCACAGGATGCTTCATAATAAATAAGAAGACGTCACAGAATGGCAGACCCAAAATAAAATGACATCAGAGGATGAGAGTTAACAAAGGAAATGCCATCACATTATGCAAGGGAATAAATTAGATGCCATTACAGGATGCTGGGTAAGAAACAAAATGACATCACAATGCTGGATATTAAATAAAAAGACATCACAGAATGGTAGAGTTTAAATAAATTGACGTGACAGGATGGTAGGTCACAAAGGAAATAACATCACAGTATGCTAGGTAGTAAATAACAGGACATGACAGGATGCGAAGTAATAAATCAAATGACATCACAGGATGCTGAATAAAATATAAAAAAACATCACAGAATGGTAGACCTTGAATAACGTGACATCAGAGGATGGGAGCTACCAAGGGAAATGAGATCACATTATAATAGATAATAAGTAAGAGCACATTACAGTTTGCTGGGTAAAAAAAATGACATCACAGGATGCTGCATAACAAATAAAAAGACGTCACAGACTGGTAGACCTTAAATAAAATGACATCAGAGGATGAGAGCTAACAAAGGAAATGCCATCACATTATGCTAGGTAATAAATTAGATTACAATCCAGGATGCTGGGAAAGAAATAAAATGACATCACAGGATGTTGCATAATAAAAAAAAGACGTCACAGTATGGGAGACCTAAAATGAAATGATATCAGAGGATGAGAGTAAACAAAGGAAATGCCATCATATTATGCAATGGAATACATTAGATGACATTACAGGATGCTGGGTAATAAACAAAATGACATCTCAGTGCTGTATAAGAAATAAAAAGACATCACAGAATGGTAGATTCTACATAAATTGACATGACACGATGGTAGGTCAGAAAGGAAATAACATCACAGCAAGCTAGGTAATAAATAACAGGACATGACAGGATGCGAAGTAATAAATGAAATGACATCACAGGATGCTGAATAAAGTATAAAAAAAATCACAGAATGGTAGACCTTGAATAACGTGACATCAGAGGATGGGAGCTACCAAGGGAAATGAGATCACATTATAATAGGTAATAAGTAAGAGCACATTACAGGATGCTGGGTAAAAAAAATGACATCACAGGATGCTGCATAACAAATTAAAAGACGTCACAGACTGGTAGACCTTAAATAAAATGACATCAGAGGATGAGAGCTAACAAAGGAAATGCCATCACATTATGCTAGGTAATAAATTAGATTACAATCCAGGATGCTGGGAAAGAAATAAAATGACATCACAGGATGTTGCATAATAAAAAAAAGACGTCACAGTATGGGAGACCTAAAATGAAATGATATCAGAGGATGAGAGTAAACAAAGGAAATGCCATCATATTATGCAATGGAATACATTAGATGACATTACAGGATGCTGGGTAATAAACAAAATGACATCTCAGTGCTGTATAAGAAATAAAAAGACATCACAGAATGGTAGATTCTACATAAATTGACATGACACGATGGTAGGTCAGAAAGGAAATAACATCACAGCAAGCTAGGTAATAAATAACAGGACATGACACGATGCGAAGTAATAAATGAAATGACATCACAGGATGCTGAATAAAGTATAAAAAACATCACAGAATGGTAGATCTTAAATAAAGTGACATCAGAGGATGAGAGCTAAAAAGGAAATGACATCACATTATGCAAGGTAATATATTAGATGACATAACAGGATGCTGAGTAAGAAATAAAATGACAACACAGAATGATGGATAATAAATAAAAAGACACCACACAATGGCAGACCTTAAATAAATTGTCATCAGAGGATAAGAGGTAAGAAAGGAAATGACACCACATTATGCAAGGTAATAAATTAGATGACATAACAGGATGCAGGGTAAGAAATAAAATGACAACACAGGATGATGGATAATAAATAAAAAGACGTCACTTAATGGTAAACCTTAAATAAAATGACATCAGAGGATGAGAGCTAAGAAAGGAAATGCCATCACATTCCGCCAGGTAATAAGTAAGAGAACATTACAGGATGGTGGGTAACAAACCAAATGACATCACACAATGCTGGATAATAAATCAAAAGACGTCACAGAATGGTAGACCTTACATAAAATGACATCAGAGGATGAGAGCTAAGAAAGCAAATGACATCACATTATGCTAGGTAAAAAGTAAGAGGACATTACAGGATGCTGGGCAATAACCAAAATGACATCACAAAATGCTGGATAAAAAATAAAAAGATGTCAAAGAACGTCAGACCTTAAATAAAATGACATCAGAGGATGACAGCTAAGAAAGGAAATGACATCACATTATGCAAGGTAATAAATAAGATGACATTACAGGATGCCGGATAAAAAATAAAAAGATGTCACTTAATGGTAGACATTAATTAAAATGACATCAGAGGGTGAGAGCTAAGAAAGGAAATGACTTCACATTAAGCCAGGTAATAAGTAAGAGGACATTACAGAATGGTGGACAATAAACAAAATGACATCACAGGATGCTGGACAATAAATAAAAAGACGTCACAGAATGGTAGACCTTAAATAATATGACATCAGAGGATGAGAGCTGAGAAAGTTAATGACATCAGATTATGCTTGGTAAAAATAAGAGGACATTAGAGAATGCTGGGTAATAAACAAAATGACATCACAGGATGCTGGATAATAAACAAGAAGACGTCACAGAATGGCAGACCCCAAATAAAATGACATCAGAGGATGAGAGTTAACAAAGGAAATGCCATCACATTATGCAAGGGAATAAATTAGATGCCACTACAGGATGCTGGGTAAGAAACAAAATGACATCACAATGCTGGATATTAAATAAAAAGACATTACAGAATGGTAGAGTTTAAATAAATTGACGTGACAGGATGGTAGGTCACAAAGGAAATAACATCACAGTACGCTAGGCAGCAAATAACAGGATATGACAGGATGTGAAGTAATAAATGAAATGACATCACAGGATGCTGAATAAAGTATAAAAAAACATCACAGAATGGTAGACCTTAAATAAAGTGACATCAGAAGATTGGAGCTAACAAGGGAAATGAGATCACATTATACTAGGTAATATGTAAGAGCACGTTACAGGATGATGGGTAATAACAAAAATGACATCACAGGATGCTGTGTAATAAATAGAATGACAGCACAGGATGTTGCAAAACAAATAAAAAGACGTCACAGCATGGTAGACCTAAAATGAAATGACATCAGAGGATGAGAGCTAATAAAGGAAATGCCATCACATTATGCAAGGGAATAAATTAGATGCCATGACAGGATGCTGGGTAAGAAACAAAATGACATCACAATGCTGGATATTAAATAAAAAGACATCACAGAATGGTAGAGTTTAAATAAATTGACGTGACAGGATGGTAGGTCACAAAGGAAATAACATCACAGTACGCTAGGTAGCAAATAACAGGATATGACAGGATGTGAAGTAACAAATGAAATGACATCACAGGATGCTGAATAAAGTATAAAAAAAACAGCACAGAATGGTAGACCTTGAATAACGTGACATCAGAGGATGGGAGCTACCAAGGGAAATGAGATCACATTATAATAGGTAATAAGTAAGAGCACATTACAGAATGCTGGGGAAAAATAAATGACATCACAGGATGCTGCATAGCAAATAAAAAGACGTCACAGACTGGTAGACCTTAAATAAAATGACATAAGAAGATGAGAGCTAACCAAGGAAATGCCATCACATTATGCTAGGTAATAAATTAGATTACAATCCAGGATTCTGGGAAAGAAATAAAATGACATCACAGGATGTTGCATAATAAAAAAAAGACGTCACAGCATGGGAGACCTAAAATGAAATGATATCAGAGGATGAGAGTTAACAAAGGAAATGCCATCATATTGTGCAAGGGAATAAATTAGATGACATTACAGGATGCTGGGTAATAAACAAAATGACATCTCAGTGCTGTATAAAAAATAAAAAGACATCACAGAATGGTAGATTCTAAATAAATTGACATGACACGATGGTAGGTCAGAAAGGAAATAACATCACAGCATGCTAGGTAATAAATAACAGGACATGACAGGATGCGAAGTAATAAATCAAATGACATCACAGGATGCTGAATAAAGTATAAAAAACATCACGGAATGGGAGATTTTAAATTAAAGTGACATCAGAGGATGAGAGCTAAAAAGGAAATGACATCACATTAAGCCAGGTAATAAGTAAGAGGACATTACAGAATGGTGGACAATAAACAAAATGACATCACAGGATGCTGGACAATAAATAAAAAGACGTCACAGAATGGTAGACCTTAAATAATATGGCATCAGAGGATGAGAGCTGAGAAAGTTAATGACATCAGATTATGCTTGGTAAAAATAAGAGGACATTACAGAATGCTGGGTAATAAACAAAATGACATCACAGGATGCTGGATAATAATAAGAAGACGTCATAGAATGGCAGACCCAAAATAAAATGACATCAGAGGATGAGAGTTAGCAAAGGAAATGCCATCACATTATGCAAGGGAATAAATTAGATGCCATTACAGGATGCTGGGTAATAAACAAAATGACATCACAATGCTGGATATTAAAAAAAAAAGACATCACAGAATGGTAGAGTTTAAATAAATTGACATGACAGGATGGTAGGTCACAAAGGAAATAACATCACAGTATGCTAGGTAGTAAATAACAGGACATGACAGGGTGCGAAGTAATAAATCAAATGACATCACAGGATGCTGAATAAAGTATAAAAAAAACATCACAGAATGGTAGACTTTGAATAACGTGACATCAGAGGATGGGAGCTAAGAAAGGAAATGACATCACATTATGATAGGTAATAAATTAGATTACAATCCAGGATGCTGGGAAAGAAATAAAATGACATCACAGGATGTTGCATAATAAAAGAAAGACGTCACAGTATGGGGCCCCTAAAATGAAATGATATCAGAGGATGAGAGTTAACAAAGGAAATGCCATCATATTATGCAAGGGAATAAATTAGATGACATTACAGGATGCTGGGTAAGAAACAAAATGACATCTCAGTGCTGTATAAGAAATAAAAAAGACATCACAGAATGGTAGATTCTAAATAAAATTGACATGACACGATGGTAGGTCAGAAAGGAAATAACATCACAGCATGCTAGGTAATAAATAACAGGATATGACAGGATGTGAAGTAATCAAATGTAAATGACATCACAGGATGCTGAATAAAGTATAAAAAAAACATCACAGAAGGGTAGACCTTAAATAAAGTGACATCAGAAGATTGGAGCTAACAAGGGAAATGAGATCACATTATACTAGGTAATATGTAACAGCACGTTACAGGATGCTGGGTAATAACAAAAATGACATCACAGGATGCTGAATAAACTATAAAAAAACATCACAGAATGGTAGATTAAATAAAGTGACATCAGAGGATGAGAGCTAAAAAGGAAAGGACATCACATTATGCAATGTAATATATTAGATGACATAACAGGATGCTGAGTAAGAAATAAAATGACAACACGGAATGATGGATAATAAATAAAAAGACATCACACAATGGCAGACCTTAAATAAATTGACATCAGAGGATAAGAGGTAAGAAAGGAAATGACATCACATTATGCAAGGTAATAAATTAGATGACATAACAGGATGCTGGGTAAGAAATAAAATGACAACACAGGATGATGGATAATAAATAAAAAGACGTCATAGAATGGTAGACCTTAAATAAAATGACATCAGAGGATGAGAGCTAAGAAAGGAAATGCCATCACATTACGCCAGGTAATAAGTAAGGGGACATTACAGATGGTGGATAACAAAGCAAATGACATCACACGATGCTGGATAATAAATCAAAAGACGTCACAGAATGTAGGACTTTAAATAAAATGACATCAGAGGATGAGAGCTAAGAAAGGAAATGACATCACATTATGCTAGGTAAAAAGTAAGACGACATTACAGGATGCTGGGTAATAACCAAAATGACATTACAAAATGCTGGATATAAAATAAAAAGATGTCAAAGAACGGCAGACCTTAAATAAAATTCCATCAGAGGATGACAGCTAAGAAAGAAAATGACATCACATTATGCAAAGGTATAAATAAGATGACATTACAGGATGCGAGATAAAAAATAAGAGACGTCACTTAATGGTAGACCATTAATTAAAATGACATCAGGGATGAGAGCTAAGAAAGAAATGACTTCACATTAAGCCAGGTCATAAGTAAGAGGGACATTACAGAATGGTGGACAATAAACAAAATGACATCACAGAGCTGGACAATAAATAAAACGACGTCACAGAATGGGTAGATCTTAAATAAAGTGACATCAGAGGATGAGAGCTAGAAAAGAAATGACATCACATTATCCAAGGTAATATATTCGATGACATAACAGGATGCTGTAGTAAGAAATAAAATGACAACACGGAATGATGGATAATAAATAAAAAGACATCACACAATGGCAGACCTTAAATAAATTGACATCAGATGATAAGAGGTAAGAAAGGAAATGACATCATATTATGCAAGGTAATAAATTAGATGGAATAACAGGATGCAGGGTAAGAAATAAAATGACAACACCGGATGATGGATAGTAAATAAAAAGACGTCATAGAATGGTAGACCTAAATAAAATGACATCAGAGGATGAGAGCTAAGAAAGGAAATGCCCATCACATTACGCCAGGTAATAAGTAAGAGGACATTACAGGATGGTGGATAACAAAGCAAATGACATCACACGATGCTGGATAATAAATCAAAAGACGTCACAGAATGGTAGACCTTAAATAAAATGACATCAGAGGATGAGAGCTAAGAAAGCAAATGACATCACATTATGCTAGGTAAAAAGTAAGAAGACATTACAGGATGCTGGGTAATAACCAAAATGACATCACAAAATGCTGGATAAAACATAAAAAGATGTCAAAGAACGGTAGACCTTAAATAAAATGACATCAGAGGATGAGAGCTAAGAAAGGAAATGCCATCACATTACGCCAGGTAATAAGTAAGAGGACATTACAGGATGGTGGATAATAAAGCAAATGACATCACACGATGCTGGATAATAAATCAAAAGACGTCACAGAATGGTAGACCTTAAATAAAATGACATCAGAGGATGAGAGCTAAGAAAGAAAATGACATCACATTATGCTAGGTAAAAAGTAAGAGGACATTACAGGATGCTGGGTAATAACCAAAATGACATCACAAAATGCTGGATAAAAAATAAAAAGATGTCAAAGAACGGCAGACCTTAAATAAAATTCCATCAGAGGATGACAGCTAAGAAAGGAAATGACATCACATTATGCAAGGTAATAAATAAGATGACATTACAGGATGCCAGATAAAAAATAAAAAGACGTCACTTAATGGTAGACATTAATTAAAATGACATCAGAGGATGAGAGCTAAGAAAGAAAATGACTTCACATTAAGCCAGGTAATAAGTAAGAGGACATTACAGAATGGTGGACAATAAACAAAATGACATCACAGGATGCTGGACAATAAATAAAAAGACGTCACAGAATGTTAGACCTTAAATAATATGACATCAGAGGATGAGAGCTGAGAAAGTTAATGACATCAGATTATGCTTGGTAAAAAGAAGAGGACATTACAGAATGCTGGGTAATAAACAAAACGACATCACAGGATGCTGGATAATAAATAAGAAGACGTCACAGAATGGCAGACCCCAAATAAAATGACATCAGAGGATGAGAGTTCACAAAGGAAATGCCATCACATTATGCAAGGGAATAAATTAGATGCCATTTCAGGATGCTGGGTAAGAAACAAAAGGACATCACAATGCTGGATATTAAATAAAAAGCCATCACAGAATGGTAGAGTTTAAATAAATTGACGTGACTGGATGGTAGGTCACAAAGGAAATAACATCACAGTACGCTAGGTAGCAAATAACAGGACATGACAGGATGAGAAGTAATAAATGAAATGACATCACAGGATGCTGAATAAAGTATAAAAAAAACATCACAGAATGGTAGACCTTGAATAATGTGACATCAGAGGATGGGAGGTACCAAGGGAAATGAGATCACATTATGATAGGTAATAAGTAAGAGCACATTACAGGATGCTGGGTAAAAAAAATGACATCACAGGATGCTGCATAGCAAATAAAAAGACGTCACAGACCGGTAGACCTTAAATAAAATGACATCAGAAGATGAGAGCTAACAAAGGAAATGCCATTACATTATGCTAGGTAATAAATTAGATTACAATCCAGGATGCTGGGAAAGAAATAAAATGACATCACAGGATGTTGCATAATAAAAAAAAGACGTCAAAATATGGGAGACCTAAAATGAAATGATATCAGAGGATGAGAGTTAACAAAGGAAATGCCATCATATTATGCAAGGGAATAAATTAGATGACATTACAGGATGCTGGGTAAGAAACAAAATGACATCTCAGTGCTGTATAAGAAATAAAAAGACATCACAGAATGGTAGATTCTAAATAAATTGACATGACACGATGGTAGGACAGAAAGGAAATAACATCACAGCATGCTATGTAATAAATAACAGGACATGACAGGATGCGAAGTAATAAATCAAGTGACATCACAGGATGCTGAATAAAGTATAAAAAAACATCACAGAATGGTAGATCTTAAATAAAGTGACATCAGAGGATGAGAGCCAAAAAGGAAAGGACATCACATTATGCAAGGTAATATATTAGATGACATAACAGGATGCTGAGTAAGAAATAAAATGACAACACGGAATGATGGATAATAAATAAAAAGACATCACACAATGGCAGACCTTAAATAAATTGACATCAGAGGATAAGAGGTAAGAAAGGAAATGACATCACATTATGCAAGGTAATAAATTAGATGACATAACAGGATGCAGGGTAAGAAATAAAATGACAACACAGGATGATGGATAATAAATAAAAAGACGTCACTTAATGGTAGACCTTAAATAAAATGACATCAGAGGATGAGAGCTAAGAAAGGAAATGACTTCACATTATGCTAGGTAATAAATTAGATGACATAAGAGGATGCTGGGTAAGAAATAAAATGATAACACCGGATGATGGATAATAAATAAAAAGACGTCATACAATGGTAGACCTTAAATAAAATGACATCAGAGGATGAGAGCTAAGAAAGGAAATGCCATCATATTACGCCAGGTAATAAGTAAGAGGACATTACAGGATGGTGGATAACAAAGCAAATGACATCACACGATGCTGGATAATAAATCAAAAGACGTCACAGAATGGTAGACCTTAAATAAAATGACATCAGAGGATGAGAGCTAAGAAAGGAAATGACATCACATTATGCTAGGTAAAAAGTAAGAGGACATTACAGGATGTTGGGTAATAACCAAAATGACATCACAAAATGCTGGATAAAAAATAAAAAGATGTCAAAGAACAGCAGACCTTTAATGAAATGACATCAGAGGATGACAGCTAAGAAAGGAAATGACATCACATTATGCAAGGTAATAAATAAGATGACATCACAGGATGCTGGGTAAGAAACCAAGTGACATCTCAATGTTGGATAATAAATAAAAAGACATCACAGAATGGTAGAGTTTAAATAAATTGACATGACATGATGGTAGGTCACAAAGGAAATAACATCACAGTATGCTAGGTAGCAAATAAGAGGATATGACAGGATGTGAAGTAATAAATAAAATGACATCACAGGATGCTGAAGAAAGTATAAAAAAACATCACAGAATGGTAGACCTTAAATAAAGTGACATCAGAAGATTGGAGCTAACAAGGGAAATGAGATCATATTATACTAGGTAATATGTAAGAGCATGTTACAGGATGCTGGGTAATAAAAAAATGACATCACAGGATGCTGCATAACAAATACAAAGACGTCACAGACTGGTAGACCTTAAATAAAATGACATCAGAGGATGAGAGCTAACAAAGGAAATGCCATCACATTATGCAAGGTAATAAATTAGATGACATTACAGGATGCTGGACAATAAATAAAAAGACGTCACAGAATGGTAGACCTTAAATAATATGACATCAGAGGATGAGAGCTGAGAAAGTTAATGACATCAGATTATGCTTGGTAAAAATAAGAGGACATTACAGAATTCTGGGTAATAAACAAAATGACATCACAGGATGCTTCATAATAAATAAGAAGACGTCACAGAATGGCAGACCCAAAATAAAATGACATCAGAGGATGAGAGTTAACAAAGGAAATGCCATCACATTATGCAAGGGAATAAATTAGATGCCATTACAGGATGCTGGGTAAGAAACAAAATGACATCACAATGCTGGATATTAAATAAAAAGACATCACAGAATGGTAGAGTTTAAATAAATTGACGTGACAGGATGGTAGGTCACAAAGGAAATACATCACAGTACGCTAGGTAGCAAATAACAGTATATGACAGGATGTGAAGTAATAAATGAAATGACATCACAGGATGCTGAATAAAGTATAAAAAACATCACAGAATGGTAGACCTCAAATAAAGTGACATCAGAAGATTGGAGCTAAAAAGGGAAATGAGATCACATTATACTCGGTAATATGTAAGAGCACGTTAAAGCATGCTGGGTAATAAAAAAAATGACATCACAGGGTGCTGCATAACAAATACAAAGATGTCACAGTATGATACACCTTAAATAAAATGACATCTGAGGATGAGAGCTAACAAAGGAAATGCCATCACGTTATGCTACGTAATAAATTAGATGACATTTCAGGATGCTGTGTAATAAATAGAATGACAGCACAGGATGTTGCAAAACAAATAAAAAGACGTCACAGCATGGTAGACCTAAAATGAAATGACATCAGAGGATGAGAGCTAATAAAGGAAATGCCATCACATTATGCAAGGGAATAAATTAGATGCCATGACAGGATGCTGGGTAAGAAACAAAATGACATCACAATGCTGGATATTAAATGAAAAGATGTCACAGAATGGTAGAGTTTAAATAAATTGACGTGACAGGATGGTAGGTCACAAAGGAAATAACATCACAGTACGCTAGGTAGCAAATAACAGGATATGACAGGATGTGAAGTAACAAATGAAATGACATCACAGGATGCTGAATAAAGTATAAAAAAAACAGCACAGAATGGTAGACCTTGAATAACGTGACATCAGAGGATGGGAGCTACCAAGGGAAATGAGATCACATTATAATAGGTAATAAGTAAGAGCACATTACAGAATGCTGGGGAAAAATAAATGACATCACAGGATGCTGCATAGCAAATAAAAAGACGTCACAGACTGGTAGACCTTAAATAAAATGACATAAGAAGATGAGAGCTAACCAAGGAAATGCCATCACATTATGCTAGGTAATAAATTAGATTACAATCCAGGATTCTGGGAAAGAAATAAAATGACATCACAGGATGTTGCATAATAAAAAAAAGACGTCACAGCATGGGAGACCTAAAATGAAATGATATCAGAGGATGAGAGTTAACAAAGGAAATGCCATCATATTGTGCAAGGGAATAAATTAGATGACATTACAGGATGCTGGGTAATAAACAAAATGACATCTCAGTGCTGTATAAAAAATAAAAAGACATCACAGAATGGTAGATTCTAAATAAATTGACATGACACGATGGTAGGTCAGAAAGGAAATAACATCACAGCATGCTAGGTAATAAATAACAGGACATGACAGGATGCGAAGTAATAAATCAAATGACATCACAGGATGCTGAATAAAGTATAAAAAACATCACGGAATGGGAGATTTTAAATTGAAGTGACATCAGAGGATGAGAGCTAAAAAGGAAATGACATCACATTATGCAAGGTAATATATTAGATGACATAACAGGATGCTGAGTAAGAAATAAAATGACAACACAGAATGATGGATAATAAATAAAAAGACATCACACAATGGCAGACCTTAAATAAATTGCCATCAGAGGATAAGAGGTAAGAAAGGAAATGACATCACATTATGCAAGGTAATAAATTAGATGACATAACAGGATGCAGGGTAAGAAATAAAATGAAAACACCGGATGATGGCTAATAAATAAAAAGACGTCATAGAATGGTAGACCTTAAATAAAATGACATCAGAGGATGAGAGCTAAGAAAGGAAATGACATCACATTATTCTAGGTAAAAAGTAAGAGGACATTACAGGATGCTGGGCAATAACCAAAATGACATCACAAAATGGTGGATAAAAAATAAAAAGATGTCAAAGAACGGCAGACCTTAAATAAAATGACATCAGAGGATGACAGCTAAGAAAGGAAATGACATCACATTATGCAAGGTAATAAATAAGATGACATTACAGGATGCCGGATAAAAAATAAAAAGACGTCACTTAATGGTAGACATTAATTAAAATGACATCAGAGGATGAGAGCTAAGAAAGGAAATGACTTCACATTAAGCCAGGTAATTAGTTAGAGGAAATTACAGAATGGTGGACAATAAACAAAATGACATCACAGGATGCTGGACAATAAATAAAAAGACGTCACAGAATGGTAGACCTTAAATAATATGACATCAGAGGATGAGAGCTGAGAAAGTTAATGACATCAGATTATGCTTGGTAAAAATAAGAGGACATTACAGAATGCTGGGTAATAAACAAAATGACATCACAGTATGCTGGATAATAAATAAGAAGACGTCACAGAATGGCAGACCCAAAATAAAATGACATCAGAGGATGAGAGTTAACAAAGGAAATGCCATCATATTATGCAAGGGAATCAATTAGATGCCATTACAGGATGCTGGGTAATAAACAAAATGACATCACAATGATGGATATTAAATAAAAAGACATCACAGAATGGTAGAGTTTAAATATATTAACGTGACAGGAGGGTAGGTCACAAAGGAAATAACATCACAGTACGCTAGGTAGCAAATAACAGGATATGACAGGATGTGAAGTAATAAATGAAATGACATCACAGGATGCTGAATAAAGTATTAAAAAAACATCACAGAATGGTAGACCTTGAATAACATGACATCAGAGGATGGGAGCTACCCAGGGATATGAGATCACATTATAATAGGTAATAAGTAAGAGCACATTACAGGATGCTGGGTAAAAATAAATGACATCACAGGATGCTGCATAGGAAATAAAAAGGCGTCACAGACTGGTAGACCTTAAATAAAATGACATCAGAAGATGGGAGCTAACCAAGGAAATGCCATCACATTATGCTAGGTAATAAATTAGATTGCAAGCCAGGATGCTGGGAAAGAAATAAAATGACATCACAGGATGTTGCATAATAAAAAAAAGACGTCACAGCATGGGAGACCTAAAATGAAATGATATCAGAGGGTGAGAGTTAACAAAGGAAATGCCATCATATTATGCAAGGGAATAAATTAGATGACATTACAGGATGCTGGGTAAGAAACAAAATGACATCTCAGTGCTGTATAAGAAATAAAAAGACATCACAGAATGGTAGATTTTAAATAAATTAACATGACACGATGGTAGGTCATAAAGGAAATAACATCACAGCATGCTAGGTAATAAATAACAGGACATGACAGGATGCGACGTAATAAATCAAATGACATCATAGGATGCTGAATAAAGTATAAAAAACATCACAGAATGTTAGATCTTAAATTAAAGTGACATCAGAGGATGAGAGCTAAAATGGAAATGACATCACATTATGCAAGGTAATAAATTAGATGACATAACAGGATGCAGGGTTAGAAATAAAATGACAACACCGGATAATGGATAGTAAATAAAAAGACGTCATAGAATGGTAGACCTTAAATAAAATGACATCAGAGGATGAGAGCTAAGAAAGGAAATGCCATCACATTACGTCAGGTAATAAGTAAGAGGACATTACAGGATCGTGGATAACAAACCAAATGACATCACACAATGCTGGATAATAAATGAAAAGACGTCACACAATGGTAGACCTTAAATAAAATGACATCAGAGGATGAGAGCTAAAAAAGCAAAGGACATCACATTATGCTAGGTAAAAGTAAGAGGACATTACAGGATGCTGGGTAATAACCAAAATGACATCACAAAATGCTGGATAAAAAATAAAAAGATGTCAAAGAACGGCAGACCTTAAATAAAATTCCATCAGAGGATGACAGCTAAGAAAGGAAATGACATCACATTATGCAAGGTAATAAATAAGATGACATTACAGGATGCCAGATAAAAAATAAAAAGACGTCACTTAATGGTAGACATTAATTAAAATGACATCAGAGAATGAGAGCTAAGAAAGGAAATGACTTCACATTAAGCCAGGTAATAAGTAAGAGGACATTACAGAATGGTGAACAATAAACAAAATGACATCACAGGATGCTGGACAATAAATAAAAAGACGTCACAGAAGGGTAGACCTTAAATAATATGACATCAGAGGATGAGAGCTGAGAAAGTTAATGACATCAGATTATGCTTGGTAAAAATAAGAGGACATTACAGAATGCTGGGTAATAAACAAAATGACATCACAGGATGCTGGATAATAATAAGAAGACGTCACAGAATGGCAGACCCAAAATAAAATGACATCAGAGGATGAGAGTTAGCAAAGGAAATGCCATCACATTATGCAAGGGAATAAATTAGATGCCATTACAGGAAGCTGGGTAATAAACAAAATGACATCACAATGCTGGATATTAAAAAAAAAGACATCACAGAATGGTAGAGTTTAAATAAATTGACATGACAGGATGGTAGGTCACAAAGGAAATAACATCACAGTATGCTAGGTAGTAAATAACAGGACATGACAGGGTGCGAAGTAATAAATCAAATGACATCACAGGATGCTGAATAAAGTATAAAAAAACATCACAGAATGGTAGACTTTGAATAACGTGACATCAGAGGATGGGAGCTAAGAAAGGAAATGACATCACATTATGATAGGTAATAAATTAGATTACAATCCAGGATGCTGGGAAAGAAATAAAATGACATCACAGGATGTTGCATAATAAAAGAAAGACGTCACAGTATGGGGCCCCTAAAATGAAATGATATCAGAGGATGAGAGTTAACAAAGGAAATGCCATCATATTATGCAAGGGAATAAATTAGATGACATTACAGGATGCTGGGTAAGAAACAAAATGACATCTCAATGCTGTATAAGAAATAAAAAGACATCACAGAATGGTAGATTCTAAATAAATTGACATGACACAATGGTAGGTCAGAAAGGAAATAACATCACAGCATGCTAGGTAATAAATAACAGGATATGACAGGATGTGAAGTAATAAATGTAAATGACATCACAGGATGCTGAATAAAGTATAAAAAAACATCACAGAAGGGTAGACCTTAAATAAAGTGACATCAGAAGATTGGAGCTAACAAGGGAAATGAGATCACATTATACTAGGTAATATGTAACAGCACGTTACAGGATGCTGGGTAATAACAAAAATGACATCACAGGATGCTGAATAAAGTATAAAAAAACATCACAGAATGGTAGATCTTAAATAAAGTGACATCAGAGGATGAGAGCTAAAAAGGAAAGGACATCACATTATGCAATGTAATATATTAGATGACATAACAGGATGCTGAGTAAGAAATAAAATGACAACAGGGAATGATGGATAATAAATAAAAAGACATCACACAATGGCAGACCTTAAATAAATTGACATCAGAGGATAAGAGGTAAGAAAGGAAATGACATCACATTATGCAAGGTAATAAATTAGATGACATAACAGGATGAAGGGAAAGAAATAAAATGACAACACCGGATGATGGATAATAAATAAAAAGACGTCATAGAATGGTAGACCTTAAATAAAATGACATCAGAGGATGAGAGCTAAGAAAGGAAATGCCATCACATTACGCCAGGTGATAAGTAAGAGGACATTACAGGATGGTGGATAACAAACCAAATGACATCACACGATGCTGGATAATAAATCAAAAGACGTCACAGAAGGGTAGACCTTAAATAAAATGACATCAGAGGATGAGAGCTAAGAAAGGAAATGACATCACATTATGCTAGGTAAAAAGTAAGAGGACATTACAGGATGCTGGGTAATAACCAAAATGACATCACAAAATGCTGGATAAAAAATAAAAAGATGTCAAAGAACGGCAGACCTTAAATAAAATGACATCAGAGGATGAGAGCTAAGAAAGGAAATGCCATCACATTACGCCAGGTAATAAGTAAGAGGACATTACAGGATGGTGGATAATAAAGCAAATGACATCACACGATGCTGGATAATAAATCAAAAGACGTCACAGAATGGTAGACCATAAATAAAATGACATCAGAGGATGAGAGCTAAGAAAGGAAATGACATCACATTATGCTAGGTAAAAAGTAAGAGGACATTACAGGATGCTGGGCAATAACCAAAATGACATCACAAAATGCTGGATAAAAAATAGAAAGATGTCAAAGAACGGCAGACCTTAAATAAAATGCCATCAGATGATGACAGCTAAGAAAGGAAATGACATCACATTATGCAAGGTAATAAATAAGATGACATTACAGGATGCCGGATAAAAAATAAAAAGACGTCACTTAATGGTAGACATTAATTAAAATGACATCAGAGGATGAGAGCTAAGAAAGGAAATGACTTCACATTAAGCCAGGTAATAAGTAAGAGGACATTACAGAATGGTGGACAATAAACAAAATGATATCACAGGATGCTGGACAATAAATAAAAAGACGTCACAGAATGGTAGACCTTAAGTAATATGACATCAGAGGATGAGAACTGAGAAAGTTAATGACATCAGATTATGCTTGGTAAAAATAAGAGGACATTACAGAATGCTGGGTAATAAACAAAATGATATCACAGGATGCTGGACAATAAATAAAAAGACGTCACAGAATGGTAGACCTTAAGTAATATGACATCAGAGGATGAGAACTGAGAAAGTTAATGACATCAGATTATGCTTGGTAAAAATAAGAGGACATTACAGAATGCTGGGTAATAAACAAAATGACATCACAGGATGCTGGATAATAAACAAGAAGACGTCACAGAATGGCAGACCCCAAATAAAATGACATCAGAGGATGAGAGCTAACAAAGGAAATGCCATCACATTATGCAAGGTAATAAATTAGATGACATCACAGGATGCTGGGTAAGAAACCAAGTGACATCTCAATGCTGGATAATAAATAAAAAGACATCACAGAATGGTAGAGTTTAAATAAATTGACATGACAGGATGGTAGGTCAGAAAGGAAATAACATCACAGCATGCTAGGTAATAAATAACAGGACATGACAGGATGCGAAGTAATAAATCAAATGACATCACAGGATGCTGAATAAAGTATAAAAAAACATCACAGAATGGTAGATCTTAAATAAAGTGACATCAGAGGATGAGAGCTAAAAAGGAAAGGACATCACATTATGCAATGTAATATATTAGATGACATAACAGGATGCTGAGTAAGAAATAAAATGACAACAGGGAATGATGGATAATAAATAAAAAGACATCACACAATGGCAGACCTTAAATAAATTGACATCAGAGGATAAGAGGTAAGAAAGGAAATGACATCACATTATGCAAGGTAATAAATTAGATGACATAACAGGATGAAGGGAAAGAAATAAAATGACAACACCGGATGATGGATAATAAATAAAAAGACGTCACAGAATGGTACACCTTAAATAATATGACATCAGAGGATGAGAGCTGAGAAAGTTAATGACATCAGATTATGCTTGGTAAAAATAAGAGGACATTACAGAATGCTGGGTAATAAACAAAATGACATCACAGGATGCTGGATAATAAACAAGAAGACGTCACAGAATGGCAGACCCCAAATAAAATGACATCAGAGGATGAGAGCTAACAAAGGAAATGCCATCACATTATGCAAGGTAATAAATTAGATGACATCACAGGATGCTGGGTAAGAAACCAAGTGACATCTCAATGCTGGATAATAAATAAAAAGACATCACAGAATGGTAGAGTTTAAATAAATTGACATGACATGATGGTAGGTCACAAAGGAAATAACATCACAGTATGCTAGGTAGGAAATAACAGGATATGACAGGATGTGAAGTAATAAATGAAATGACATCACAGGATGCTGAATAAAGATTAAAAAACATCACAGAATGGTAGACCTTAAATAAAGTGACATCAGAGGATTGGAGCTAACAAGGGAAATGAGATCACATTATACTAGGTAATATGTAAGAGCACGTTACAGGATGCTGGGTAATAAAAAAAATGACATCACAGGATGCTGCATAACAAATACAAGGACGTCACAGACTGGTAGACCTTAAATAAAATGACATCAGAGGATGAGAGCTAACAAAGGAAACGCCATCACGTTATGCTAGCTAATAAATTTGATGACATTTCAGGATGCTGGGTAATAAATAGAATGACAGCACAGGATGTTGCAAAACAAATAAAAAGACGTCACAGCATGGTAGACCTAAAATGAAATGACATCAGAGGATGAGAGGTAACAAAGGAAATGCCATTACATTATGCAAGGGAATAAATTAGATGCCATGACAGGATGCTGGGTAATAAACAAAATGACATCACAATGGTGGATATTAAATAAAAAGACATCACAGAATGGTAGAGTTTAAATAAATTGACGTGACAGGATGGTAGGTCACAAAGGAAATAACATCACAGTACGCTAGGTAGCAAATGACAGGATATGACAGGATGTGAATTAATAAATGAAATGACATCACAGGATGCTGAATAAAGTATAAAAAACATCACAGAATGGTAGACCTTAAAAAAGTGACATCAGAAGATTGGAGCTAACAAGGGAAATGAGATCACATTATACTAGGTAATATGTAAGAGCACGTTACAGGATGCTGGGTAATAACAAAAATGACATCACAGAATGCTGAATAAAGTATAAAAAACATGACAGAATGGTAGATCTTAAATAAAGTGACATCAGAGGATGAGAGCTAAAAAGGAAATGACATCACATTATGCAAGGTAATATATTAGATGACATAACAGGATGCTGAGTAAGAAATAAAATGACAACACGGAATGATGGATAATAAAAAAAAAGACATCACACAATGGCAGACCTTAAATAAATTGACATCAGAGGATAAGAGGTAAGAAAGGAAATGACATCACATTATGCAAGGTAATAAATTAGATGACATAACAGGATGCAGGGTAAGAAATAAAATGACAACACAGGATGATGGATAATAAATAAAAAGACGTCATAGAATGGTAGACCTTAAATAAAATGACATCAGAGGATGAGAGCTAAGAAAGGAAATGCCATCACATTACGCCAGGTAATAAGTAAGAGGACATTACAGGATGGTGGATAACAAAGCAAATGACATCACACGATGCTGGATAATAAATCAAAAGACGTCACAGAATGGTAGACCTTAAATAAAATGACATCAGAGGATGAGAGCTAAGAAAGGAAATGACATCACATTATGCTAGGTAAAAAGTAAGAGGACATTACAGGATGCTGGGCAATAACCAAAATGACATCACAAAATGGTGGATAAAAAATAGAAAGATGTCAAAGAACGGCAGACCTTAAATAAAATGACATCAGAGGATGACAGCTAAGAAAGGAAATGACATCACATTATGCAAGGTAATAAATAAGATGACATTACAGGATGCCGGATAAAAAATAAAAAGACGTCACTTAATGGTAGACATTAATTAAAATGACATCAGAGGATGAGAGCTAAGAAAGGAAATGACTTCACATTAAGCCAGGTAATAAGTAAGAGGACATTACAGAATGGTGGACAATAAACAAAATGATATCACAGGATGCTGGACAACAAATAAAAAGACGTCACAGAATGGTAGACCTTAAGTAATATGACATCAGAGGATGAGAACTGAGAAAGTTAATGACATCAGATTATGCTTGGTAAAAATAAGAGGACATAACAGAATGGTGGGTAATAAACAAAATGACATCACAGGATGCTTGATAATAAATAAGAAGACGTCACAGAATGGCAGACCCAAAATAAATTGACATCAGAGGATGAGAGTTAACAAAGGAAATGCCATCATATTTTGCAAGGGAATAAATTACATGCCATTACAGGATGCTGGGTAATAAACAAAATGACATCACAATGCTGGATATTAAATAAAAAGACATCACAGAATGGTAGAGTTAAATAAATTGACGTGACAGGATGGTAGGTCACAAAAGAAATAACATCACAGTACGCTAGGGAGCAAATAACAGGATATGACAGGATGTGAAGTAATAAATGTAAATGACATCACAGGATGCTGAATAAAGTATAAAAAAACATCACAGAATGGTAGACCTTAAATAAAGTGACATCAGAAGATTGGAGCTAACAAGGGAAATGAGATCACATTATACTAGGTAATATGTAAGAGCACGTTACAGGATGCTGGGTAATAACAAAAATGACATCAGAGGATGCTGAATAAAGTATAAAAAAACATCACAGAATGGTAGATCTTAAATAAAGTGACATCAGAGGATGAGAGCTAAAAAGGAAATGACATCACATTATGCAAGGTAATATATTAGATGACATAACAGGATGCTGAGTAAGAAATAAAATGACAACACGGAATGGTGGATAATAAATAAAAAGACATCACACAATGGCAGACCTTAAATAAATTGACATCAGAGGATAAGAGGTAAGAAAGGAAATGACATCACATTATGCAAGGTAATAAATTAGATGACATAACAGGATGAAGGGAAAGAAATAAAATGACAACACAGGATGATGGATAATAAACAAGAAGACGTCACAGAATGGCAGACCCCAAATAAAATGACATCAGAGGATGAGAGCTAACAAAGGAAATGCCATCACATTATGCAAGGTAATAAATTAGATGACATCACAGGATGCTGGGTAAGAAACCAAGTGACATCTCAATGCTGGATAATAAATAAAAAGACATCACAGAATGGTAGAGTTTAAATAAATTGACATGACATGATGGTAGGTCACAAAGGAAATAACATCACAGTATGCTAGGTAGCAAATAACAGGATATGACAGGATGTGAAGTAATAAATGAAATGACATCACAGGATGCTGACTAAAGTATAAAAAACCTCACAGAATGGTAGACCTTAAATAAAGTGACATCAGAAGATTGGAGCTAACAAGGGAAATGAGATCACATTATACTAGGTAATATGTAAGAGCACGTTACAGGATGCTGGGTAACAACAAAAATGACATCACAGGATGCTGAATAAAGTATAAAAAAACATCACAGAATGGTAGATCTTAAATAAAGTGACATCAGAGGATGAGAGCTAAAAAGGAAATGACATCACATTATGCAAGGTAATATATTAGATGACATAACAGGATGCTGAGTAAGAAATAAAATGACAACACGGAATGATGGATAATAAATAAAAAGACATCACACAATGGCAGACCTTAAATAAATTGACATCAGAGGATAAGAGGTAAGAAAGGAAATGACATCACATTATGCAAGGTAATAAATTAGATGACATAACAGGATGAAGGGAAAGAAATAAAATGACAACACAGGATGATGGATAATAAATAAAAAGACGTCATAGAATGGTAGACCTTAAATAAAATGACATCAGAGGATGAGAGCTAAGAAAGGAAATGCCATCACATTACGCCAGGTGATAAGTAAGAGGACATTACAGGATGGTGGATAACAAACCAAATGACATCACACGATGCTGGATAATAAATCAAAAGACGTCACAGAATGGTAGACCTTAAATAAAATGACATCAGAGGATGAGAGCTAAGAAAGGAAATGACATCACATTATGCTAGGTAAAATGTAAGAGGACATTACAGGATGCTGGGTAATAACCAAAATGACATCACAAAATGCTGGATAAAAAATAAAAAGATGTCAAAGAACGGCAGACCTTAAATAAAATGACATCAGAGGATGACAGCTAAGAAAGGAAATGACATCACATTATGCAAGGTAATAAATAAGATGACATTACAGGATGCCGGATAAAAAATAAAAAGACGTCACTTAATGGTAGACATTAATTAAAATGACATCAGAGGATGAGAGCTAAGAAAGGAAATGACTTCACATTAAGCCAGGTAATAAGTAAGAGGACATTGCAGAATGGTGGACAATAAACAAAATGACATCACAGGATGCTGGACAATAAATAAAAAGACGTCACAAAATGGTACACCTTAAATAATATGACATTAGAGGATGAGAGCTGAGAAAGTTAATGACATCAGATTATGCATGGTAAAAATAAGAGGACATTACAGAATGCAGGGTAATAAACAAAATGACATCACAGGATGCTGGATAATAAACAAGAAGACGTCACAGAATGGCAGACCCCAAATAAAATGACATCAGAGGATGAGAGCTAACAAAGGAAATGTCATCACATTATGCAAGGTAATAAATTAGATGACATCACAGGATGCTGGGTAAGAAACCAAGTGACATCTCAATGCTGGATAATAAATAAAAAGACATCACAGAATGGTAGAGTTTAAATAAATTGACATGACATGATGGTAGGTCACAAAGGAAATAACATCACAGTATGCTAGGTAGCAAATAAGAGGATATGACAGGATGTGAAGTAATAAATAAAATAACATCACAGGATGCTGAATAAATTATAAAAAAACATCACAGAATGGTAGACCTTAAATAAAGTGACATCAGAAGATTGGAGCTAACAAGGGAAATGAGATCACATTATACTAGGTAATATGTAAGAGCATGTTACAGGATGCTGGGTAATAAAAAAAATGACATCACAGGATGCTGCATAACAAATACAAGGACGTCACAGACTGGTAGACCTTAAATAAAATGACATCAGAGGATGAGAGCTAACAAAGGAAACGCCATCACGTTATGCTAGCTAATAAATTTGATGACATTTCAGGATGCTGGGTAATAAATAGAATGACAGCACAGGATGTTGCAAAACAAATAAAAAGACGTCACAGCATGGTAGACCTAAAATGAAATGACATCAGAGGATGAGAGGTAACAAAGGAAATGCCATCACATTATGCAAGGGAATAAATTAGATGCCATGACAGGATGCTGGGTAATAAACAAAATGACATCACAATGCTGGATATTAAATAAAAAGACATCACAGAATGGTAGAGTTTAAATAAATTGACGTGACAGGATGGTAGGTCACAAAGGAAATAACATCACAGTACGCTAGGTAGCAAATGACTGGATATGACAGGATGTGAATTAATAAATGAAATGACATCACAGGATGCTGAATAAAGTATAAAAAACATCACAGAATGGTAGACCTTAAAAAAGTGACATCAGAATATTGGAGCTAACAAGGGAAATGAGATCACATTATACTAGGTAATATGTAAGAGCACGTTACAGGATGCTGGGTAATAAAAAAAATGACATCACAGAATGCTGAATAAAGTATAAAAAACATGACAGAATGGTAGATCTTAAATAAAGTGACATCAGAGGATGAGAGCTAAAAAGGAAATGACATCACATTATGCAAGGTAATATATTAGATGACATAACAGGATGCTGAGTAAGAAATAAAATGACAACACGGAATGATGGATAATAAAAAAAAAGACATCACACAATAGCAGACCTTAAATAAATTGACATCAGAGGATAAGAGGTAAGAAAGGAAATGACATCACATTATGCAAGGTAATAAATTAGATGACATAACAGGATGCAGGGTAAGAAATAAAATGACAACACCGGATGATGGATAATAAATAAAAAGACGTCATAGAATGGTAGACCTTAAATAAAATGACATCAGAGGATGAGAGCTAAGAAAGGAAATGCCATCACATTACGCCAGGTAATAAGTAAGAGGACATTACAGGATGGTGGATAACAAAGCAAATGACATCACACGATGCTGGATAATAAATCAAAAGACGTCACAGAATGGTAGACCTTAAATAAAATGACATCAGAGGATGAGAGCTAAGAAAGGAAATGACATCACATTATGCTAGGTAAAAAGTAAGAGGACATTACAGGATGCTGGGCAATAACCAAAATGACATCACAAAATGGTGGATAAAAAATAGAAAGATGTCAAAGAACGGCAGACCTTAAATAAAATGCCATCAGAGGATGACAGCTAAGAAAGGAAATGACATCACATTATGCAAGGTAATAAATAAGATGACATTACAGGATGCCGGATAAAAAATAAAAAGACGTCACTTAATGGTAGACATTAATTAAAATGACATCAGAGGATGAGAGCTAAGAAAGGAAATGACTTCACATTAAGCCAGGTAATAAGTAAGAGGACATTACAGAATGGTGGACAATAAACAAAATGATATCACAGGATGCTGGACAACAAATAAAAAGACGTCACAGAATGGTAGACCTTAAGTAATATGACATCAGACGATGAGAACTGAGAAAGTTAATGACATCAGATTATGCTTGGTAAAAATAAGAGGACATAACAGAATGGTGGGTAATAAACAAAATGACATCACAGGATGCTTGATAATAAATAAGAAGATGTCACAGAATGGCAGACCCAAAATAAAATGACATCAGAGGATGAGAGTTAACAAAGGAAATGCCATCATATTTTGCAAGGGAATAAATTACATGCCATTACAGGATGCTGGGTAATAAACAAAATGACATCACAATGCTGGATATTAAATAAAAAGACATCACAGAATGGTAGAGTTTAAATAAATTGACGTGACAGGATGGTAGGTCACAAAAGAAATAACATCACAGTACGCTAGGGAGCAAATAACAGGATATGACAGGATGTGAAGTAATAAATGTAAATGACATCACAGGATGCTGAATAAAGTATAAAAAAACATCACAGAATGGTAGACCTTAAATAAAGTGACATCAGAAGATTGGAGCTAACAAGGGAAATGAGATCACATTATACTAGGTAATATGTAAGAGCACGTTACAGGATGCTGGGTAATAACAAAAATGACATCAGAGGATGCTGAATAAAGTATAAAAAACCATCACAGAATGGTAGATCTTAAATAAAGTGACATCAGAGGATGAGAGCTAAAAAGGAAATGACATCACATTATGCAAGGTAATATATTAGATGACATAACAGGATGCTGAGTAAGAAATAAAATGACAACACAGAATGATGGATAATAAATAAAAAGACATCACACAATGGCAGACCTTAAATAAATTGCCATCAGAGGATAAGAGGTAAGAAAGGAAATGACATCACATTATGCAAGGTAATAAATTAGATGACATAACAGGATGCAGGGTAAGAAATAAAATGAAAACACCGGATGATGGCTAATAAATAAAAAGACGTCATAGAATGGTAGACCTTAAATAAAATGACATCAGAGGATGAGAGCTAAGAAAGGAAATGACATCACATTATTCTAGGTAAAACGTAAGAGGACATTACAGGATGCTGGGCAATAACCAAAATGACATCACAAAATGGTGGATAAAAAATAAAAAGATGTCAAAGAACGGCAGACCTTAAATAAAATGACATCAGAGGATGACAGCTAAGAAAGGAAATGACATCACATTATGCAAGGTAATAAATAAGATGACATTACAGGATGCCGGATAAAAAATAAAAAGACGTCACTTAATGGTAGACATTAATTAAAATGACATCAGAGGATGAGAGCTAAGAAAGGAAATGACTTCACATTAAGCCAGGTAATTAGTTAGAGGAAATTACAGAATGGTGGACAATAAACAAAATGACATCACAGGATGCTGGACAATAAATAAAAAGACGTCACAGAATGGTAGACCTTAAATAATATGACATCAGAGGATGAGAGCTGAGAAAGTTAATGACATCAGATTATGCTTGGTAAAAATAAGAGGACATTACAGAATGCTGGGTAATAAACAAAATGACATCACAGTATGCTGGATAATAAATAAGAAGACGTCACAGAATGGCAGACCCAAAATAAAATGACATCAGAGGATGAGAGTTAACAAAGGAAATGCCATCATATTATGCAAGGGAATCAATTAGATGCCATTACAGGATGCTGGGTAATAAACAAAATGACATCACAATGATGGATATTAAATAAAAAGACATCACAGAATGGTAGAGTTTAAATATATTAACGTGACAGGAGGGTAGGTCACAAAGGAAATAACATCACAGTACGCTAGGTAGCAAATAACAGGATATGACAGGATGTGAAGTAATAAATGAAATGACATCACAGGATGCTGAATAAAGTATTAAAAAAACATCACAGAATGGTAGACCTTGAATAACGTGACATCAGAGGATGGGAGCTACCCAGGGATATGAGATCACATTATAATAGGTAATAAGTAAGAGCACATTACAGGATGCTGGGTAAAAATAAATGACATCACAGGATGCTGCATAGGAAATAAAAAGGCGTCACAGACTGGTAGACCTTAAATAAAATGACATCAGAAGATGGGAGCTAACCAAGGAAATGCCATCACATTATGCTAGGTAATAAATTAGATTGCAAGCCAGGATGCTGGGAAAGAAATAAAATGACATCACAGGATGTTGCATAATAAAAAAAAGACGTCACAGCATGGGAGACCTAAAATGAAATGATATCAGAGGGTGAGAGTTAACAAAGGAAATGCCATCATATTATGCAAGGGAATAAATTAGATGACATTACAGGATGCTGGGTAAGAAACAAAATGACATCTCAGTGCTGTATAAGAAATAAAAAGACATCACAGAATGGTAGATTTTAAATAAATTAACATGACACGATGGTAGGTCATAAAGGAAATAACATCACAGCATGCTAGGTAATAAATAACAGGACATGACAGGATGCGACGTAATAAATCAAATGACATCATAGGATGCTGAATAAAGTATAAAAAACATCACAGAATGTTAGATCTTAAATTAAAGTGACATCAGAGGATGAGAGCTAAAATGGAAATGACATCACATTATGCAAGGTAATAAATTAGATGACATAACAGGATGCAGGGTTAGAAATAAAATGACAACACCGGATAATGGATAGTAAATAAAAAGACGTCATAGAATGGTAGACCTTAAATAAAATGACATCAGAGGATGAGAGCTAAGAAAGGAAATGCCATCACATTACGTCAGGTAATAAGTAAGAGGACATTACAGGATCGTGGATAACAAACCAAATGACATCACACAATGCTGGATAATAAATGAAAAGACGTCACACAATGGTAGACCTTAAATAAAATGACATCAGAGGATGAGAGCTAAAAAAGCAAAGGACATCACATTATGCTAGGTAAAAGTAAGAGGACATTACAGGATGCTGGGTAATAACCAAAATGACATCACAAAATGCTGGATAAAAAATAAAAAGATGTCAAAGAACGGCAGACCTTAAATAAAATTCCATCAGAGGATGACAGCTAAGAAAGGAAATGACATCACATTATGCAAGGTAATAAATAAGATGACATTACAGGATGCCAGATAAAAAATAAAAAGACGTCACTTAATGGTAGACATTAATTAAAATGACATCAGAGAATGAGAGCTAAGAAAGGAAATGACTTCACATTAAGCCAGGTAATAAGTAAGAGGACATTACAGAATGGTGAACAATAAACAAAATGACATCACAGGATGCTGGACAATAAATAAAAAGACGTCACAGAATGGTAGACCTTAAATAATATGACATCAGAGGATGAGAGCTGAGAAAGTTAATGACATCAGATTATGCTTGGTAAAAATAAGAGGACATTACAGAATGCTGGGTAATAAACAAAATGACATCACAGGATGCTGGATAATAATAAGAAGACGTCACAGAATGGCAGACCCAAAATAAAATGACATCAGAGGATGAGAGTTAGCAAAGGAAATGCCATCACATTATGCAAGGGAATAAATTAGATGCCATTACAGGATGCTGGGTAATAAACAAAATGACATCACAATGCTGGATATTAAAAAAAAAGACATCACAGAATGGTAGAGTTTAAATAAATTGACATGACAGGATGGTAGGTCACAAAGGAAATAACATCACAGTATGCTAGGTAGTAAATAACAGGACATGACAGGGTGCGAAGTAATAAATCAAATGACATCACAGGATGCTGAATAAAGTATAAAAAAACATCACAGAATGGTAGACTTTGAATAACGTGACATCAGAGGATGGGAGCTAAGAAAGGAAATGACATCACATTATGATAGGTAATAAATTAGATTACAATCCAGGATGCTGGGAAAGAAATAAAATGACATCACAGGATGTTGCATAATAAAAGAAAGACGTCACAGTATGGGGCCCCTAAAATGAAATGATATCAGAGGATGAGAGTTAACAAAGGAAATGCCATCATATTATGCAAGGGAATAAATTAGATGACATTACAGGATGCTGGGTAAGAAACAAAATGACATCTCAATGCTGTATAAGAAATAAAAAGACATCACAGAATGGTAGATTCTAAATAAATTGACATGACACAATGGTAGGTCAGAAAGGAAATAACATCACAGCATGCTAGGTAATAAATAACAGGATATGACAGGATGTGAAGTAATAAATGTAAATGACATCACAGGATGCTGAATAAAGTATAAAAAAACATCACAGAAGGGTAGACCTTAAATAAAGTGACATCAGAAGATTGGAGCTAACAAGGGAAATGAGATCACATTATACTAGGTAATATGTAACAGCACGTTACAGGATGCTGGGTAATAACAAAAATGACATCACAGGATGCTGAATAAAGTATAAAAAAACATCACAGAATGGTAGATCTTAAATAAAGTGACATCAGAGGATGAGAGCTAAAAAGGAAAGGACATCACATTATGCAATGTAATATATTAGATGACATAACAGGATGCTGAGTAAGAAATAAAATGACAACAGGGAATGATGGATAATAAATAAAAAGACATCACACAATGGCAGACCTTAAATAAATTGACATCAGAGGATAAGAGGTAAGAAAGGAAATGACATCACATTATGCAAGGTAATAAATTAGATGACATAACAGGATGAAGGGAAAGAAATAAAATGACAACACCGGATGATGGATAATAAATAAAAAGACGTCATAGAATGGTAGACCTTAAATAAAATGACATCAGAGGATGAGAGCTAAGAAAGGAAATGCCATCACATTACGCCAGGTGATAAGTAAGAGGACATTACAGGATGGTGGATAACAAACCAAATGACATCACACGATGCTGGATAATAAATCAAAAGACGTCACAGAAGGGTAGACCTTAAATAAAATGACATCAGAGGATGAGAGCTAAGAAAGGAAATGACATCACATTATGCTAGGTAAAAAGTAAGAGGACATTACAGGATGCTGGGTAATAACCAAAATGACATCACAAAATGCTGGATAAAAAATAAAAAGATGTCAAAGAACGGCAGACCTTAAATAAAATGACATCAGAGGATGAGAGCTAAGAAAGGAAATGCCATCACATTACGCCAGGTAATAAGTAAGAGGACATTACAGGATGGTGGATAATAAAGCAAATGACATCACACGATGCTGGATAATAAATCAAAAGACGTCACAGAATGGTAGACCATAAATAAAATGACATCAGAGGATGAGAGCTAAGAAAGGAAATGACATCACATTATGCTAGGTAAAAAGTAAGAGGACATTACAGGATGCTGGGCAATAACCAAAATGACATCACAAAATGCTGGATAAAAAATAGAAAGATGTCAAAGAACGGCAGACCTTAAATAAAATGCCATCAGATGATGACAGCTAAGAAAGGAAATGACATCACATTATGCAAGGTAATAAATAAGATGACATTACAGGATGCCGGATAAAAAATAAAAAGACGTCACTTAATGGTAGACATTAATTAAAATGACATCAGAGGATGAGAGCTAAGAAAGGAAATGACTTCACATTAAGCCAGGTAATAAGTAAGAGGACATTACAGAATGGTGGACAATAAACAAAATGATATCACAGGATGCTGGACAATAAATAAAAAGACGTCACAGAATGGTAGACCTTAAGTAATATGACATCAGAGGATGAGAACTGAGAAAGTTAATGACATCAGATTATGCTTGGTAAAAATAAGAGGACATTACAGAATGCTGGGTAATAAACAAAATGATATCACAGGATGCTGGACAATAAATAAAAAGACGTCACAGAATGGTAGACCTTAAGTAATATGACATCAGAGGATGAGAACTGAGAAAGTTAATGACATCAGATTATGCTTGGTAAAAATAAGAGGACATTACAGAATGCTGGGTAATAAACAAAATGACATCACAGGATGCTGGATAATAAACAAGAAGACGTCACAGAATGGCAGACCCCAAATAAAATGACATCAGAGGATGAGAGCTAACAAAGGAAATGCCATCACATTATGCAAGGTAATAAATTAGATGACATCACAGGATGCTGGGTAAGAAACCAAGTGACATCTCAATGCTGGATAATAAATAAAAAGACATCACAGAATGGTAGAGTTTAAATAAATTGACATGACCCGATGGTAGGTCAGAAAGGAAATAACATCACAGCATGCTAGGTAATAAATAACAGGACATGACAGGATGCGAAGTAATAAATCAAATGACATCACAGGATGCTGAATAAAGTATAAAAAAACATCACAGAATGGTAGATCTTAAATAAAGTGACATCAGAGGATGAGAGCTAAAAAGGAAAGGACATCACATTATGCAATGTAATATATTAGATGACATAACAGGATGCTGAGTAAGAAATAAAATGACAACAGGGAATGATGGATAATAAATAAAAAGACATCACACAATGGCAGACCTTAAATAAATTGACATCAGAGGATAAGAGGTAAGAAAGGAAATGACATCACATTATGCAAGGTAATAAATTAGATGACATAACAGGATGAAGGGAAAGAAATAAAATGACAACACCGGATGATGGATAATAAATAAAAAGACGTCATAGAATGGTAGACCTTAAATAAAATGACATCAGAGGATGAGAGCTAAGAAAGGAAATGCCATCACATTACGCCAGGTGATAAGTAAGAGGACATTACAGGATGGTGGATAACAAACCAAATGACATCACACGATGCTGGATAATAAATCAAAAGACGTCACAGAAGGGTAGACCTTAAATAAAATGACATCAGAGGATGAGAGCTAAGAAAGGAAATGACATCACATTATGCTAGGTAAAAAGTAAGAGGACATTACAGGATGCTGGGTAATAACCAAAATGACATCACAAAATGCTGGATAAAAAATAAAAAGATGTCAAAGAACGGCAGACCTTAAATAAAATGACATCAGAGGATGACAGCTAAGAAAGGAAATGACATCACATTATGCAAGGTAATAAATAAGATGACATTACAGGATGCCGGATAAAAAATAAAAAGACGTCACTTAATGGTAGACATTAATTAAAATGACATCAGAGGATGAGAGCTAAGAAAGGAAATGACATCACATTAAGCCAGGTAATAAGTAAGAGGACATTGCAGAATGGTGGACAATAAACAAAATGACATCACAGGATGCTGGACAATAAATAAAAAGACGTCACAGAATGGTACACCTTAAATAATATGACATCAGAGGATGAGAGCTGAGAAAGTTAATGACATCAGATTATGCTTGGTAAAAATAAGAGGACATTACAGAATGCTGGGTAATAAACAAAATGACATCACAGGATGCTGGATAATAAACAAGAAGACGTCACAGAATGGCAGACCCCAAATAAAATGACATCAGAGGATGAGAGCTAACAAAGGAAATGCCATCACATTATGCAAGGTAATAAATTAGATGACATCACAGGATGCTGGGTAAGAAACCAAGTGACATCTCAATGCTGGATAATAAATAAAAAGACATCACAGAATGGTAGAGTTTAAATAAATTGACATGACATGATGGTAGGTCACAAAGGAAATAACATCACAGTATGCTAGGTAGCAAATAACAGGATATGACAGGATGTGAAGTAATAAATGAAATGACATCACAGGATGCTGAATAAAGATTAAAAAACATCACAGAATGGTAGACCTTAAATAAAGTGACATCAGAGGATTGGAGCTAACAAGGGAAATGAGATCACATTATACTAGGTAATATGTAAGAGCACGTTACAGGATGCTGGGTAATAAAAAAAATGACATCACAGGATGCTGCATAACAAATACAAGGACGTCACAGACTGGTAGACCTTAAATAAAATGACATCAGAGGATGAGAGCTAACAAAGGAAACGCCATCACGTTATGCTAGCTAATAAATTTGATGACATTTCAGGATGCTGGGTAATAAATAGAATGACAGCACAGGATGTTGCAAAACAAATAAAAAGACGTCACAGCATGGTAGACCTAAAATGAAATGACATCAGAGGATGAGAGGTAACAAAGGAAATGCCATTACATTATGCAAGGGAATAAATTAGATGCCATGACAGGATGCTGGGTAATAAACAAAATGACATCACAATGGTGGATATTAAATAAAAAGACATCACAGAATGGTAGAGTTTAAATAAATTGACGTGACAGGATGGTAGGTCACAAAGGAAATAACATCACAGTACGCTAGGTAGCAAATGACAGGATATGACAGGATGTGAATTAATAAATGAAATGACATCACAGGATGCTGAATAAAGTATAAAAAACATCACAGAATGGTAGACCTAAAAAAGTGACATCAGAAGATTGGAGCTAACAGGGGAAATGAGATCACATTATACTAGGTAATATGTAAGAGCACGTTACAGGATGCTGGGTAATAACAAAAATGACATCACAGAATGCTGAATAAAGTATAAAAAACATGACAGAATGGTAGATCTTAAATAAAGTGACATCAGAGGATGAGAGCTAAAAAGGAAATGACATCACATTATGCAAGGTAATATATTAGATGACATAACAGGATGCTGAGTAAGAAATAAAATGACAACACGGAATGATGGATAATAAAAAAAAAGACATCACACAATGGCAGACCTTAAATAAATTGACATCAGAGGATAAGAGGTAAGAAAGGAAATGACATCACATTATGCAAGGTAATAAATTAGATGACATAACAGGATGCAGGGTAAGAAATAAAATGACAACACAGGATGATGGATAATAAATAAAAAGACGTCATAGAATGGTAGACCTTAAATAAAATGACATCAGAGGATGAGAGCTAAGAAAGGAAATGCCATCACATTACGCCAGTTAATAAGTAAGAGGACATTACAGGATGGTGGATAACAAAGCAAATGACATCACACGATGCTGGATAATAAATCAAAAGACGTCACAGAATGGTAGACCTTAAATAAAATGACATCAGAGGATGAGAGCTAAGAAAGGAAATGACATCACATTATGCTAGGTAAAAAGTAAGAGGACATTACAGGATGCTGGGCAATAACCAAAATGACATCACAAAATGGTGGATAAAAAATAGAAAGATGTCAAAGAACGGCAGACCTTAAATAAAATGCCATCAGAGGATGACAGCTAAGAAAGGAAATGACATCACATTATGCAAGGTAATAAATAAGATGACATTACAGGATGCCGGATAAAAAATAAAAAGACGTCACTTAATGGTAGACATTAATTAAAATGACATCAGAGGATGAGAGCTAAGAAAGGAAATGACTTCACATTAAGCCAGGTAATAAGTAAGAGGACATTACAGAATGGTGGACAATAAACAAAATGATATCACAGGATGCTGGACAACAAATAAAAAGACGTCACAGAATGGTAGACCTTAAGTAATATGACATCAGAGGATGAGAACTGAGAAAGTTAATGACATCAGATTATGCTTGGTAAAAATAAGAGGACATAACAGAATGGTGGGTAATAAACAAAATGACATCACAGGATGCTTGATAATAAATAAGAAGACGTCACAGAATGGCAGACCCAAAATAAAATGACATCAGAGGATGAGAGTTAACAAAGGAAATGCCATCATATTTTGCAAGGGAATAAATTACATGCCATTACAGGATGCTGGGTAATAAACAAAATGACATCACAATGCTGGATATTAAATAAAAAGACATCACAGAATGGTAGAGTTTAAATAAATTGACGTGACAGGATGGTAGGTCACAAAAGAAATAACATCACAGTACGCTAGGGAGCAAATAACAGGATATGACAGGATGTGAAGTAATAAATGTAAATGACATCACAGGATGCTGAATAAAGTATAAAAAAACATCACAGAATGGTAGACCTTAAATAAAGTGACATCAGAAGATTGGAGCTAACAAGGGAAATGAGATCACATTATACTAGGTAATATGTAAGAGCACGTTACAGGATGCTGGGTAATAACAAAAATGACATCAGAGGATGTTGAATAAAGTATAAAAAAACATCACAGAATGGTAGATCTTAAATAAAGTGACATCAGAGGATGAGAGCTAAAAAGGAAATGACATCACATTATGCAAGGTAATATATTAGATGACATAACAGGATGCTGAGTAAGAAATAAAATGACAACACGGAATGGTGGATAATAAATAAAAAGACATCACACAATGGCAGACCTTAAATAAATTGACATCAGAGGATAAGAGGTAAGAAAGGAAATGACATCACATTATGCAAGGTAATAAATTAGATGACATAACAGGATGAAGGGAAAGAAATAAAATGACAACACAGGATGATGGATAATAAACAAGAAGACGTCACAGAATGGCAGACCCCAAATAAAATGACATCAGAGGATGAGAGCTAACAAAGGAAATGCCATCACATTATGCAAGGTAATAAATTAGATGACATCACAGGATGCTGGGTAAGAAACCAAGTGACATCTCAATGCTGGATAATAAATAAAAAGACATCACAGAATGGTAGAGTTTAAATAAATTGACATGACATGATGGTAGGTCACAAAGGAAATAACATCACAGTATGCTAGGTAGCAAATAACAGGATATGACAGGATGTGAAGTAATAAATGAAATGACATCACAGGATGCTGACTAAAGTATAAAAAACCTCACAGAATGGTAGACCTTAAATAAAGTGACATCAGAAGATTGGAGCTAACAAGGGAAATGAGATCACATTATACTAGGTAATATGTAAGAGCACGTTACAGGATGCTGGGTAACAACAAAAATGACATCACAGGATGCTGAATAAAGTATAAAAAAACATCACAGAATGGTAGATCTTAAATAAAGTGACATCAGAGGATGAGAGCTAAAAAGGAAATGACATCACATTATGCAAGGTAATATATTAGATGACATAACAGGATGCTGAGTAAGAAATAAAATGACAACACGGAATGATGGATAATAAATAAAAAGACATCACACAATGGCAGACCTTAAATAAATTGACATCAGAGGATAAGAGGTAAGAAAGGAAATGACATCACATTATGCAAGGTAATAAATTAGATGACATAACAGGATGAAGGGAAAGAAATAAAATGACAACACAGGATGATGGATAATAAATAAAAAGACGTCATAGAATGGTAGACCTTAAATAAAATGACATCAGAGGATGAGAGCTAAGAAAGGAAATGCCATCACATTACGCCAGGTGATAAGTAAGAGGACATTACAGGATGGTGGATAACAAACCAAATGACATCACACGATGCTGGATAATAAATCAAAAGACGTCACAGAATGGTAGACCTTAAATAAAATGACATCAGAGGATGAGAGCTAAGAAAGGAAATGACATCACATTATGCTAGGTAAAATGTAAGAGGACATTACAGGATGCTGGGTAATAACCAAAATGACATCACAAAATGCTGGATAAAAAATAAAAAGATGTCAAAGAACGGCAGACCTTAAATAAAATGACATCAGAGGATGACAGCTAAGAAAGGAAATGACATCACATTATGCAAGGTAATAAATAAGATGACATTACAGGATGCCGGATAAAAAATAAAAAGACGTCACTTAATGGTAGACATTAATTAAAATGACATCAGAGGATGAGAGCTAAGAAAGGAAATGACTTCACATTAAGCCAGGTAATAAGTAAGAGGACATTGCAGAATGGTGGACAATAAACAAAATGACATCACAGGATGCTGGACAATAAATAAAAAGACGTCACAAAATGGTACACCTTAAATAATATGACATTAGAGGATGAGAGCTGAGAAAGTTAATGACATCAGATTATGCATGGTAAAAATAAGAGGACATTACAGAATGCAGGGTAATAAACAAAATGACATCACAGGATGCTGGATAATAAACAAGAAGACGTCACAGAATGGCAGACCCCAAATAAAATGACATCAGAGGATGAGAGCTAACAAAGGAAATGCCATCACATTATGCAAGGTAATAAATTAGATGACATCACAGGATGCTGGGTAAGAAACCAAGTGACA
This sequence comes from Notamacropus eugenii, assembly GCF_028372415.1. Lineage (NCBI taxonomy): Eukaryota > Metazoa > Chordata > Mammalia > Diprotodontia > Macropodidae > Notamacropus > Notamacropus eugenii. Next base: position 94,333,508 of record NC_092879.1, on the reverse strand, counting down.
TCTCAATGCTGGATAATAAATAAAAAGACATCACAGAATGGTAGAGTTTAAATAAATTGACATGACATGATGGTAGGTCACAAAGGAAATAACATCACAGTATGCTAGGTAGCAAATAAGAGGATATGACAGGATGTGAAGTAATAAATAAAATAACATCACAGGATGCTGAATAAATTATAAAAAAACATCACAGAATGGTAGACCTTAAATAAAGTGACATCAGAAGATTGGAGCTAACAAGGGAAATGAGATCACATTATACCAGGTAATATGTAAGAGCATGTTACAGGATGCTGGGTAATAAAAAAAATGACATCACAGGATGCTGCATAACAAATACAAGGACGTCACAGACTGGTAGACCTTAAATAAAATGACATCAGAGGATGAGAGCTAACAAAGGAAACGCCATCACGTTATGCTAGCTAATAAATTTGATGACATTTCAGGATGCTGGGTAATAAATAGAATGACAGCACAGGATGTTGCAAAACAAATAAAAAGACGTCACAGCATGGTAGACCTAAAATGAAATGACATCAGAGGATGAGAGGTAACAAAGGAAATGCCATCACATTATGCAAGGGAATAAATTAGATGCCATGACAGGATGCTGGGTAATAAACAAAATGACATCACAATGCTGGATATTAAATAAAAAGACATCACAGAATGGTAGAGTTTAAATAAATTGACGTGACAGGATGGTAGGTCACAAAGGAAATAACATCACAGTACACTAGGTAGCAAATGACTGGATATGACAGGATGTGAATTAATAAATGAAATGACATCACAGGATGCTGAATAAAGTATAAAAAACATCACAGAATGGTAGACCTTAAAAAAGTGACATCAGAATATTGGAGCTAACAAGGGAAATGAGATCACATTATACTAGGTAATATGTAAGAGCACGTTACAGGATGCTGGGTAATAAAAAAAATGACATCACAGAATGCTGAATAAAGTATAAAAAACATGACAGAATGGTAGATCTTAAATAAAGTGACATCAGAGGATGAGAGCTAAAAAGGAAATGACATCACATTATGCAAGGTAATATATTAGATGACATAACAGGATGCTGAGTAAGAAATAAAATGACAACACGGAATGATGGATAATAAAAAAAAAGACATCACACAATAGCAGACCTTAAATAAATTGACATCAGAGGATAAGAGGTAAGAAAGGAAATGACATCACATTATGCAAGGTAATAAATTAGATGACATAACAGGATGCAGGGTAAGAAATAAAATGACAACACCGGATGATGGATAATAAATAAAAAGACGTCATAGAATGGTAGACCTTAAATAAAATGACATCAGAGGATGAGAGCTAAGAAAGGAAATGCCATCACATTACGCCAGGTAATAAGTAAGAGGACATTACAGGATGGTGGATAACAAAGCAAATGACATCACACGATGCTGGATAATAAATCAAAAGACGTCACAGAATGGTAGACCTTAAATAAAATGACATCAGAGGATGAGAGCTAAGAAAGGAAATGACATCACATTATGCTAGGTAAAAAGTAAGAGGACATTACAGGATGCTGGGCAATAACCAAAATGACATCACAAAATGGTGGATAAAAAATAGAAAGATGTCAAAGAACGGCAGACCTTAAATAAAATGCCATCAGAGGATGACAGCTAAGAAAGGAAATGACATCACATTATGCAAGGTAATAAATAAGATGACATTACAGGATGCCGGATAAAAAATAAAAAGACGTCACTTAATGGTAGACATTAATTAAAATGACATCAGAGGATGAGAGCTAAGAAAGGAAATGACTTCACATTAAGCCAGGTAATAAGTAAGAGGACATTACAGAATGGTGGACAATAAACAAAATGATATCACAGGATGCTGGACAACAAATAAAAAGACGTCACAGAATGGTAGACCTTAAGTAATATGACATCAGAGGATGAGAACTGAGAAAGTTAATGACATCAGATTATGCTTGGTAAAAATAAGAGGACATAACAGAATGGTGGGTAATAAACAAAATGACATCACAGGATGCTTGATAATAAATAAGAAGATGTCACAGAATGGCAGACCCAAAATAAAATGACATCAGAGGATGAGAGTTAACAAAGGAAATGCCATCATATTTTGCAAGGGAATAAATTACATGCCATTACAGGATGCTGGGTAATAAACAAAATGACATCACAATGCTGGATATTAAATAAAAAGACATCACAGAATGGTAGAGTTTAAATAAATTGACGTGACAGGATGGTAGGTCACAAAAGAAATAACATCACAGTACGCTAGGGAGCAAATAACAGGATATGACAGGATGTGAAGTAATAAATGTAAATGACATCACAGGATGCTGAATAAAGTATAAAAAAACATCACAGAATGGTAGACCTTAAATAAAGTGACATCAGAAGATTGGAGCTAACAAGGGAAATGAGATCACATTATACTAGGTAATATGTAAGAGCACGTTACAGGATGCTGGGTAATAACAAAAATGACATCAGAGGATGCTGAATAAAGTATAAAAAACCATCACAGAATGGTAGATCTTAAATAAAGTGACATCAGAGGATGAGAGCTAAAAAGGAAATGACATCACATTATGCAAGGTAATATATTAGATGACATAACAGGATGCTGAGTAAGAAATAAAATGACAACACGGAATGGTGGATAATAAATAAAAAGACATCACACAATGGCAGACCTTAAATAAATTGACATCAGAGGATAAGAGGTAAGAAAGGAAATGACATCACATTATGCAAGGTAATAAATTAGATGACATAACAGGATGAAGGGAAAGAAATAAAATGACAACACAGGATGATGGATAATAAACAAGAAGACGTCACAGAATGGCAGACCCCAAATAAAATGACATCAGAGGATGAGAGCTAACAAAGGAAATGCCATCACATTATGCAAGGTAATAAATTAGATGACATCACAGGATGCTGGGTAAGAAACCAAGTGACATCTCAATGCTGGATAATAAATAAAAAGACATCACAGAATGGTAGAGTTTAAATAAATTGACATGACATGATGGTAGGTCACAAAGGAAATAACATCACAGTATGCTAGGTAGCAAATAACAGGATATGACAGGATGTGAAGTAATAAATGAAATGACATCACAGGATGCTGACTAAAGTATAAAAAACCTCACAGAATGGTAGACCTTAAATAAAGTGACATCAGAAGATTGGAGCTAACAAGGGAAATGAGATCACATTATACTAGGTAATATGTAAGAGCACGTTACAGGATGCTGGGTAACAACAAAAATGACATCACAGGATGCTGAATAAAGTATAAAAAAACATCACAGAATGGTAGATCTTAAATAAAGTGACATCAGAGGATGAGAGCTAAAAAGGAAATGACATCACATTATGCAAGGTAATATATTAGATGACATAACAGGATGCTGAGTAAGAAATAAAATGACAACACGGAATGATGGATAATAAATAAAAAGACATCACACAATGGCAGACCTTAAATAAATTGACATCAGAGGATAAGAGGTAAGAAAGGAAATGACATCACATTATGCAAGGTAATAAATTAGATGACATAACAGGATGAAGGGAAAGAAATAAAATGACAACACAGGATGATGGATAATAAATAAAAAGACGTCATAGAATGGTAGACCTTAAATAAAATGACATCAGAGGATGAGAGCTAAGAAAGGAAATGCCATCACATTACGCCAGGTGATAAGTAAGAGGACATTACAGGATGGTGGATAACAAACCAAATGACATCACACGATGCTGGATAATAAATCAAAAGACGTCACAGAATGGTAGACCTTAAATAAAATGACATCAGAGGATGAGAGCTAAGAAAGGAAATCACATCACATTATGCTAGGTAAAATGTAAGAGGACATTACAGGATGCTGGGTAATAACCAAAATGACATCACAAAATGCTGGATAAAAAATAAAAAGATGTCAAAGAACGGCAGACCTTAAATAAAATGACATCAGAGGATGACAGCTAAGAAGGGAAATGACATCACAATATGCAAGGTAATAAATAAGATGACATTACAGGATGCCGGATAAAAAATAAAAAGACGTCACTTAATGGTAGACATTAATTAAAATGACATCAGAGGATGAGAGCTAAGAAAGGAAATGACTTCACATTAAGCCAGGTAATAAGTAAGAGGACATTACAGAATGGTGGACAATAAACAAAATGACATCACAGGATGCTGGACAATAAATAAAAAGACGTCACAGAATGGTAGACCTTAAATAATATGACATCAGAGGATGAGAGCTGAGAAATTTAATGACATCAGATTATGCTTGGTAAAAATAAGAGGACATTACAGAATGCTGGGTAATAAACAAAATGACATCACAGGATGCTGGATAATAAACAAGAAGACGTCACAGAATGGCAGACCCCAAATAAAATGACATCAGAGGATGAGAGCTAACAAAGGAAATGCCATCACATTATGCAAGGTAATAAATTAGATGACATCACAGGATGCTGGGTAAGAAACCAAGTGACATCTCAATGCTGGATAACAAATAAAAAGACATCACAGAATGGTAGAGTTTAAATAAATTGACATGACATGATGGTAGGTCACAAAGGAAATAACATCACAGTATGCTAGGTAGCAAATAAGAGGATATGACAGGATGTGAAGTAATAAATAAAATGACATCACAGGATGCTGAAGAAAGTATAAAAAAACATCACAGAATGGTAGACCTTAAATAAATTGACATCAGAAGATTGGAGCTAACAAGGGAAATGAGATCACATTATACTAGGTAATATGTAAGAGCATGTTACAGGATGCTGGGTAATAAAAAAATGATATCACAGGATGCTGCATAACAAATACAAAGACGTCACAGGCTGGTAGACCTTAAATAAAATGACATCAGAGGATGAGAGCTAACAAAGGAAACGCCATCACGTTATGCTAGGTAATAAATTTGATGACATTTCAGGATGCTGGGTAATAAATAGAATGGCAGCACAGGATGTTGCAAAACAAATAAAAAGACGTCACAGCATTTTGGACCTAAAATGAAATGACATCAGAGGATGAGAGGTAACAAAGGAAATGCCATCATATTATGCAAGGGAATAAATTAAATGCCATGACAGGATGCTGGGTAATAAACAAAATGACATCACAATGCTGGATATTAAATAAAAAGACATCACAGAATGGTAGAGTTTAAATAAATTGACGTGACAGGATGGTAGGTCACAAAGGAAATAACATCACAGTACGCTAGGTAGCAAATAACAGGATATGACAGGATGTGAAGTAATAAATGAATTGACATCACAGGATGCTGAATAACGTATAAAAAACATCACAAAATGGTAGACCTTAAAAAAGTGACATCAGAAGATTGGAGCTAACAAGGGAAATGAGATCACATTATACTAGGTAATATGTAAGAGCACGTTACAGGATGCTGGGTAATAACAAAAATGACATCACAGAATGCTGAATAAAGTATAAAAAAACATGACAGAATGGTAGATCTTAAATAAAGTGACATCAGAGGATGAGAGGTAAAAAGGAAATGACATCACATTATGCAAGGTAATATATTAGATGACATAACAGGATGCTGAGTAAGAAATAAAATGACAACACGGAATGATGGATAATAAATAAAAAGACATCACACAATGGCAGACCTTAAATGAATTGACATCAGAGGATAAGAGGTAAGAAAGGAAATGACATCACATTATGCAAGGTAATAAATTAGATGACATAACAGTATGCCGGATAAAAAATAAAAAGACGTCACTTACTGGTAGACATTAATTAAAATGACATCAGAGGATGAGAGCTAAGAAAGGAAATGACTTCACATTAAGCCAGGTAAGAAGTAAGAGGACATTACAGAATGGTGGACAATAAACAAAATGACATCACAGGATGCTGGACAATAAATAAAAAGACGTCACAGAATGGTAGACCTTAAGTAATATGACATCAGAGGAGGAGAGCTGCGAAAGTTAATGACATCAGATTATGCTTGGTAAAAATAAGAGGACATTACAGAATGCTGGGTAATAAACAAAATGACATCACAGGATGGTGGATAATAAATAAGAAGATCTCACCGAATGGCAGACCCAAAAAAAAATGACATCAGAAGATGAGAGTTAACAAAGGAAATGCCATCACATTGTGCAAGGGAATAAATTAGATGCCATTACAGGATGTTGGGTAATAAACAAAATGACATCACAATGCTGGATATTAAATAAAAAGACATCACAGAATGGTAGAGTTTAAATAAATTGACGTGACAGGATGGTAGGTCACAAAGGAAATAACATCACAGTACTCTAGGTAGCAAATAACAGGATATGACAGGATGTGAAGTAATAAATGAATTGACATCACAGGATGCTGAATAAAGTATAAAAAACATCTCAAAATGGTAGACCTTAAATAAAGTGACATTAGAAGATTGGAGCTAACAAGGGAAATGAGATCACATTATACTAGGTAATATGTAAGAGCACGTTACAGGATGCTGGGTAATAACAAAAATGACATCACAGGATGCTGAATAAAGTATAAAAAAACATGACAGAATGGTAGATCTTAAATAAAGTGACATCAGAGGATGAGAGCTAAAAAGGAAATGACATCACATTATGCAAGGTAATATATTAGATGACATAACAGGATGCTGAGTAAGAAATAAAATGACAACACGGAATGATGGATAATAAATAAAAAGACATCACACAATGGCAGACCTTAAATAAATTGACATCAGAGGATAAGAGGTAAGAAAGGAAATGACATCACATTATGCAAGGTAATAAATTAGATGACATAACAGTACGCCGGATAAAAAATAAAAAGATGTCACTTACTGGTAGACATTAATTAAAATGACATCAGAGGATGAGAGTTAAGAAAGGAAATGACTTCACATTAAGCCAGGTAAGAAGTAAGAGGACATTACAGAATGGTGGACAATAAACAAAATGACATCACAGGATGCTGGACAATAAATAAAAAGACGTCACAGAATGGTAGACCTTAAGTAATATGACATCAGAGGAGGAGAGCTGAGAAAGTTAATGACATCAGATTATGCTTGGTAAAAATAAGAGGACATTACAGAATGCTGGGTAATAAACAAAATGACATCACAGGATGCTGGATAATAAATAAGAAGATGTCACCGAATGGCAGACCCAAAAAAAAAAATGACATCAGAAGATGAGAGTTAACAAAGGATATGCCATCACATTGTGCAAGGGAATAAATTAGATGCCATTACAGGATGTTGGGTAATAAACAAAATGACATCACAATGCTGGATATTAAATAAAAAGACATCACAGAATGGTAGAGTTTAAATAAATTGACGTGACAGGATGGTAGGTCACAAATGAAATAACATCACAGTACGCTAGGTAGCAAATAACAGGATATGACAGGATGTGAAGTAATAAATGAAATGACATCACAGGATGCTGAATAAAGTATAAAAGACATCACAGAATGGTAGACCTTAAATAAAGTGACATCAGACGATAAGAGTAAGAAAGGAAATGACATCACATTATGCAAGGTAATAAATTAGATGACATAACAGGATTTGGGGTAAGAAATAAAATGACAACACCGGATGATGGATAATAAATAAAAAGACGTCATAGAATGGTGGACCTTAAATAAAATGACATCAGAGGATGAGAGCTAAGAAAGGAAATGCCATCACATTACGCCAGGTAATAAGTAAGAGGACATACAGTATGGTGGATAATAAACCAAATGACATCACACGATGCTGCATAATAAATCAAAAGACGTCACAGAATGGTAGACCTTAAAAAAAATTACATCAGAGGATGAGAGCTAAGAAAGTAAATGACTTCACATTAAGCCAGGTGATAAATAAGAGGACATTACAGAATGGTGGATAATAAACAAAATGACATCACAGGATGCTGGACAAAAAATAAAAAGACGTCACAGAATGGCAGACCCAAAATAAAATGACATCAGAGGATGAGAGCTAACAAAGGAAATGCCATCACATTATGCTAGGTAATAAATTAGATTACAATCCAGGATGCTGGGAAAGAAATAAAATGACATCACAGGATGTTGCATAATAAAAAAAAAAGACGTCACAGTATGGGAGACCTAAAATGAAATGATATCAGAGGATGAGAGTAAACAAAGGAAATGCCATCATATTATGCAATGGAATAAATTAGATGACATTACAGGATGCTGGGTAAGAAACAAAATGACATCTCAGTGCTGTATAAGAAATAAAAAGACATCACAGAATGGTAGATTCTAAATAAATTGACATGACACAATGGTAGGTCAGAAAGGAAATAACATCACAGCATGCTAGGTAATAAATAACAGGACATGACAGGATGCGAAGTAATAAATCAAATGACATCACAGGATGCTGAACAAAGTATAAAAAAACATCACAGAATGGTAGACCTTAAATAAAGTGACATCAGAAGATTGGAGCTAAAAAGGGAAATGAGATCACATCATACTAGGTAATATGTAAGAGAACGTTACAGGAGGCTGGATAATAACAAAAATGACATCACAGGATGCTGAATAAAGTATAAAAAACATCACAGAATGGTAGATCTTAAATAAAGTGACATCAGAGGATGAGAGCTAAAAAGGAAATGACATCACATTATGCAAGGTAATATATTAGATGACATAACAGGATGCTGAGTAAGAAATAAAATGACAACACGGAATGATGGATAATAAATAAAAAGACATCACACAATGGCAGACCTTAAATAAACAGAAATCAGAGGATAAGAGGTAAGAAAGGAAATGACATCACATTATGCAAGGTAATAAATTAGACGACATAACAGGATGCAGGGTAAGAAATAAAATGACAACACCGGATGATGGATAATAAATAAAAAGACGTCATAGAATGGTAGACCTTAAATAAAATGACATCAGAGGAGGAGAGCTGAGAAAGTTAATGACATCTGATTATGCTTGGTAAAAATAAGAGGACATTACAGAATGCTGGGTAATAAACAAAATGACATCACAGGATGCTGGATCATAAATAAGAAGACGACACAGAATGGCAGACCCAAAATAAAATGACATCAGAGGATGAGAGTTAACAAAGGAAATGCCATCACATTATGCAAGGGAATAAATTAGATGCCATTACAGGATGCTGGGTAATAAACAAAATGACATCACAATGCTGGATATTAAATGAAAAGATGTCACAGAATGGTAGAGTTTAAATGTATTGACGTGACAGGATGGTAGGTCACAAAGGAAATAACATCACAGTACGCTAGGTAGCAAATAACAGGATATGACAGGATGTGAAGTAATAAATGAAATGACATCACAGGATGCTGAACAAAGTATAAAAAAACATCACAGAATGGTAGACCTTAAATAAAGTGACATCAGAAGATTGGAGCTAACAAGGGAAATGAGATCACATTATACTAGGTAATATGTAAGAGCACGTTACAGGATGCTGGGTAACAACAAAAATGACATCACAGGATCCTGAATAAAGTATAAAAGAACATCACAGAATGGTAGATCTTAAATAAAGTGACATCAGAGGATGAGAGCTAAAAAGGAAATGACATCACATTATGCAAGGTAATATATTAGATGACATAACAGGATGCTGAGTAAGAAATAAAATGACAACACGGAATGATGGATAATACATAAAAAGACATCACACAATGGCAGACCTTAAATAAACAGACATCAGAGGATAAGAGGTAAGAAAGGAAATGACATCACATTATGCAAGGCAATAAATTAGACGACATAACAGGATGAAGGGTAAGAAATAAAATGACAACACCGGATGATGGATAATAAATAAAAAGACGTCATAGAATGGTAGACCTTAAAGAAAATGACATCAGAGGATGAGAGCTAAGAAAGGAAATGCCATCACATAACGCCAGGTAATAAGTAAGAGGACATTACAGGATGGTGGATAACAAAGCAAATGACATCACACGATGCTAGAAAATAAATCAAAAGACGTCACAGAATGGTAGACCGTAAATAAAATGACATCAGAGGATGAGAGCTAAGAAAGGAAATGACATCACATTATGATAGGTAAAAAGTAAGAGGACATTACAGGATGCTGGGCAATAACCAAAATGACATCACAAAATGCTGGATAAAAAATAAAAAGATGTCAAAGAACGGCAGACCTTAAATAAAATGACATCAGAGGATGACAGCTAAGAAAGGAAATGACATCACATTATGCAAGGTAATAAATAAGATGACATTACAGGATGCCGGATAAAAAATAAAAAGACGTCACTTAATGGTAGATATTAATTAAAATGACATCAGAGGATGAGAGCTAAGAAAGGAAATGACTTCACATTAAGCCAGGTAATAAGTAAGAGGACATTACAGAATGGTGGACAATAAACAAAATGACATCACAGGATGCTGGACAATAAATAAAAAGACGTCACAGAATGGTAGACCTTAAGTAATATGACATCAGAGGAGGAGAGCTGAGAAAGTTAATGACATCAGATTATGCTTGGTAAAAATAAGAGGACATTACAGAATGCTGGGTAATAAACAAAATGACATCACAGGATGCTGGATAGTAAATAAGAAGATGTCACAGAATGGCAGACCCAAAATAAAATTACATCAGAAGATGAGAGTTAACAAAAGAAATGGCATCACATTATGCAAGGGAATAAATTAGATGCCATTACAGGATGTTGGGTAATAAACAAAATGACATCACAATGCTGGATATTAAATAAAAAGACATCATAGAATGGTAGAGTTTAAATAAATTGACGTGACAGGATGGTAGGTCACAAAGGAAATAACATCACAGTACGCTAGGTAGCAAATAACAGGATATGACAGGATGTGAAGTAATAAATGAAATGACATCACAGGATGCTGAACAAAGTATAAAAAAACATCACAGAATGGTAGACCTTAAATAAAGTGACATCAGAAGATTGGAGCTAACAGGGGAATTGAGATCCCATTATACTAGGTAATATGTAAGAGCACGTTACAGGATGCTGGGTAATAACAAAAATGACATCACAGGATGCTGAATAAAGTATAAAAAAACATCACAGAATGGTAGATCTTAAATAAAGTGACATCAGAGGATGAGAGCTAAAAAGGAAATGACATCACATTATGCAAGGTAATATATTAGATGACATAACAGGATGCTGAATAAGAAATAAAATGACAACACGGAATGATGGATAATAAATAAAAAGACATCACACAATGGCAGACCTTAAATAAACAGACATCAGAGGATAAGAGGTGAGAAAGGAAATGACATCACATTATGCAAGGTAATAAATTAGACGACATAACAGGATGCAGGGTAAGAAATAAAATGACAATAGGGGATGATGGATAATAAATAAAAAGACGTCACTTAATGGTAGACCTTAAATAAAATGACATCGGAGGATGAGAGCTAAGAAAGGAAATGCCATCACATTACGCCAGGTAATAAGTAAGAGGACATTACAGAATGGTGGATAACAAAGCAAATGACATCACACGATGCTGGATAATAAATCAAAAGACGTCACAGAATGGTATACCTTAAATAAAATGACATCAGAGGATGAGAGCTAAGAAAGGAAATGACATCACATTATGCTAGGTAAAAAGTAAGAGGACATTACAGGATGCTGGGCAATAACCAAAATGACATCACAAAATGCTGGATTAAAAATAAAAAGATGTCAAAGAACGGCAGACCTTAAATAAAATGAGATCAGACGATGACAGCTAAGAAAGGAAATGACATCACATTATGCAAGGTAATAAATAAGATGACATTACAGGATGCCGGATAAAAAATAAAAAGACGTCACTTAATGGTAGACGTTAATTAAAATGACATCAGAGGATGAGAGCTAAGAAAGGAAATGACTTCACATTAAGCCAGGTAAGAAGAAAGAGGACATTACAGAATGGTGGACAATAAACAAAATGACATCACAGGATGCTGGACAATAAATAAAAAGACGTCACAGAATGGTAGACCTTAAGTAATATGACATCAGAGGAGGAGAGCTGAGAAAGTTAATGACATCAGATTATGCTTGGTAAAAATAAGAGGACATTACAGAATGCTGGGTAATAAACAAAATGACATCACAGGATGCTGGATCATAAATAAGAAGACGACACAGAATGGCAGACCCAAAATAAAATGACATCAGAGGATGAGAGTTAACAAAGGAAATGCCATCACATTATGCAAGGGAATAAATTACATGCCATTACAGGATGCTGGGTAATAAACAAAATGACATCACAATACTGGATATTAAATGAAAAGATGTCACAGAATGGTAGAGTTTAAATGTATTGACGTGACAGGATGGTAGGTCACAAAGGAAATAACATCACAGTACGCTAGGTAGCAAATAACAGGATATGACAGGATGTGAAGTAATAAATGAAATGACATCACAGGATGCTGAACAAAGTATAAAAAAACATCACAGAATGGTAGACCTTAAATAAAGTGACATCAGAAGATTGGAGCTAACAAGGGAAATGAGATCACATTATACTAGGTAATATGTAAGAGCACGTTACAGGATGCTGGGCAACAACAAAAATGACATCACAGGATCCTGAATAAAGTATAAAAAAAATCACAGAATGGTAGATCTTAAATAATGTGACATCAGAGGATGAGAGCTAAAAAGGAAATGACATCACATTATGCAAGGTAATATATTAGATGACATAACAGGATGCTGAGTAAGAAATAAAATGACAACATGGAATGACGGATAATAAATAAAAAGACATCACACAAAGGCAGACCTTAAATAAACAGACATCAGAGGATAAGAGGTAAGAAAGGAAATGACATCACATTATGCAAGGTAATAAATTAGACGACATAACAGGATGAAGGTTAAGAAATAAAATGACAACACCGGATGATGGATAATAAATAAAAAGACGTCATAGAATGGTAGACCTTAAATAAAATGACATCAGAGGATGAGAGCTAAGAAAGGAAATGCCATCACATAACGCCAGGTAATAAGTAAGAGGACATTACAGGATGGTGGATAACAAAGCAAATGACATCACACGATGCTGGATAATAAATCAAAAGACGTCACAGAATGGTAGACCTTAAATAAAATGACATCAGAGGATGAGAGCTAAGAAAGGAAATGACATCACATTATGCTAGGTAAAAAGTAAGAGGACATTACAGGATGCTGGGCAATAACCAAAATGACATCACAAAATGCTGGATAAAAAATAAAAAGATGTCAAAGAACGGCAGACCTTAAATAAAATGACATCAGAGGATGACAGCTAAGAAAGGAAATGACATCACATTATGCAAGGTAATAAATAAGATGACATTACAGGATGCCGGATAAAAAATAAAAAGACGTCACTTAATGGTAGACGTTAATTAAAATGACATCAGAGGATGAGAGCTAAGAAAGGAAATGACTTCACATTAAGCCAGGTAAGAAGTAAGAGGACATTACAGAATGGTGGACAATAAACAAAATGACATCACAGGATGCTGGACAATAAATAAAAAGACGTCACAGAATGGTAGACCTTAAGTAATATGACATCAGAGGAGGAGAGCTGAGAAAGTTAATGACATCAGATTATGCTTGGTAAAAATAAGAGGACATTACAGAATGCTGGGTAATAAACAAAATGACGTCACAGGATGCTGGATAATAAATAAGAAGATGTCACAGAATGGCAGACCCAAAATAAAATGACATCAGAAGATGAGAGTTAACAAAGGAAATGGCATCACATTATGCAAGGGAATAAATTAGATACCATTACAAGATGTTGGGTAATAAACAAAATGACATCACAATGCTTGATATTAAATAAAAAGACATCATAGAATGGTAGAGTTTAAATAAATTAACGTGACAGGATGGTAGGTCACAAAGGAAATAACATCACAGTACGCTAGGTAGCAAATAACAGGATATGACAGGATGTGAAGTAATAAATGAAATGACATCACAGGATGCTGAACAAAGTATAAAAAAACATCACAGAATGGTAGACCTTAAATAAAGTGACATCAGAAGATTGGAGCTAACAAGGGAAATGAGGTCACATTATACTAGGTAATATGTAAGAGCACGTTACAGGATGCTGGGTAATAACAAAAATGACATCACAGGATGCTGAATAAAGTATAAAAAAACATCACAGAATGGTAGATCTTAAATAAAGTGACATCAGAGGATGAGAGCTAAAAAGGAAATGACATCACATTATGCAAGGTAATATATTAGATGACATAACAGGATGCTGAGTAAGAAATAAAATGACAACATGGAATGATGGATAATAAATAAAAAGACATCACACAATGGCAGACCTTAAATAAACAGACATCAGAGGATAAGAGGTAAAAAAGGAAATGACATCACATTATGCAAGGTAATAAATTAGACGACATAACAGGATGAAGGGTAAGAAATAAAATGACAAAACCGGATGATGGATAATAAATAAAAAGATGTCATAGAATGGTAGACCTTAAATAAAATGACATCAGAGGATGAGAGCTAAGAAAGGAAATGCCATCACATAACGCCAGGTAATAACTAAGAGGACATTACAGGATGGTGGATAACAAAGCAAATGACATCACACGATGCTGGATAATAAATCAAAAGACGTCACAGAATGGTAGACCTTAAATGAAATGACATCAGAGGATGAGAGCTAAGAAAGGAAATGACATCACATTATGCTAGGTAAGAAGTAAGAGGACATTACAGGATGCTGGGCAATAACCAAAATGACATCACAAAATGCTGGATTAAAAATAAAAAGATGTCAAAGAACGGCAGACCTTAAATAAAATGAGATCAGACGATGACAGCTAAGAAAGGAAATGACATCACATTATGCAAGGTAATAAATAAGATGACATTACAGGATGCCGGATAAAAAATAAAAAGACGTCACTTAATGGTAGACGTCAATTAAAATGACATCAGAGGATGAGAGCTAAGAAAGGAAATGACTTCACATTAAGCCAGGTAAGAAGTAAGAGGACATTACAGAATGGTGGACAATAAACAAAATGACATCACAGGATGTTGGACAATAAATAAAAAGACGTCACAGAATGGTAGACCTTAAGTAATATGACATCAGAGGAGGAGAGCTGAGAAAGTTAATGACATCAGATTATGCTTGGTAAAAATAAGAGGACATTACAGAATGCTGGGTAATAAACAAAATGACATCACAGGATGCTGGATCATAAATAAGAAGACGACACAGAATGGCAGACCCAAAATAAAATGACATCAGAGGATGAGAGTTAACAAAGGAAATGCCATCACATTATGCAAGGGAATAAATTAGATGCCATTACAGGATGTTGGGTAATAAACAAAATGACATCACAATGCTTGATATTAAATAAAAAGACATCATAGAATGGTAGAGTTTAAATAAATTAACGTGACAGGATGGTAGGTCACAAAGGAAATAACATCACAGTACGCTAGGTAGCAAATAAAAGGATATGACAGGATGTGAAGTAATAAATGAAATGACATCACAGGATGCTGAACAAAGTATAAAAAAACATCACAGAATGGTAGACCTTAAATAAAGTGACATCAGAAGATTGGAGCTATCAAGGGAAATGAGATCACATTATACTAGGTGATATGTAAGAGCACGTTACAGGATGCTGGGTAACAACAAAAATGACATCACAGGATTCTGAATAAAGTATAAAAAAACATCACAGAATGGTAGATCTTAAATAAAGTGACATCAGAGGATGAGAGCTAAAAAGGAAATGACATCACATTATGCAAGGTAATAAATAAGATGACATTACAGGATGCCGGATAAAAAATAAAAAGACGTCACTTAATGGTAGACGTTAAATAAAATGACATCAGAGGATGAGAGCTAAGAAAGGAAATGCCATCACATAACGCCAGGTAATAAGTAAGAGGACATTACAGGATGGTGGATAACAAAGCAAATGACATCACACGATGCTGGATAATAAATCAAAAGACGTCACAGAATGGTAGACCTTAAAGAAAATGACATCAGAGGATGAGAGCTAAGAAAGGAAATGACATCACATTATGCTAGGTAAAAAGTAAGAGGACATTACGGGATGCTGGGTGATAACCAAAATGACATCACAAAATGCTGGATAAAAAATAAAAAGATGTCAAAGAACGGCAGACCTTAAATAAAATGACATCAGAGGATGACAGCTAAGAAAGGAAACGACATCACATTATGCAAGGTAATAAATAAGATGGCATTACAGGATGCCGGATAAAAAATAAAAAGACGTCACTTAATGGTAGACATTAATTAAAATGACATCAGAGGATGAGAGCTAAGAAAGGAAATGACTTCACATTAAGCCAGGTAAGAAGTAAGAGGACATTACAGAATGGTGGACAATAAACAAAATGACATCACAGGATGCTGGACAATAAATAAAAAGACGTCACAGAATGGTAGACCTTAAGTAATATGACATCAGAGGAGGAGAGCTGGGAAAGTTAATGACATCAGATTATGCTTGGTAAAAATAAGAGGACATTACAGAATGCTGGGTAATAAACAAAATGACATCACAGGATGCTGGATAATAAATAAGAAGATGTCACAGAATGGCAGACCCAAAATAAAATGACATCAGAAGATGAGAGTTAACAAAGGAAATGGCATCACATTATGCAAGGGAATAAATTAGATGCCATTACAGGATGTTGGGTAATAAACAAAATGACATCACAATGCTTGATATTAAATAAAAAGACATTATAGAATGGTAGAGTTTAAATAAATTGACGTGACAGGATGGTAGGTCACAAAGGAAATAACATCACAGTACGCTAGGTAGCAAATAACAGGATATGACAGGATGTGAAGTAATAAATGAAATGACATCACAGGATGCTGAACAAAGTATAAAAAAACATCACAGAATGGTAGACCTTAAATAAAGTGACATCAGAAGATTGGAGCTAACAAGGGAAATGAGATCACATTATACTAGGTAATATGTAAGAGCACGTTACAGGATGCTGGGTAATAACAAAAATGACATCACAGGATGCTGAATAAAGTATAAAAAAACATCACAGAATGGTACATCTTAAATAAAGTGACATCAGAGGATGAGAGCTAAAAAGGAAATGACATCACATTATGCAAGGTAATATATTAGATGACATAACAGGATGCTGAGTAAGAAATAAAATGACAACACGGAATGATGGATAATAAATAAAAAGACATCACACAATGGCAGACCTTAAACAAATTGACATCAGAGGATAAGAGGTAAGAAAGGAAATGACATCACATTATGCAAGGTAATAAATTAGATGACATAACAGTATGCCGGATAAAAAATAAAAAGACGTCACTTACTGGTAGACATTAATTAAAATGACATCAGAGGATGAGAGCTAAGAAAGGAAATGACTTCACATTAAGCCAGGTAAGAAGTAAGAGCACATTACAGAATGGTGGACAATAAACAAAATGACATCACAGGATGCTGGACAATAAATAAAAAGACGTCACAGAATGGTAGACCTTACGTAATATGACATCAGATGAGGAGAGCTGAGAAAGTTAATGACATCAGATTATGCTTGGTAAAAATAAGAGGACATTACAGAATGCTGGGTAATAAACAAAATGACATCACAGGATGGTGGATAATAAATAAGAAGATGTCACAGAATGGCAGACCCAAAAAAAATTGACATCAGAAGATGAGAGTTAACAAAGGAAATGCCATCACATTGTGCAAGGGAATAAATTAGATGCCATTACAGGATGTTGGGTAATAAACAAAATGACATCACAATGCTGGATATTAAATAAAAAGACATCACAGAATGGTAGAGTTTAAATAAATTGACGTGACAGGATGGTAGGTCACAAAGGAAATAACATCACAGTACGCTAGGTAGCAAATAACAGGATATGACAGGATGTGAAGTAATAAATGAAATGACATCACAGGATGCTGAATAAAGTATAAAAGACATCACAGAATGGTAGACCTTAAATAAAGTGACATCAGACGATAAGAGTAAGAAAGGAAATGACATCACATTATGCAAGGTAATAAATTAGATGACATAACAGGATTTGGGGTAAGAAATAAAATGACAACACCGGATGATGGATAATAAATAAAAAGACGTCATAGAATGGTGGACCTTAAATAAAATGACATCAGAGGATGAGAGCTAAGAAAGGAAATGCCATCACATTACGCCAGGTAATAAGTAAGAGGACATACAGTATGGTGGATAATAAACCAAATGACATCACACGATGCTGCATAATAAATCAAAAGACGTCACAGAATGGTAGACCTTAAAAAAAATGACATCAGAGGATGAGAGCTAAGAAAGTAAATGACTTCACATTAAGCCAGGTGATAAATAAGAGGACATTACAGAATGGTGGATAATAAACAAAATGACATCACAGGATGCTGGACAAAAAATAAAAAGACGTCACAGAATGGCAGACCCAAAATAAAATGACATCAGAGGATGAGAGCTAACAAAGGAAATGCCATCACATTATGCTAGGTAATAAATTAGATTACAATCCAGGATGCTGGGAAAGAAATAAAATGACATCACAGGATGTTGCATAATAAAAAAAAAGACGTCACAGTATGGGAGACCTAAAATGAAATGATATCAGAGGATGAGAGTAAACAAAGGAAATGCCATCATATTATACAATGGAATAAATTAGATGACATTACAGGATGCTGGGTAAGAAACAAAATGACATCTCAGTGCTGTATAAGAAATAAAAAGACATCACAGAATGGTAGATTCTAAATAAATTGACATGACACGATGGTAGGTCAGAAAGGAAATAACATCACAGCATGCTAGGCAATAAATAACAGGACATGACAGGATGCGAAGTAATAAATCAAATGACATCACAGGATGCTGAACAAAGTATAAAAAAACATCACAGAATGGTAGACCTTAAATAAAGTGACATCAGAAGACGGGAGCTAACAAGGGAAATGAGATCACATTATACTAGGTAATATGTAAGAGCACGTTACAGGATGCTGGGTAATAACAAAAATGACATCACAGGATGCTGAATAAAGTATAAAAAAACATCACAGAATGGTAGATCTTAAATAAAGTGACATCAGAGGATGAGAGCTAAAAAGGAAATGACATCACATTATGCAAGGTAATATATTAGATGACATAACAGGATGCTGAGTAAGAAATACAATGACAACACGGAATGATGGATAATAAATAAAAACACATCACACAATGGCAGACCTTAAATAAACAGACATCAGAGGATAAGAGGTAAGAAAGGAAATGACATCAAATTATGCAAGGTAATAAATTAGACGACATAACAGGATGCAGGGTAAGAAATAAAATGACAACACCGGATGATGGATAATAAATAAAAAGACGTCATAGAATGGTAGACCTTAAATAAAATGACATCAGAGGAGGAGAGCTGAGAAAGTTAATGACATCAGATTATGCTTGGTAAAAATAAGAGGACATTACAGAATGCTGGGTAATAAACAAAATGACATCACAGGATGCTGGATCATAAATAAGAAGACGACACAGAATGGCAGACCCAAAATAAAATGACATCAGAGGATGAGAGTTAACAAAGGAAAGGCCATCACATTATGCAAGGGAATAAATTAGATGCCATTACAGGATGCTGGGTAATAAACAAAATGACATCACAATGCTGGATATTAAATGAAAAGATGTCACAGAATGGTAGAGTTTAAATGTATTGACGTGACAGGATGGTAGGTCACAAAGGAAATAACATCACAGTACGCTAGGTAGCAAATAACAGGATATGACAGGATGTGAAGTAAAAAATGAAATGACATCACAGGATGCTGAACAAAGTATAAAAAAACATCACAGAATGGTACACCTTAAATAAAGTGACATCAGAAGATTGGAGCTAACAAAGGAAATGAGATCACATTATACTAGGTGATATGTAAGAGCCCTTTACAGGATGCTGGGTAACAACAAAAATGACATCACAGGATCCTGAATAAAGTATAAAAAAACATCACAGAATGGTAGATCTTAAATAAAGTGACATCAGAGGATGAGAGCTAAAAAGGAAATGACATCACATTATGCAAGGTAATATATTAGATGACATAACAGGATGCTGAGTAAGAAATAAAATGACAACACGGAATGATGGATAATAAATAAAAAGACATCACACAATGGCAGACCTTAAATAAACAGACATCAGAGGATAAGAGGTAAGAAAGGAAATGACATCACATTATGCAAGGTAACAAATTAGACGACATAACAGGATGAAGGGTAAGAAATAAAATGACAACACCGGATGATGGATAATAAATAAAAAGACGTCACTTAATGGTAGACCTTAAATAAAATGACATCAGAGGATGAGAGCTAAGAAAGGAAATGCCATCACATTACGCCAGGTAATAAGTAAGAGGACATTACAGGATGGTGGATAACAAAGCAAATGACATCACACGATGCTGGATAATAAATCAAAAGACGTCACAGAATGGTAGACCTTAAATAAAATGACATCAGAGGATGAGAGCTAAGAAAGGAAATGACATCACATTATGCTAGGTAAAAAGTAAGAGGACATTACAGGATGCTGGGCAATAACCAAAATGACATCACAAAATGCTGGATTAAAAATAAAAAGATGTCAAAGAACGGCAGACATTAAATAAAATGAGATCAGACGATGACAGCTAAGAAAGGAAATGACATCACATTATGCAAGGTAATAAATAAGATGACATTACAGGATGCCGGATAAAAAATAAAAAGACGTCACTTACTGGTAGACGTTAATTAAAATGACATCAGAGGATGAGAGCTAAGAAAGGAAATGACTTCACATTAAGCCAGGTAAGAAGTAAGAGGACATTACAGAATGGTGGACAATAAACAAAATGATATCACAGGATGCTGGACAATAAATAAAAAGACGTCACAGAATGGTAGACCTTAAGTAATATGACATCAGAGGAGGAGTGCTGAGAAAGTTAATGACATCAGATTATGCTTGGTAAAAATAAGAGGACATTACAGAATGCTGGGTAATAAACAAAATGACATCACAGGATGCTGGATAATAAATAAGAAGATGTCACAGAATGGCAGACCCAAAATAAAATGACATCAGAAGATGAGAGTTAACAAAGGAAATGGCATCACATTATGCAAGGGAATAAATTAGATGCCATTACAGGATGTTGGGTAATAAACAAAATGACATCACAATGCTTGATATTAAATAAAAAGACATCATAGAATGGTAGAGTTTAAATAAATTGACGTGACAGGATGGTAGGTCACAAAGGAAATAACATCACAGTACGCTAGGTAGCAAATAACAGGATATGACAGGATGTGAAGTAATAAATGAAATGACATCACAGGATGCTGAACAAAGTATAAAAAAACATCACAGAATGGTAGACCTTAAATAAAGTGACATCAGAAGGTTGGAGCTAACAAGGGAAATGAGATCACATTATACTAGGTAATATGTAAGAGCACGTTACAGGATGCTGGGTAATAACAAAAATGACATCACAGGATGCTGAATAAAGTATAAAAAAACATCACAGAATGGGAGATCTTAAAGAAAGTGACATCAGAGGATGAGAGCTAAAAAGGAAATGACATCACATTATGCAAGGTAATATATTAGATGACATAACAGGATGCTGAATAAGAAATAAAATGACAACACGGAATGATGGATAATAAATAAAAAGACATCACACAATGGCAGACCTTAAATAAACAGACATCAGAGGATAAGAGGTAAGAAAGGAAATGACATCACATTATGCAAGGTAATAAATTAGACGACATAACAGGATGCAGGGTAAGAAATAAAATGACAATACTGGATGATGGATTATAAATAAAAAGACGTCACTTAATGGTAGACCTTAAATAAAATGACATCGGAGGATGAGAGCTAAGAAAGGAAATGCCATCACATTACGCCAGGTAATAAGTAAGAGGACATTACAGGATGGTGGATAACAAAGCAAATGACATCACACGATGCTGGATAATAAATCAAAAGACGTCACAGAATGGTAGACCTTAAATAAAATGACATCAGAGGATGAGAGCTAAGAAAGGAAATGACATCACATTATGCTAGGTAAAAAGTAAGAGGACATTACAGGATGCTGGGCAATAACCAAAATGACATCACAAAATGCTGGATTAAAAATAAAAAGATGTCAAAGAACGGCAGACCTTAAATAAAATGACATCAGAGGATGACAGCTAAGAAAGGAAATGACATCACATTATGCAAGGTAATAAATAAGATGACATTACAGGATGCCGGATAAAAAATAAAAAGACGTCACTTAATGGTAGACATTAATTAAAATGACATCAGAGGATGAGAGCTAAGAAAGGAAATGACTTCACATTAAGCCAGGTAAGAAGTAAGAGGACATTACAGAATGGTGGACAATAAACAAAATGACATCACAGGATGCTGGACAATAAATAAAAAGACGTCACAGAATGGTAGACCTTAAGTAATATGACATCAGAGGAGGAGAGCTGAGAAAGTTAATGACATCAGATTATGCTTGGTAAAAATAAGAGGACATTACAGAATGCTGGGTAATAAACAAAATGACGTCACAGGATGCTGGATAATAAATAAGAAGATGTCACAGAATGGCAGACCCAAAATAAAATGACATCAGAAGATGAGAGTTAACAAAGGAAACGGCATCACATTATGCAAGGGAATAAATTAGATGCCATTACAGGATGTTGGGTAATAAACAAAATGACATCACAATGCTGGATATTAAATAAAAAGACATCATAGAATGGTAGAGTTTAAATAAATTGACGTGACAGGATGGTAGGTCACAAAGGAAATAACATCACAGTACGCTAGGTAGCAAATAACAGGATATGACAGGATGTGAAGTAAAAAATGAAATGACATCACAGGATGCTGAACAAAGTATAAAAAAACATCACAGAATGGTAGACCTTAAATAAAGTGACATCAGAAGATTGGAGCTAACAAGGGAAATGAGATCACATTATACTAGGTAATATGTAAGAGCACGTTACAGGATGCTGGGTAATAACAAAAATGACATCACAGGATGCTGAATAAAGTATAAAAAAATGACAGAACGGTAGATCTTAAATAAAGTGACATCAGAGGATGAGAGCTAAAAAGGAAATGACATCACATTATGCAAGGTAATATATTAGATGACATAACAGGATGCTGAGTAAGAAATAAAATGACAACACGGAATGATGGATAATAAATAAAAAGACATCACACAATGGCAGACCTTAAATAAACAGACATCAGAGGATAAGAGGTAAGAAAGGAAATGACATCACATTATGCAAGGTAATAAATTAGACGACATAACAGGATGAAGGGTAAGAAATAAAATGACAACACCGGATGATGGATAATAAATAAAAAGACGTCACTTAATGGTAGACCTTAAATAAAATGACATCAGAGGATGAGAGCTAAGAAAGGAAATGCCATCACATTACGCCAGGTAATAAGTAAGAGGACATTACAGGATGGTGGATAACAAAGCAAATGACATCACACGATGCTGGATAATAAATCAAAAGACGTCACAGAATGGTAGACCTTAAATAAAATGACATCAGAGGATGAGAGCTAAGAAAGGAAATGACATCACATTATGCTAGGTAAAAAGTAAGAGGACATTACAGGATGCTGGGCAATAACCAAAATGACATCACAAAATGCTGGATTAAAAATAAAAAGATGTCAAAGAACGGCAGACCTTAAATAAAATGAGATCAGACGATGACAGCTAAGAAAGGAAATGACATCACATTATGCAAGGTAATAAATAAGATGACATTACAGGATGCCGGATAAAAAATAAGAAGACGTCACTTAATGGTAGACGTCAATTAAAATGACATCAGAGGATGAGAGCTAAGAAAGGAAATGACTTCACATTAAGCCAGGTAAGAAGTAAGAGGACATTACAGAATGGTGGACAATAAACAAAATGACATCACAGGATGCTGGACAATAAATAAAAAGACGTCACAGAATGGTAGACCTTAAGTAATATGACATCAGAGGAGGAGAGCTGAGAAAGTTAATGACATCAGATTATGCTTGGTAAAAATAAGAGGACATTACAGAATGCTGGGTAATAAACAAAATGACATCACAGGATGCTGGATAATAAATAAGAAGATGTCACAGAATGGCAGACACAAAAAAAAATGACATCAGAAGATGAGAGTTAACAAAGGAAATGCCATCACATTATGCAAGGGAATAAATTAGATGCCATTACAGGATGTTGGGTAATAAACAAAATGACATCACAATGCTGGATATTAAATAAAAAGACATCATAGAATGGTAGAGTTTAAATAAATTGACGTGACAGGATGGTAGGTCACAAAGGAAATAACATCACAGTACGCTAGGTAGCAAATAACAGGATATGACAGGATGTGAAGTAATAAATGAAATGACATCACAGGATGCTGAATAAAGTATAAAAAAACATCACAGAATGGTAGACCTTAAATAAAGTGACATCAGAAGATTGGAGCTAACAAGGGAAATGAGATCACATTATACTAGGTAATATGTAAGAGCACGTTACAGGATGCTGGGTAATAACAAAAATGACATCACAGGATGCTGAATAAAGTATAAAAAAACATCACAGAATGGTAGATCTTAAATAAAGTGACATCAGAGGATGAGAGCTAAAAAGGAAATGACATCACATTATGCAAGGTAATATATTAGATGACATAACAGGATGCTGAGAAAGAAATAAAATGACTACACGGAATGATGGATAATAAATAAAAAGAAATCACACAATGGCAGACCTTAAATAAACAGACATCAGAGGATAAGAGGTAAGAAAGGAAATGACATCACATTATGCAAGGTAATAAATTAGACGACATAACAGGATGCAGGGTAAGAAATAAAATGACAACACCGGATGATGGATAATAAATAAAAAGACGTCATAGAATGGTAGACCTTAAATAAAATGACATCAGAGGATGAGAGCTAAGAAAGGAAATGCCATCACATTACGCCAGGTAATAAGTAAGAGGACATTACAGAATGGTGGATAACAAAGCAAATGACATCACACGATGCTGGATAATAAATCAAAAGACGTCACAGAATGGTAGACCTTAAATAAAATGACATCAGAGGATGAGAGCTAAGAAAGGAAATGACATCACATTATGCTAGGTAAAAAGTAAGAGGACATTACAGGATGCTGGGCAATAACCAAAATGACATCACATAATGCTGGATTAAAAATAAAAAGATGTCAAAGAACGGCAGACCTTAAATAAAATGACATCAGAGGATGACAGCTAAGAAAGGAAATGACATCACATTATGCAAGGTAATAAATAAGGTGACATTACAGGATGCCGGATAAAAAATAAAAAGACGTCACTTAATGGTAGACATTAATTAAAATGACATCAGAGGATGAGAGCTAAGAAAGGAAATGACTTCACATTAAGCCAGGTAAGAAGTAAGAGGACATTACAGAATGGTGGACAATAAACAAAATGGCATCACAGGATGCTGGACAATAAATAAAAAGACGTCACAGAATGGTAGACCTTAAATAATATGACATCAGAGGATGAGAGCTGAGAAAGTTAATGACATCAGATTATCCTTGGTAAAAATAAGAGGACATTACAGAATGCTGGGTAATAAACAAAATGACATCACAGGATGCTGGATCATAAATAATAAGACGTCACACAATGGCAGAACCCAAATAAAATGACATCAGAGGAGGAGAATTAACAAAGGAAATGCCATCATATTATGCAAGGGAATAAATTAGATGCCATTACAGGATGCTGGGTAATAAACAAAATGACATCACAATGCTGGATATTAAATGAAAAGACGTCACAGAATGGTAGAGTTTAAATAAATTGACGTGACAGGATGGTAGGTCACAAAGGAAATAACATCACAGTACGCTAGGTAGCAAATAACAGGATATGACAGGATGTGAAGTAATAAATGAAATGACATCACAGGATGCTGAATAAAGTACGAAAAAACGTCACAGAATGGTAGACCTTGAATAACGTGACATCAGAGGATGGGAGCTACCCAGGGAAATGAGATCACATTATAATAGGTAATAAGTAAGAGCACATTACAGGATGCTGGGTAAAAATAAATGACATCACAGGATGCTGCATAGCAAATAAAAAGACGTCACAGCCTGGTAGACCTTAAATAAAATGAGATCAGAAGATGAGAGCTAACAAAGGAAATGCCATCACATTATGCTAGGTAATAAATTAGATTACAATCCAGGATGCTGGAAAAGAAATAAAATGACATCACAGGATGTTGCATAATAAAATAGACGTCACAGCATGGGAGACATAAAATGAAATGATATCAGAGGATGAGAGTTAACAAAGGAAATGCCATCATATTATGGAAGGGAATAAATTAGATGACATTACAGGATGCTGGGTAAGAAACAAAATGACATCTCAGTTCTGTATAAGAAATAAAAAGACATCACAGAATGGTAGATTTTAAATAAATTGACATGACAGGATTGTAGGTCAGAAAGGAAATAACATCACAGCATGCTAGGTAATAAATAACAGGACATGACAGGATGCGAAGTAAGAAATCAAATGAAATCACAGGATGCTGAATAAAGTATAAAAAACATCACAGAATGGTAGATCTTAAATTAAAGTGACATCAGAGGATGAGAGCTAAAATGGAAATGACATCACATTATGCAAGGTTATATATTAGATGACATAACAGGATGCTGAGTAAGAAATAAAATGACAACACGGAATGATGGATAATAAATAAAAAGACATCACACAATGGCAGACCTTAAAAAAATTCACATCAGAGGATAAGAGGTAAGAAAGGAAATGACATCACATTATGCAAGGTAATAAATTAGATGACATATCAGGATGCAGGGTAAGAAAAAAAATGACAACACCGGATGATGGATAATAAATAAAAAGACGTCACTTAATGGTAGACCTTAAATAAAATGACATCAGAAGATGAGAGCTAAGAAAGGAAATGCCATCACATTACGCCAGGTAATAAGTAAGAGGACATTACAGGATGGTGGATAACAAAGCAAATGACATCACACGATGCTGGATAATAAATCAAAAGACGTCACAGAATGGTAGACCTTAAATAAAATGACATCAGAGTGTGAGAGCTAAGAAAGGAAATGACATCACATTATGCTAGGTAAAAAGTAAGAGGACATTACAGGATGCTCGGTAATAACCAAAATGACATCACAAAATGCTGGATAAAAAATAAAAAGATGTCAAAGAACGGCAGACCTTAAATAAAATGACATCAGAGGATGACAGCTAAGAAAGGAAATGACATCACATTATGCAAGGTAATGAATAAGATGACATTACAGGATGCCGGATAAAAAATAAAAAGACGTCACTTAATGGTAGACATTAATTAAAATGACATCAGAGGATGAGAGCTAAGAAAGGAAATGACTTCACATTAAGCCAGGTAAGAAGTAAGAGGACATTACAGAATGGTGGACAATAAACAAAATGACATCACAGGATGCTGGACAATAAATAAAAAGACGTCACAGAATGGTAGACCTTAAGAATATGACATCAGAGGAGGAGAGCTGAGAAAGTTAATGACATCAGATTATGTTTGGTAAAAATAAGAGGACATTACAGAATGCTGCGTAATAAAAAAATGACATCACAGGATGCTGGATAATAAATAAGAAGACATCACAGAATGGCAGACCCAAAATAAAATGACATCAGAGGATGAGAGTTAACAAAGGAAAAGCCATCACATTATGCAAGGGAATAAATTAGATGCCATTACAGGATGCTGGGTAATAAACAAAATGACATCACAATGCTGGATATTAAATAAAAAAACATCACAGAATGGTAGAGTTTAAATAAATTGACGTGACAGGATGGTAGGTCACAAAGGAAATAACATCACAGTACGCTAGGTAGCAAATAACAGGATATGACAGGATGTGAAGTAATAAATGAAATGACATCACAGGATGCTGAATAAAGTATAAAAAAACATCACAGAATGGTAGACCTTAAATAAAGTGACATCAGAAGATTGGAGCTAACAAGGGAAATGAGATCACATTATACTAGGTAATATGTAAGAGCACGTTACAAGATGCTGGGTAATAACAAAAATGATATCACAGAATGCTGAATAAAGTATAAAAAAACATCACAGAATGGTAGATCATAAATAAAGTGACATCAGAGGATGAGAGCTAAAAAGGAAATGACATCACATTATGCAAGGTAATATATTAGATGACATAAGGGGATGCTGAGTAAGAAATAAAATGACAACACAGAATGATGGATAATAAATAAAAAGATGTCATAGAATGGTAGACCTTAAATAAAATGACATCAGAGGATGAGAGCTAAGAAAGGAAATGCCATCACATTACACCAGGTAATAAGTAAGAGGACATACAGGATGGTGGATAATAAACCAAATGACATCACACGATGCTGCATAATAAAGCAAAAGACGTCACAGAATGGTAGACCTTAAAAAAAATGACATCAGAGGATGAGAGCTAAGAAAGTAAATGACTTCACATTAAGCCAGGTGATAAGTAAGAGGACTTTACAGAATGGTGGATAATAAACAAAATGACATCACAGGATGGTGGACAATAAATAAAAAGACGTCACAGAAAGGCAGACCCAAAATAAAATGACATCAGAGGATGAGAGTTAACAAAGGAAATGCCATCACATTATGCAAGGGAATAAATTGGATGCCATTACAGGATGCTGGGTAATAAACAAAATGACATCACAATGCTGGATATTAAATAAAAAGACATCACAAAATGGTAGAGTTTAAATAAATTGACGTGACAGGATGGTAGGTCAAAAAAGGAAATAACATCACAGTACGCTAGGTAGCAAATAACAGGATATGAGAGGATGTGAAGTAATAAATGAAATGACATCACAGGATGCTGAATAAAGTACAAAACAACACCACAGAATGGGAGATCTTAAAGAAAGAGACATCAGAGGATGAGAGCTAAAAAGGAAATGACTTCACATTATGCAAGGTAATATATTAGATGACAAAACAGGATGCTGAGTAAGAAATAAAATGACAACACGGAATGATGGATAATAAATAAAAAGACATCACACAATGGCAGACCTTAAACAAATTGACATCAGAGGATAAGAGGTAAGAAAGGAAATGACATCACATTATGCAAGGTAATATATTAGATGACATAACAGGATACAGGGTAAGAAATAAAATGACAACACAGGATGATGGATAATAAATAAAAAGACGTCACTTAATGGTAGACCTTAAATAAAATGACATCAGAGGATGAGAGCTAAGAAAGGAAATGACTTCACATTATGCTAGGTAATAAATTAGATGACATAACAGGATGCTGAGTAAGAAATAAAATGACAACACTGGATGATGGATAAGAAATAAAAAAACATCACAGAATGGTAGACCTTGAATAACGTGACATCAGATGATGGGAGTTACCAAGAGAAATGAGATCACATTACAATAGGTAATAAGTAAGAGCACATTACAGGATGCTGGGTAAAAAAAAATGACATCACAGGATGCTGCATAACAAATAAAAAGACGTCACAGACTGGTAGACCTTAAATAAAATGACATCAGAGGATGAGAGCTAACAAAGGAAATGCCATCACATTATGTTAGGTAATAAATTAGATTGCAATCCAGGATGCTGGGAAAGAAGTAAAATGACATCACAGGATGTTGCATAATAAAAAAAAGACGTCAGAGTATGGGAGACCTAAAATGAAATGATATCAGAGGATGAGAGTTAACAAAGGAAATGCCATCATATTATGCAAGGGAATAAATTAGATGACATTACAGGATGCTGGGTAATAAACAAAATGACATCTCAGTGCTGTATAAGAAATAAAAAGACATCACAGAATGGTAGATTTTAAATAAATTGACATGACATGATGGTAGGTCAGAAAGGAAATAACATCACAGCATGCTAGGTAATAAATAACAGGACATGACAGGATGCGAAGTAAAAAATCAAATGACATCACAGGATGCTGAATAAAGTATAAAAAAACATCACAGAATGGTAGATCTTAAATAAAGTGACATCAGAGGATGAGAGCTAAAAAGGAAATGACATCACATTATGCAAGGTAATATATTAGATGACATAACAGGATGCTGAGTAAGAAATAAAATGACAACACGGAATGATGGATAATAAATAAAAAGACATCACACAATGACAGACCTTAAATAAATTGACATCAGAGGATAAGAGGTAAGAAAGGAAATGAAATCACATTATGCAAGGTAATACATTAGATGACATAACAGGATGCAGGGTAAGAAATAAAATGACAACACCGGATGATGGATAATAAATAAAAAGACGTCATAGAATGGTAGACCTTAAATAAAATGACATCAGAGGATGAGAGCTAAGAAAGGAAATGCCATCACATTACACCAGGTAATAAGTAAGAGGACATACAGGATGGTGGATAATAAACCAAATGACATCACACGATGCTGCATAATAAAGCAAAAGACGTCACAGAATGGTAGACCTTAAAAAAAATGACATCAGAGGATGAGAGCTAAGAAAGTAAATGACTTCACATTAAGCCAGGTGATAAGTAAGAGGACTTTACAGAATGGTGGATAATAAACAAAATGACATCACAGGATGGTGGACAATAAATAAAAAGACGTCACAGAAAGGCAGACCCAAAATAAAATGACATCAGAGGATGAGAGTTAACAAAGGAAATGCCACCACATTATGCAAGGGATTAAATTGGATGCCATTACAGGATGCTGGGTAATAAACAAAATGACATCACAATGCTGGATATTAAATAAAAAGACATCACAAAATGGTAGAGTTTAAATAAATTGACGTGACAGGATGGGAGGTCAAAAAAGGAAATAACATCACAGTACGCTAGGTAGCAAATAACAGGATATGAGAGGATGTGAAGTAATAAATGAAATGACATCACAGGATGCTGAATAAAGTACAAAACAACACCACAGAATGGGAGATCTTAAAGAAAGTGACATCAGAGGATGAGAGCTAAAAAGGAAATGACATCACATTATGCAAGGTAATATATTAGATGACATAACAGGATGCTGAGTAAGAAATAAAATGACAACACGGAATGATGGATAATAAATAAAAAGACATCACACAACGGTAGACCTTAAATAAATTGACATCAGAGGATAAGAGGTAAGAAAGGAAATGACATCACATTATGCAAGGTAATACATTAGATGACATAACAGGATGCAGGGTAAGAAATAAAATGACAACACAGGATGATGGATAATAAATAAAAAGACGTCACTTAATGGTAGACCTTAAATAAAATGACATCAGAGGATGAGAGCTAAGAAAGGAAATGACTTCACATTATGCTAGGTAATAAATTAGATGACATAACAGGATGCTGGGTAAGAAATAAAATGACAACACCGGATGATGGATAATAAATAAAAAGACGTCATAGAATGGTAGACCTTAAATAAAATGACATCAGAGGATGAGAGCTAAGAAAGGAAATGCCATTACATTACGCTAGGTAATAAGTAAGGGGACATTACACGATGGTGGATAACAAACCAAATGACATCACAGGATGCTGGAAAATAAATAAAAAGAAGTCACACAATGGAAGACTTTAAAAAAAATGACATTAGAGGATGAGAGCTAAGAAAGTAAATGACATCACATTATGCTAGGTAAAATGTAAGAGGACATTACAGGATGCTGGGTAATAACCAAAATGACATCACAGGCTGCTGGATAAAAAATAAAAAGACGTCAAGGAATGGTAGACCTTAAACAAAATGACATCAGAGGATGACAGCTAACAAAGGAAATGACATCATATTATTCAAGGTAATAAATTAGATGACATTACAGGATGCCGGATGAAAATTAAAAAGACGTAACTTAATGGCAGAACTTAGATAAAATGACATCAGAGGATGGAGCTAAGAAAGGAAATGACCTCACATTATGCCAGGTAATAAGTAAGAGGACATTACAGAATTGTGTATAATAAACAAATTGACATCACAGGATGCTGGATAATAAATAAAAAGACGTCATAGAATGGTAGACCTTAAATAAAATGACATCAGGGTATGAGAGTTAACAAAGGATATGCCATCACATGATGCAAGGTAATAAATTAGATGACATTAGAGAATGCTGGGCAATAAACAAAATGACATCACAATGCTGAATTTTAAATGAAAACATATCACAGAATGGTAGACTTTAAATAAATTGACGTGACACGATGGTAGGTCACAAAGGAAATAACATCACAGTATGCTAGGTAGCAAATTACAGAACATGACGGGTTGTGAAGTAATAAATAAAATGACATCACAGGATGCTGAATAAAGTATAAAAAAACATCACAGAATGGTAGACCTTAAATGAAGTGACATCAGAGTATTGGAGCTAACAAGTGAAATGAGATCACATTATGCTAGGTAATAAGTAAGAGCACATTCGAGGATGCTGGGTAATAAATAAAATGACATCACAGGATGTTGCAAAATAAATAAAAGACGTAACAGCATGGTAGACCTAAAATGAAATGACATCACAGGACGAGAGCTGACAAAGGAAATGCCATCACATTCTGCAAGGTAATAAATTAGATGACATTACAGGATGCTGGGTAATGAACAAAATGACTTCTCAATGCTGGATAAGAAATAAAAAGACATCACAGAATGGTAGATTTCAAAGAAATTGTCATGACACAATGGTAGGTTAGAAGGGAAATAACATCACAGTATGCTAGGTAATAAATAACAGGACATGACAGGATGCCAAGTACTAAAGAAAATGACATCAAAGGATGCTGAATAAAGTACAAAAGAACATCACAGAATGGTAGATCTTAAATAAAGTGACATCAGAGGGTGAGAGCTAAGAAAGGAAATGACATCACATTATGCAAGGTAATAAGTAAGAGGACATTACAGGATGCTGGGTAATAAAGAAAATGACATCACAGGATGCTGGATAAAAAATAAAAAGACGTCAAAGAACGTTAGACCTTAAATAAAATAACATCAGAGGATAACAGCTAACAAAGGAAATCACATCACATTATGCAAGGTAATTAATTAGATGACATGACAGGATATCGGATAAAAAATAAAAAGACGTCACTTAATGTTAGACCTTAAATAAAATGACATCAGAGGATGAGAGCTAAGAATGGAAATGACATCACATTATGCAAGGTAATGAGTAAGATGACATTACAGAATGGTGGATAATAAACAAAATGACATCACAAGATGGTGGATAATAAATAAACAGACGTCACAGAATGGTAGACCTTAAATAAAGTGACATCAGATGATGGGAACAACCAAGGGAAATGAGATCACATTATACTAGGTAACAAGTAAGAGCACATTACAGGTTGCTGGGTAATAAAAACAATGACATCAGAGGATGCTGCATAAGAAACAAAAAAACGTCACAGAACGGTAGACCATAAATAAAATGAAATCAGAAGATGAGAGCTAAAAAAGGAAATCCCCTCACATTATGCAAGGTAATAAATTAGATGATATAACAGGATGCTGGGTAATGAAGAAAATGACATCTCAATGCTGGAGAAGAAATAAAAAGACATCACAGAATGGTAGATTTTAAATAAATTGACATGACACGATGGTAGGTCGAAAAGGAAATAACATCACAGTATGCTAGGTAATAAATAACAGGACATGACAGGATGTGAAGTAATAAATAAAATGACATCACAGTATGCTGAATAAAGTATAAAAAACCATGACAGAGTAGTAAATTGTAAACAAAGTGACATCAGAGGATGAGAGCTAAGAAAGGAAATGACATCACATTATGCTAGGTAATACGTAAGAGGACATAAAAGGACGCTATGTAATAAATAAAATGACATCACAGGATGCTGGATATTGTATAAAAAGACATCCCAGAATTGTAGGCCTTAAATAAATTGAGATCACAGGATGATAGGCAAGAAAGGAAATGACATCACAGCATACCGCATTATAAATAACAGGACATTACTGCACGATGAGTAATAGACAAATGACATCACAGAATGCTGGGTAATAAATAAAAAGATGTCACATAATGGTAGACGTTAAATAAATTGACATCAGAGAATGAGATTTACGAAAGGAAATGAAATCACATTATGCTGGGTAATAAGCAATAGGACATTACAGGATGCTGGGTAATAAACAAAATGACATCACAATGCTGGATAATAAATTAAAATACATCACAGAATGGTACGCTTTAAATAATTTGAAGTGACAGGATGGTAGGAAAGAAAGGAAATAACATCACAATATGCCAGGTAATAAATAACAGGACATGACAGGATGTGAAGTAATAAATAAAATGACATCACAGGAAGCTGAATAAAGTATAAAAAAAATCATAGAATTGTAGACCTTAAATAAAGTGACATCAGAGGATGGGAGCTAACAATGGAAATGGGATCACATTATGCTAGCTAATAAATAATAGGACATTACAGGATGCTGGGTAACGAACAAAATGACATCACAGGATGCTGGATAATGTAGAAAGAGTCAGCACAGAATGGTAGACATTAAATAAAGTGACATCACATTACGGAAGGTTAGAAAGGAAGTGACATTGCAGTTTGCTAGGTAATAAATGATGGAACATGACAGGATGTGAGGTAATAAATAAAATGACATCACAGGATGCTGGATATTGTATAAAAAGCCATCGCAGAATTGTAGACCTTATATAAATTGAGGGCACAGGATGATAAGCAAGAAAGGAAATGACATCATAGCATCACACTTAATAAACAACAGGACATTACATAACGATGGGTAATAAACAAAATGACATCACAGGATGCTGGATAATAAATAAAAAAACGTCGCAGAATGGTAGACCTTAAATAAAATGACATCAGAGGATGAGAGCTAACAAAGGAAATGCCATCACATTATGTAAGGTAATAAATTAGATGACATTACTGTATGCTGGGTAATAAATAAAATGACATCACAATGCTGGATAATAAATAAAACGATGTCACAGAATGGTAGACCTTAAATAAAATGACATCAGAGGATGAGAGCTAAAAAAGGAAATCATATCACATTATGCTAGGTAATAAGTAAGAGGACATTACAGGATGATGGGTAATAAACAAAATGACATCACAGGACGCTGGATAACGAATAAAAAGACGTCACAGAATGGCAGACCTTAAATAAAATGACATCAGAGGATGAGAGCTAAGAAAGGAAATGACATCACATTATGCTAGGTAATATATAAAAGGACATTACAGGATGCTGGGTAATGAACAAAATAGCATCACAGTATGCTTGATAATAAATAAAAAGACGTCAACGTATGTTCACCTCAAATAAAACGACATCAGAGGATGACAACTAACAAAGGAAATGACATCACATTACACTAGGTAATAAGTAAGAGGACATTACAGGATGCTGGGTAATATACAAAATGACATTACAAGATAATGGATAATAAAAAAAAAGAGGTCAGAGAAAGGTAGACCTTAAATAAAATGATATCAGAAGATGAGAGCTAACAAAGGAAATGCCATCACATTATGCAAGGTAATAAATTAGATGACATTACAGGATGCTGGGTAGGAAACAAAATGACATCACAATGCTAGATAATAAATAAAAAGACATCAGAGAAAGGTAGACTTTAAATAAATTGACATCAGAGGATGAAAGCTAAGAAAGGAAATAACATAACATTACGCTAGGTAATAAGTAAAAGGACATTACAGGATGCTGGGTAATGAATAAAATGACATCATATGACGCAGGATAATAAATAAAAAGACGTCACAGCATGGTATACCTTAAATAAAATGACATCAGAAGATTAGAGCTAACAAAGGAAATGCCATCACATTATGCAAGATAATAAATTAGATGACATTACAGGATGCTCGGTAATAAACAAAATGACATCTCAATGGTCGATAATAAATAAAAAGACATCACAGAATGGTAGATTTTAAATAAATTGACATGACACGATGGTAGGTCAGAAAGGAAATAACATCACAGTATGCTATGTAATAAATAACAGGAAATGAAAGGATAAGAAGTAATAAGTAAAATGACATCTCAGGATGCTGAATAAAGTATAAAAAACATCACAGAATGATAGGTCTTAAATAAGGTGATATCAGAGGATGAGAGCTAAGAAAGGAAATGACATCACATTATGCAAGGTAATAAATTAGATGGCATTACAGGATGCTGGGTAATAAACAAAATGACATTACAAGATACTGGATAATAAATAAAAAGACGTCACAGTATGGTAGACCATAAATAAATTGACATCAGACGATGAGAGCTAAGAAAGGAAAGGACATTACATAATGCTAGGTAATAAGTAAGAGGACATTAAATGATGCTGGGTTATAAATAAAATGACATCACAGGATGCTGTATAATAAATAAAAAGACGTCACAGTATGGTAGACCTTAAATAAAATGACATCAGAGGATGAGAGCTAACAAAGGAAATGCCATCACATGATGCAAGGTAATAAATTAGATGATATTACAGGATGCTGGGTAATAAATAAAAAGACATCACAGAATGGTAGACCTTAAATAAATTGACATCAGAGGATGAGTGCTAAGAAAGGAAATGCCATCACATTATGTTAGGTAATAAGTAAGAGGACATTACAGGATGCTGGGTTATAAACAAAATGACATCACAAGATGCTGGGTAAAAAAATGAAAAGACGTCACAGAATTGTAGACCTTAAATAAAATGACATCAGAGGATGAGAGCTAACAAAGGAAATGCCATCACATTATGCAAGGTAATTAATTAGATGACATTACAGGATGCTGGGTAATAAACAAAATGACATCACAATGCTGGATAATAAGTAAAAAGACATCACAGAATGGTAGACCTTAAATAAATTGACATGAACCGATGGTAGGTCACAAAGGAAACAACATCATAGTATGCTAGGTAATAAATAACAGGACATGACAGTATGACAAGTAATAAAGAAAATGACATCACAGGATGCTGAATAAAGTATAAAAAAACATCACAGAATGGTAGATCTTGAATAAAGTGACATCACAGGATGCGAGCTAACAAGGGAAATGAGATCACATCAGAATAGGTAATAAATAAGAGGACATTGCAGTATGTTGGGTGATAAATAAAATGATATGACAGGATGCTGGATAATGTAGAAAAAGAGAGCACAGAATGGTAGACTTTAAGTAAATTGACATCACACTTAGACCTTAAATAAAATGACATCAGAAGATGTTAGCTAGCAAAGGAAATGCCATGACATTATCCAAGGTAATAAATTAGATGACATTAGAGGATGCTGGGTAATAAATAAAAAGACATCACAGAATGGTAGACCTTAAATAAATTGACATGAGAGGATGAGAGCTAAGAAAGGAAATGACATCACATTATGCAAGGTAATAAATTAGATGACATTACAGGATGGTGGGCAATAAACAAAATGACATCACAATGCTGGGTAATAAATAAAAAGACATCACAGAATGGTAGACTTTAAATAAATTGACATGACATGATGGTAGGTTAGAAAGGAAATAATATCACAGTATGCTAGGTAATAAATAACAGAACATGACAGGATGCGAAGTAATAAATAAAATAACATCACAGGATACCAAATAAAGTACAAAAAAACTTCACAGAATGATAGATCTTAAATAAAGTGACATCAGAGGATGGGAGCTAACAAGGGAAATGAGATCACATTATGATAGGTAACAAATACGAGGACATTACAGGATACTGGGTAATAAAATGACATCACAGGATGCTGGATTAAGTAGAAAAAGACAGCACAGAATGGTAGACTTTAAATAAATTGGCATCACACTACGGTAGGTAAGAAAGGAAGTGACATTGCAGTTTGCTAGGTAATAAATGACGGAACATGACAGGATGCCAGGTAATAAATAAAATGACATCACAGAATACTGGATATTGTATAAAAACATTCGAGAATTGTAGACCTTAAATAAATTGAGATCACAGGTTGATAGGTAAGAAAGGAAATGACATCACAGCATACCACGTAATAAATAACAGGACATTACAGCACAATGGGTAATAAGAAATGACATCACAGAATGCTGGATAATAAATAAAAAGATGTCACAGAATGGTAGACCTTAAATAAAATGACATCAGAGGATGAGAGCTAACAAAGGAAATGACATCACATTATGCAAGGTAATAAAGTAGGTGACATTACAGGATGCTGGGTAATAAACAAAATGACATCACAATGCTGGATAACAAATAAAAAGACATCACAGGAGCGTAGTCTTTAAATGAATTGACATCACACGATGGTAGGTCAGAAAGGAAATAACATCACTGTATGCTAGGTAATAAATAAAATGACATTACAGGATGCTGGATAATGTAGAAAAAGACAGCACAGAATGGTAGACTTAAATAAATTGACATCACACTACGGTACGTAAGAAAGGAAGTGTCATCGCAGTTTGCTAGGTAATAAATAACAGGACATGACAGGATGCTACGTAATAAATAAAATGACATCACATCATGCTGGATAATAAATAAAAAGACTTCACAGGCGGAGCCAAGATGGCGGAGTGAAAGCAACGACTCACCTAAGCTCCTGGAAAAACTCCTTTGGATATTTCTGGGGGGAGAGTCTCACCAGACTTTGGAGGTGTAGAATCCAGTGGGAGACGGACTTTGACAGATTCGGAGCCCAGGCTGGACTGGAAGGTCCACGGGAGGGATCTGTTCCGCGGGGGTAAGAACCCGGCGCACAGCGCAGCGCGGTCGGCACGGCAGGGCGGAGGCGACCCGAGGGGCCCGAGAGTGGCGGGCGAGACCAGCGGAGCAGGAGATAAGCCAGGCCGAGCCAACGATATCAGCGCAACAGCCTTTGAAATCTTCAGCCTAAAGACGGGACTTCAGTGGGTCACTACTTGAACATCCAGAAGCTGGGATGCCGGAGTGATCAGTAAGTGCTCTCCCCTCCCCCCCGATGACCGTGAGGGAACCATAAAATTCTTCCCCAGATTGATCCTGGATCAGTGGGAGCAGCAGAAGGGGGCGGGTGGTCTCATAACACCAGAGGCTGGAGAGGTGGCAAAGGGGGATTCTTCCTACCGTGGTGGAGGCTATCTGGAGGGACAGACGACCCAGGGCAGAGAAAAATTCGCACTGAGACCCAAGCAAGCCTCAGCCCGGGAGACGAGCCCCAGGAGGGGTGGGAACACGCATTAGCCTCTAGGCGTGCCCCAGCCCTCCAGGGGAAAAGGGAAGACAATAGGGAAGCTGGGATCACCATCCCCCCCCCCCCCCCCCCCCCCCCCCCCCGGACCTTGCCTTTGCCTCAGGCCAGCTGAGGAGATAGCCTGAGACCAGACCACACCTCCCACACACCTATCAAGCTAAACCCAGGGTTGATCTGGGAAACAACAACAACAACAACAAAAAAAAGCCTGCTTTTAGCCTAGACAAACATCAACTCAACTTAAAAGATCTGTATCTTCTGACTGAAAGAACCAAAAGCTACAACACTCAGCCAACATCATGAATCGGAAAAAGCAGACGAAAAGTGAAAAAACCATAGAATCTTTCTATGGGGATAAGGACCAAAACACAAACACCAAAGAGGTCAGAGCTGAGACTGTACTTCCATCTGAAACCTCAGATGGGACTATGAATTTCTCGCAAGCACAACTAGATTACCTGGAACGTCTGAAGAAGGATATAAAAGAAAAACTGGCCAATGATTTTGAAACCATAAAAAAAGAATTCACTGATGAGAACATCAATCTGAAAAAGAAAATTGAAGAAATGGAAAAGGAAGTTCAAAAAGTAACTGGAGAGAATAATTCCCTAAAAGGAAGAGTTAATCAAACGGAAAAGGAAACTCAAAACCTAATAGGGAAAATTGATCAGATGGAAAAGGAAACCCAAAACCTAACTGGGAAAATTGGTCGAATGGAAAAAGAAGTACAAAAATTAAATGGAGAAAATAGCTCCTTAAAGGGAAAAATTGGCCAGATGGAAAAGGAGATGCGAAAGCTAACTGAAGAAAACAATACGATCAAGATTAGAATTGGGCAAGTAGAAACTAATGACTCAATGAGGCAACAAGAGTCAGTCAAACAAAATCTAAAGAATGAAAAGATGGAAGAAAATCTAAAATATTTAATTGGAAAAACAACTGACCTGGAAAATAGATCCAGGAGAGAAAATCTAAGAATTATTGGCCTGCCAGAAACCCATGATGAAGAAAAGAGTCTGGACAATATCTTCCAGGAAATCATCAAGGAAAACTGCCCAGAAGTACTAGACTCAGAGGGCAAAATAGTCATCGAAAGAATCCACCGTTCCCCACCGGAAAGGGATCCCAAACTCAAAACCCCAAGAAATATAGTTGCCAAATTCCAGAGCTATCAAGTGAAGGAGAAAATACTACAAGCAGCCAGAAAGAAACAATTTAAATATCAAGGTCACACAGTCAGGATCACACAGGACCTTGCAGCTTCTACATTAAAAGATCGAAAGAATTGGAACCCAATATTCCGTAAGGCAAAGGAGTTGGGACTCCAACCGAGGATCAACTACCCAGCAAAGTTCAGCATAACATTTCAGGCAAGGAGAAAGTCATTCAACGAAATAAGGGATTTCCAGAGCTTCCTGACCAAAACACCAGAACTCAATAGACAATTTGATCTTCAAATGCAGGTCTCCAGAGAATCATAAAAAGGTAAACAGAGGGGAAAAAACAAAAACAAAAACTTGCAACTCAATTAGGGCAAACTGTTTACCTCCCTGTAAGGGAAGATGCTACCTGTTAATCTTGAGAACTGTGCAGCTATTATGATAAAAGGGATATATGTAGAGGGAACGGGCATAAAGTAAATGATGTCATGGCAAAAATATGATTTAAGTATGAGAAGGGAATGTAATAGGAGGTGTGGAAAGGGGGAAGCAGAAAATGGCAAATTATATCACAGGAAGAAGTACAAAACCATAGTAGAGGGAAGGAGGGGAGGGAGATGAGCATTGTTTGAGAGGTACTCTCATCTGATTTGTTCAAAGGAGGGAACAATAACCTTAAGCAGATAATCCTAACTAGCTCTATAGGTAGTAGGAGGGGAAGGGGGAAGAAAGGGGAGGGTGGCCAAAAGGGAGGAAAGAAGCAATAAGAGTAAAGGGGAGTAAAAGGGAGGGGGGCTAAAAGAAGGAGGGGAAGGCTGCAGGAGGAGGGGGAGAAAAGTGAATACTATTGAGGAGGGGAAGGGAGACGGGAGAGTTAAAAGCACAAATGGTGGGAAAGAGGGTGGAGGGAAATACACAGATTGTAATCATAACTGTGAATGTGAATGGGATGAACTCTCCCATAAAACGGAGACGGATAGCAGAATGGATTAAAAGCCATAATCCAACAATATGCTGCTTACAAGAAACACATTTGAAACGGGGGGATACACATAGGATAAAGGTCAAAGGATGGAGCAGAATATATTGTGCTTCAGCTCATGTAAGAAAGGCAGGAGTAGCAATCCTAATCTCAGACAAAGCAAAAGCAGAAATAGATCTAATCAAAAGGGATAAGGATGGAAACTATATCCTACTAAAAGGCACCATAGACAATGAAGCAATATCATTACTAAACATGTATGCTCCAAGTGGTATAGCATCCAGATTCTTAGAGGAGAGGTTGGGGGAGTTGAAGGAAGAAATTGATAGCAAAACTATACTAGTGGGGGACCTCAACCTCCCCCTCTCTGAACTAGATAAATCCAACTTTAAAATAAACAAGAAAGAGGTTAAGGAGGTAAATAAAACTCTGGATAAGGTAGATATGATAGATCTTTGGAGAAAATTAAATGGGAATAGAAAGGAATATACCTTTTTCTCAGCGGTACATGGAACATTTACAAAAATTGACCATGTACTAGGACATAAAAATCTCACAATCCAGTGCAGAAAGGTAGAGATAATCAATGCATCCTTTTCAGATCATAATGCATTAAAAATTACATGTAATAAAAAGCCATGGAAAGAGAAACCAAAAATCAATTGGAAACTAAATAATCTAATTCTAAAGAAGGATTGGGTTAAAGAAGAAATCATAGAAACAATCAACAACTTCATTCAAGAGAATGACAATAGTGAGACAACGTACCAAAACTTATGGGACACTGCAAAAGCAGTTATTAGGGGAAGTTTTATATCTCTGAATGCTTACATAAATAAAATAGAGAAAGAGGAGATCAATGACTTAGGCTTGCAGTTGAAAAAGCTAGAAAAAGAACAAATTGAAAATCCCCAAGTAAATACCAAATTAGAAATACTGAAAACCAAAGGAGAGATTAATAAAATTGAAATAAAGAAAACTATTGAATTAATAAATAAAACCAATAGTTGGTTTTATGAAAAAACTAATAAAATTGATAAACCTTTGGTTAATCTGATCAAAAAAAAGAAAGAAGAAAACCAAATTACTAACATTAAAAATGAAAGGGGTGAACTCACCTCCAATGAGGAGGAAATTAAAACAATAATTAGAAACTACTTTGCCCAACTTTATGCCCACAAATTCGATAATCTAAACGAGATGGATGAATATTTTAAAAAATACAAATTGCCCAGATTAACAGAAGAGGAAGTTGAATACTTAAACAACCCCATCTCAGAAAAAGAAATTGAACAAGCCATCAATGAACTCCCTAGGAAAAAATCTCCAGGGCCAGATGGATTCACAAGTGAATTCTATCAAACATTTAAAGAACAGTTAATTCCAATACTACATACACTATTCTTGAAAATTGGGGAAGAAGGAATCCTCCCAAATTCTTTCTATGATACAAATATGGTTTTGATACCCAAACCAGGAAGAGACAAAACAGAGAAAGAAAA
The DNA here is from genome assembly GCF_028372415.1 of Notamacropus eugenii. Taxonomy (NCBI): domain Eukaryota; kingdom Metazoa; phylum Chordata; class Mammalia; order Diprotodontia; family Macropodidae; genus Notamacropus; species Notamacropus eugenii. Next base: position 94,290,106 of record NC_092879.1, on the reverse strand, counting down.
TTATAGACCAATTTCCCTAATGAATATAGATGCAAAAATTTTAAATAAGATTTTAGCAAAACGAATACAGCATCTAATCACAAGATTAATACATTATGATCAGGTAGGATTCATACCAGGACTACAGGGCTGGTTCAATATTAGGAAAACTATTAGCATTATCGACCACATCAACAACAAAGCTAACAAAAACCACATGATTATCTCAATAGATGCAGAAAAAGCTTTTGACAAAATACAACATCCATTTCTACTAAAAACATTGGAGAACGTAGGAATAAAGGGAACTTTCCATAAAATAATAAGCAGTATCTATCTAAAACCTTCAGCAAGCATTATATGCAATGGGGATAAGCTAGATGCATTCCCAATAAGATCAGGGGTGAAACAAGGTTGTCCATTATCACCACTATTATTCAATATGGTACTAGAAATGTTAGCTGTAGCAATTAGACAAGATAAAGATATTCAAGGAATTAGAATAGCCAAAGAAGAAACTAAGTTATCACTCTTTGCAGATGATATGATGATTTACCTAGAGAATCCCAGAGATTCAAGTAAAAAATTACTTGAATTAATAAACAACTTTGGCAAAGTTGCAGGGTACAAAATAAACCCACACAAATCCTCTGCATTCCTATATATTAGCAACAAAGTTCAACAGCAAGAGATAGAAAGAGAAATCCCATTTAAAGTTAGGGTAGACAGTATAAAATACTTAGGAGTCTACCTGCCAAAACAAACCCAGGGACTATATGAACACAATTACAAGACACTTTTTGCACAAATAAAGTCAGATTTAAGTAAGTGGAAAAACATTAGTTGCTCATGGGTAGGCCGTGCTAATATAATAAAAATGACAATTCTACCCAAATTAATATACTTATTTAGTGCCATACCAATTAAACTATCAGACAATTACTTTCTAGAGCTGGATAAAATAATATCAAAATTCATTTGGAAAAACAAAAGGTCCAGAATAACAAAGGGACTAATGAAAAGAAATGCTTGGGAAGGTGGCCTAGCGCTACCAGACCTTAAACTGTACTATAAAGCAGCAATTATCAAAACCACTTGGTATTGGCTAAGAAACAGAGAGGTAGACAAGTGGAATAGACTTGGCACTCAAGATGCACTAGGCAAGGAATATAGCAACCTTCTGTTTGATAAACCCAAGGACCCCAGCTTCTGGGATAAGAACTCATTGTTTGACAAAAATTGCTGGGAAAACTGGATAACAGTGTGGCGGAAATTAGGCATAGACCCATACCTGACACCGTACACAAGAATAAAGTCCAAATGGGTACATGATTTAGGTATAAAGATTGATACCATGAATAAACTGGAGAAGCAAGGAATAGTGTATTTATCAGATCTATGGAGAAGGGAAGAATTCTTTACTAAAGAAGAGATAGAATGCATTATGAAATGCAAAATGGATAACTTTGAGTACATTAAACTGAGAAGTTTTTGCACAACCAAACCCAATGCAACCAAAATCCGGAGGGATGTAGTAAATTGGGAAAAAATTTTTACAGCTAAGCTCGGGGATAAAGGCCTCATTTCTAGAATATATAGAGAACTGACCCAAATGTATAATCATACAAGTCATTCCCCAATTGATAAATGGTCAAAGGATATGAACAGGCAATTTTCAGAGGAAGAAATTAAAGCTATCTATAATCATATGAAAAAATGCTCTAAATCACTATTGGTTAGAGAGATGCAAATCAAAACAACTCTGAGGTACCACATCACACCTATAAGATTGGCAAACATGACAGAACAAGAAAATGATAAATGCTGGAGAGGATGTGGGAGAGTTGGAACACTAATTCATTGTTGGTGGAGCTGTGAGCGCATCCAACCATTCTGGAGAGCAATTTGGAACTATGCCCAAAGGGCTACAAAAATGTGCATACCCTTTGACCCAGCAATATCGCTACTAGGACTATATCCCCAAGAGATCATAAAAATGGGAAAGGGTCCCACATGTACAAAAATATTTATAGCAGCACTCTATGTAGTTGCCAAAAACTGGAAGTCAAGGGGATGTCCATCAATTGGGGAATGGCTGAATAAATTATGGTATATGAATGTAATGGAGTACTATTGTGCCATAAGAAATGATGAACAAGAAGACTTCAGAGAGGCCTGGAAGGACTTATATGACCTGATGCTGAGTGAAAGGAGCAGAACCAGGAGAACTTTATGCACAGCAACAACCACAGTGTGTGAGAGTTTTTTCTGGTAGACTTAGATTTTTGTAATAACACAAGAACTTCTGAAAAAAAAAAAAAATCCCAATGGTGGACCTCAAGGCAAAAAGCCTTCCACACTCAGAGAGAGAAATATGGAAGTCACTCACATAATGTAGCAGATCATGTTTGTGTATGTGTATCTGTTTGTGTATCATGTTCTGATTTGTTATACGGATTCTTTCATTTATCTTAGTCTGACTACACAGCATGACGATAGTGAAAATATACTCAATAGGAAAGTTTATGTAGAATCTATACAGAATTGTATGCAGTCGTGGGGAGGGAGGGAGGTAGTGGGGGGTGGGTGGGGAGGGATAAAATCGCAATTGTATGGCAGTGATTGTTAAACATTAAAAAAAATAAAAAAATTAATAAAAAAAAAAAAAAAAAAAAAAGACTTCACAGTATGCTACGTAATAAATAACAGGACATTCCAAGATGGTTGGTAATAAATAAAACGACATTACAGGATGCTGCTAATAAAGGCAATGACATCATTGCATGCTACGCAATAAATAAGAGGACATTACAGGTTGCTGTGTAATAAATAAAATGGCATCACAGGATGGTAGACTTTAAATAAATTGACATCACAGTATGGTTGGTAAGAAAGGAATTGACATCGCCGTGTGCTAGGTAATAAATAACAAAGCACGACAGGATGGGAGGTAATAAATAAAATGACATCACAGGATGCTGGATAATAAATAAAAAGACGTCACAGAATGGTAGACCTTAAATAAATTGACATCAGAGGATGAGAGCTAAGAAAGGAAATGACATCACTTTATGCTCGGTAGTAAATAAGCAGACATTACAGGATGCTGGGTAATAAATAAAATGACATCACAGGAAGCCAGGTAATAAAGAAAAATACATGACAGGATGATGCATAATGAGTAAAAAGGTATCACAGAATGGTAGACATTAAATAAATTGACATCACAGCATTTTAGTTAAGAAATAAAATGACATAACAGGATGCTAGGTAATAAATAACATGACATTACAGGATGCCAGGACATAAGTAAAATGACATCACAGCATGCTGCAGAATCAATAAAATATCATCATAGGATCTTAGACATTAAACAAAGGGACATCACACGATTGTAGGTAACAAGGGAAATGACATCACCGTATGCTAGGTGATAAACAACAGGACATTACAAGATGACAGGTAATAAATACAATGACATCCCAGAATGGTGGATAATGAAGAAAAGGCCATCACAGAATGGTATACATTAATAAAGGGACATGACAGCATGCTACTTAGTAAAGAAAGTGACATAACTCTGCTAGGAAATAAATAACAGGACATTACAGGATGCCAGGTAATAAATTAAATGCCATCACAGGATGGTGGATAATGTATAAAAACACATCACAGAATGGTAGACCTTAAATATATTGACATCAGAGGATGATAGGTAAGAAAGGAAATGACATCACCGTATGCTAGGTAATAAACGACAGGACATTACAGCACGATGGCTAATAAATAAAATGACATCCCAGAATGGTGGATAATGAATAAAAAGACATCACAGAATGGTAGACATTAAATAAATTGACATCACAGGATGATAGGTGACAAAGGAAATGACATCACGGTTCTCTAGGTAATAAAAAACAGGACATTACAGGATGCTGGATAATAAATAAAAAGACAACACGGGATGGCAGACATTAAATAAAGGGACATCACAGCATGCTTTTTTATAAGTAACAGGACATCACAGGATGCAAATTAAATGATATCACAGGGTGCTAGGTTATAAAGGAAATGACATCACAGTTTGCTAGGTAATAAGTAACAGGATATTACAGGATGCTAGTTAAGAAATAAAATGACATCACAGGATCCTGGATAATAATTAAAAAAATATCACAGGATGGTAGACATTAAAGAAAATGACCTCACAGGATGGTAGATATTAAATAAAATGACATCACAGGATGGTACGTAATAAATACTTGGCAATTATTAAATTACATCACAGGATGCTAGGTAATATGTAAAAGGACATCACAGAATGACTGGTAATAAAAAAAGGACATCACACGATGCTTTGTAATAAGTTAAAGGACATCAAAGGACACTAGGTAATAAATAAAATGACATCACTGGAAGCTAGGTATTAAATGAAATCACATCACAAGATGCTAGGCAATATATGAAACGACATCACGGAATGATTGGTAATAAATAAACATCATCACAGAATGGTAGAGAAGAAATAAAATTACATCACAGGATGCTAGGTAATAAATAACAGGACATTACAGGGTGGCAGGTAATAAATAAAATGACATCACAGGATGTTAAGTAAAAAGTAAAATGACATCACAGGATGATAGTTATATAACAAATGGACATCACAGGATGCTGAAGAAATAAAATGGCCTCGCAGGAAGGTAGGTAATAAATATAAAGCCATCACAGTATTCTATGTAATAAATACTGGGTAATAAATAAAATGACAATACATAATGCAAGGTAATAAGTAAAAGAACATTACAGGATGCTAGAAATTAAATAAAATGACATCACAGCATGATAGGTAAGAAAGTAAATGACATTACGATATGCTAGGTAATAAATAACAGGATATTACACGATGCAAAGTAATAAATAAAATGACATCAAAGGATGCTACATAATTAATAAAATGACATCAGAGGATGGTAAGTAAAAAAGGAAATGACATCTCAGTGTGCTAGGTAATAAAAATCAGGACATCACAAGATGCAAGGCAATAAATAAAATGACCTCACAGAATGCTAGGTAATAAATAAAATGACCTCACAGAATGCTAGGTAATAAATAAAATGACCTCACAGGATGCTAGGTAATAAATAAAATGACATCACAAGATGCTAGGTAATAAATAAAATGATCTCACAGGATGCTAGGTAATAAATAAAATGACATCACAGGATGCTAGCATCCGAGCTGTAGGGATCCTTAGAGATCATCTCCTCAAACTCCATTTTACAGATTGTTGTGAAGTCAGGCCAGCTCTGCTGTTTGTCTCTCGCAGAAGGGGCTGTGGGGAGGGAAAACAATTCATTTGTGGGTCACATGTAGTTTGACGTGACGATGGGACATCCAGTTGGGGTGTCCAGAAGCTACTGCACATGCGGGACTGTATCTCAGGGTCAAGGGCAGAGTTTAAAATGCCAGGGAATTATTCTCATAGATGTGAGCCAAACTCGTGCCTTTGTGTTCCAAAACATGTGTCTCCTTTTAATTTAATTTTGAGTGTCGAATTGTATACAGCTTTGAGATAAAAAAGGTGTTAATAATCTCATTTCCCTTTGTCTCAAAATGTTTCTCCCAGGCTTATAAATAACCAAATAATGAGCTTCTGTGGTAAGCATCTGGCCACAGCACAATATATGACTTGTCACTATGAGAGCCCAGGAGGCTGAGTTCCTAACACTGAGAGCAGGTAGACAGCCTCATCCATGGGACTTGAATGTCAATCACAAATAGCTTAGCCATAGCAACCAGCCCAGGGAACCAGGTGGCACAGTGGATAGAGTATTGGGCCTGAAGTCAAGAAGTCTCCTCTTTCTGAATTCAAATCTGACACTTCCTAGCTATGTGACCCTGGGCAAGTCACTTCATTCTGTTTGCCTCAATTTCTTTATCTATCAAATAATCTGGAGAAGGAAATGGCAAACCTCCCCAGTATCTCTGCCAAGAAAACCCCAAATGGGACCATGAAGAGTCAGATACAACTGAAAAATGACTGAACCATATAAAAAACAACCAGCCCGAGAGCAAAGAAGACCAGAGGCTAAGGGAAATCTGTCTGCCTGGCTCTACCTGGCATCAGGACACTTTCCCACTCCTTACCCCAACATGTATCAATTCCTGGTATCATAGATATGCAGCTGGAAGGAAGTTCTCATCTTGTCCTACTCCCTTGTCTTACAGAGGAAAAATCTGAGGCCCACAGAGGAAGTAAGCAGCAGCGCTAAGATTTGTACCCAGCTCTTGTCATCCAAATCCAATCAAGCATTCTGTCTCTTCTGCAGAACATCATCTGTTTACTCAGGAGCCTGGATGGCTTTTGGTATGTCAACTTTGGGAGTTCAATGGGGAGGAGAGATGAAAAGGGAGCAGGTGATCACACAGAGTTATGACTAGAAGCATCATTAGGCATCATGTAGTCTTCCTTTTTCGGAGACCCAGAGAAAAGAAGGGATTGGCTCCATAACTGAGGTACATAGGAATACCTTCTAGCTCCTGCCTTCCTACTCCACTTGAGGCATCATTTTTGTCTCTCTTGTCAATATCAGATTAGTAGGGACATGTTATTAAAGATTCAGACTTAACTATGTCAAGTCACGTCTTTGCCAACAGACAGCCAATCCAGACAGAAATTTGTATCAGAAAGTCAAAACTGACTCAGGATGATACTTGCTTTCCCTGAGATGCCAAGTGTCTGGTCCCCTAGTAAAAGGACCTTTAGAAGAACCACACAACTCTAAGCACCATTGGTCATGGTTCTTTCCTCTCTGACTTTGTATCTCAGGACTCGGGTTTTTCTGCTTCAGCTTCTTAACTCTCCTGCCTAGTTCCACGTTGGCCAATAACAAAAGGAGTCAAAGTGTCCATCATGGCTGACAGCTGTCAGTCCCATGAAGATGGAAATGATGTCGCACCCCAGCTTGGTCAGCAGAGCCGTCAGCCTCCCCTTTTGATTACTTTCAGTCCCCTTCAGTTGCATCTCTTCCGTAGAAATCCTGGCAGTGTGACTTTGGGTAAGTCAGGTCTGTGCCCTGGGTCATGTGAATTCACATTCTTTCTTCCTTTACAAGTCAAGAAAGAACTAGTACACTCATTCACACTATAGTCTAAGTCACTAATATAGCTGAATATGTTACCATTTGTAGGATAATCTCATATAGTCCAATCTCCTTATTTTCAAGATGAGGAAACGATGGAGGGGTTATACACATATGCATTTTAACCAAGAAGAGAAGTCTTAAACCTAAGGAATAGAGTGAAAATTAGAAGGTTTTAATCATGTGTGAAGCAGGTAGGAAAAGATGGGGGATGGGAGGTGAGAAAGCAGCTGGGCCTCACCCAGACCACTCAAAGCAATTCACCTGGGCATCTATCTGTCTACTTCCAAGGTTAGTCTTAGATTTAAGATATGATCTTTGTCTTCAATCAGTTTTGATTAAGGCCCAAGACTTGGTTCAGGCAATTGTGAGGTTTTGTTTGGCAATTTCCCAATTACAGCATTGATATCTGGCCCATAACTATGAGTGGCACCCCTAAGCTGAACCCCACCTGAGTTAGCTAAGGAGAGCTCACTTTCTATGAATTTCACCTTGTAAAGATTACTTTAGGTATCATATATCTGTGATGAAGAAACACTACAGCCTCTGAATAATGAAAAGTGAACATCGTCCAGAAGGCCATGGAGAGGCAAATGGTAGATGTGAGTGGGTCACAGAATTGTACAAACAAGAAATTCGGAAAGTGAATTGGAACAAAGGATGTCATCCAGAAAACACCCAAGTAAAAAGGATGGACTGGTTATGTGGACAGAAGAAAGCCCAACTGAGAAATGACCCTGGCACCCCTTTGGTCTCTTAATTCCATAAGGAGAAATTAAAGACGACCATCAGCCCATTGAGTGGGAGCTCTGTGAGGAGACATGGCCACAGGCACAAGATGGGCTGCCATTGCTCCCAGGAATCCCCATGCCCGGGAGATCCCAGACCCACTAGAATACGAAGCATTAGGACACCTGGGTGGGGCAGTGAAAATCCAAACTCTACAGCATTGGAACCAGAGGAACATGGGGAAGTGTCTTAGTCTGTTGGAGGCTGCCTGGCTGGGAATCCTGTAAGCCTTTACCTACTAGGTCAATGGAAATTGGGATCTGTCGGTGGATAGAGTCCTTTACACAGAGGAAATCACAGTTTGTTAGCATGTTGGTTAAGGCCTGATGTTTGCTAGCTAAGCTACTATTTCAATCATGTAAAAACCCCTCCTTCCCACCAGCTTTTTGCTTATCCTGTTAAAAAATACAGCCTCATTTTCATTGGCCTGCATTGCTAGAGAGGAAAGACGATTGTAACATGTGATTTTAAAGCAGGGTATCCAGAGGAAGAATAACGTCCCCAGAGAACTCCCCATCATTAGCACCATCACCAGCTTGCTGGGGGTTCTGAGAAATATCTCCAGGATGATACAGCAGAGGTGCTTCACATTATTAGCTGCTCTATTCATTGGCCAAAGAACCGAGGCTTGCATTTGCCCAAAGACAAAAATCCCTAAGTAACAGCAAGTCAGATGAGACTGCTGCAGCTCCCAAGCTAGAGGAAACAGAAGCTAGGTCCGTCTGACATCACCACACAATAATAAAAGCAACATATTTTTTAATTACCATTTCTTACTAGAGGTGGAAATATTAGCCTCCAGATACCCATTTAAAAGCATGAAACCAAATGGTACAGAACACCCAACAGGCTAGAAGTAGCAGGGAGAGTGATTTGGAGACAGCGGCTATGCTGAGAGCTGGCACAGGAAGGCTGCCAGGGCAAGGAGAAGGCACGGTCGAATGCCTGAGCCTCTGAAAATGTCAGACATATTTGAGAAAATGACATGAGGCAAATAATGGCCACATTCACATCTTATTTCAAGAATTGCTTGGTAATTGTAGGCTGTAATTTCCAGCCTCGGATGTGAAATTGCTCTTTGAAGTGGGAGTAATTTTGATGGCTCAAATTTCCACTCTGACTTTCTTTCAAGACAAGATATCATAAACTAGGGCTTACAGCTACTTCGGGGGTCATGGCCATGTCATCGGCAGCAGGGTCCTCTTCCAGTCTGATGTCCTTCCCTCCAGAAAAACCAGGCTGCTTCTGACTCCCCCCCACTCCAATTCACATTGCTTCTGTCCAAATCCTCCTATTCAGAAGCCACACCCTACTCTACAAAGTGCCCTGCATTATCTGGTCAGATAAAAGGGGTTCTGTGACTGTTCTACCACCAGGAGAGGCAGAGCGAGTGATGGATAAAGGTCAGCCATAATTGGGCTTGAACATCTTTTTTTTTCCTAAAATCACGCTGAAGTTGAAAAGAGACACTATGGTATAGTGAATAAAGAGTTAGTCTTGCAGTCAAGAAGATCTGAGTTCAAGTCCCATCTCAGATAAATATTGGCTGTGTACCTCAGTGCTCTAGGATACTCTAAGAGTCTAGGATGCAGAGAGGATAATTTTCCCAGCACATTTGATGGACCCTCTGTGGCACATATATGGAGAGACATAAACAGAAGTAGTACAGGATAGGCTCCCTTGCATGAGAAGACATGAGTTTTCTATATCAGTGAATCACAGGACCAGTCTCTGTATGCTAAAGCAGGCATGCATGATACAAATGTGTTGACTTTGGGGACCCAGAATGGATTCCAGTTTTTCCTTACTCTGAATGATTTCTCTACATGGACATGGTTGAGGGCTAGAGCTGACACAATCCCAAAGACAGATAGAACCCAGATATCTGAATAAGAACAGGGTGATGCTAAGAGCTACAACTGAAGTGGACCATCCAGGGCTTTGCTTCAGGGTGGGAAAGTTAAAAGATAGCAACATTAGCAGATTCTCTAAATTTAAAGTACCTACAACCCTTTAGTATTGTTGAAACAACAGAGCTTGATGTTTAGTTAGTAAGGATCAACAGATCATAGAGGAAGCTACAAGATGGAGGATTAGGGTCAGCTTTTCCTTTGCCCTTGCTCTCAACTAAGGATGCATTTGATACCACTTGCTATGGGTACAAAAATTCCTAGTTATGGCTCTGAGGTATCTATTCAAGGGGCTAAGATGAGCAGGTGAGTTGGATACAAGTCAGAGAATTCAAAGAGCCAAGGGTAACATCTGGAGAAAGAAGTATGAAGGAATATGGTGGGGATTCTCCTAAGGTGCAGAGGAATGTGTCCAAGGGGCTATGATGAACACTAAATGATGAGTTTCTTTCTTCTTGCCTCTGAATACGGTGTCCAGCCTGGAATTTACTTCTGCCTGTAGAACAAGAACTACCTTAGGGGAATGGTACTTTTATGACTTAGAATATCTGAATCTCTTCTTGTGGTCTTACAAAAGAGTACGATCTTTCCCAATTGCTTTGCTGTATTTTCTGAGAATCATAAATGGCTCCATCGACCTCATCCAAATCGGGTATACTTCTTGGATATGAATTAGGATATGTAGTGTTTGTGTGTGTGTGTGTGTGTGTGTGTGTGTGTGTATACACACCTGTATACAAGATAAGTCAGAAGGTTCACCACTGCCCTTCTAATCCATCTGTACTAGGCAAAGTCTCTTGTGAATTCTCTAGATTTCAGTTACCTGGTTTGAATAACATTGCTAAAACTTCATAAGAATAAATGTAAAGTCTACACTTGGACTCATTAAAAAGTCACTTGCACAAGTAAAGGATACAGAGGCCATGACTAAGCAACGTTGTGTGTGGAAAAATCTATTGGGGACTTAATGGACCCCAAGCTCAGTTATCGCCAGAGGCTGTTGTGAACCAGAAGACAAGTTAGTGTGATTGGAGGCTGTACAAAGAGAGGCTGACAGCCCAGTGGGAGGAAGGGAGCTGCTGGGTCAGGCCTCCTGGGCCAGGGCATACTCTGCCTGGAGTTCTCTGGTTCAAGATGCCACGACTTAGGAAGGATCCCGACAAAGTGGAGCATGGAGAAGATGGAGGAGACACCAAGATCAATATCAGTTAAGGAAATGGACTTTTTAACCTAGAGAAGACATGGAGAGACTATGAGAACTGCCTTGAAGAGCTTCATTTGCAACAAGGACCTCCCCTGGCACGTTCACCTGTCAGGTAACAAGAACCTAAGCTAGACCCAACTAGATGTGGATGAGTTCTCTTGTGGCAAGACTTTCCCAGGCAGCATCTATGGGACTTTGCCATTGAGAGAAGTTGTGGAATTTGAATCTAGGATGGAAACAAAGATATCCAAGAATTGCTAGCGTTCCTGTTTGAAACATCTCTGGAGCTATGTCGGAATCAATGACTTGGACATGATTGCTTTTGAGTTTTTATCTAACTCTGAATCTGCTGATTGAGCAGGCCATGGCTCCCCACAAGAGAGGCCAGAACCATAACCAGGGAGGGGTGACTCATGCTCTGTCCTAGGGTGCCAAAATGGAGTGGGCTTAAATATTTAATCTATAAATCCCTTCAGCAGCATATTATTCACTATAATAATAAATTCTTTCACTCAAATGAAATTGCCTTCATTACTTATATCATTTTCCAATTAAGGATTACAAAATCGAACAGAAGAGATTTTTTTCTGTTGTTTGTCCCAGTTTCCTTTTGTGTTGCTTGCTCCAGTAGCCCAAATTGCTAGCTATGGCTCTGAGAAATATAGACTAGTGAGATGAAGAGAGTCCCAGTCTTGGGACCTGGAGGCCTTGCTACTTTCTTTGCCACTGATTTGTGTTTGACTGGGCAAGACATTGAATTTCTCTGGACTCCAGTTTATTCATCAGTAAAATGGGAAGGTTGGACTAGTTTGATCTAAGGCCCTTCCAGCACTGCTATCCTACTATTCCATGGCTCTCTACATAAAGTCCTGAAGCACCTGGCATCATGTTATATGTTTTAGAAAATAATATAAAAGTAATTTCCACAGGTATAGAACAATGATGACTGGGGGATCAAAGAAGGAGATGGAGCTGAGTGGTGTTTGATGGAAGCCAGGGAGTCTAGAAAGGCAGAGGCAGGAGATACCATGGTGTGGGCGAGGCCAGTTGGACTGAAGAGCTATGCTCCTCCATTGAGGTCCAGCCCCTTCAAATTCTGTTACTATGACTTCATGTGCCAAGCCCATATACAAGGTTGAAGCAAGAACAGTACCGGACTTCTCTTAGGCTTAACCCAGGCTAGTAAATCAAGAGAGAAGAAAGCTTATTGCAAAAGTTGTGAGGAAGGGCAATGACTTGTGCCTCACTTTCTCTGGCTGTTAATAGGCTTAATAAGAACCTGGTCTCCCAGACAACTAGTAGAGATAAGAGAGAACAAACAAAGGGGTTGCTTTGAGCTCTCCAGAAGTAAGAGAGCTAACAAACAGAAAGTATTGAGTCATATTATTCCAAAAGGACATATAATATTCAATTGGACAGGATGTTCAGCTAAAGAGGTGAGTAAAGGCACTGCCTCCCCATCTTCCCCCTCCCCCAGCCAAGTGCACTGACAAATGATCTCTGGACCAAGCCCAGGCTTATTAAACTGTCAAAGCTGAATTGCAAGTAAATCAAGTACCATGTTAATGAGCATCTGGGCTTCGGTTTTCATTGCCATTTGGCAAAGAGCAGCACAGAATGAAAATGGTAATTAGCAATAAAGGTGTGTTTATTGGTTTGTGCAATTGACAGAGGGTGTATGTCTCTTCTGCACAGGATGTGTCCTTTACACAGCCACCAACCAATGGATGCAAGAGCTTCCTGACCTTGAAGGACCACCTGAAAAGCTGCTGCTGCAAGGGGCTGGAGATTCTTTCTATGGATTTACATTGAGGGCCAAGGTGAGGAAGAAATCTGTGCAATGAAAATTTCAACTTGGAAAAGCAAATGATTAACTCAATCTCCACCTTTGCTGGAGGCCTTCCCATGGAAAGTTCAAAACCTGCCTCTGCCACTGACTAGCTGTGTGCTCTCAGCTAGATCCCTTCCCTTTGCTGGACCTCAGTTTCCTCATCTGTCATTTAGGGAGTAGGACTAGATGTCCTCTTCAACCCCTTCAAGCTCTAGCTTTCTAGGATCATATGTGCTATTTCAGCCCTGTTGAATGTTCCCATTTCTGAGTTTCTAGGGCTCTGATGCCATCTGTACCACCCACTGGGCAAGTATAAAGAACAAGCCAGCAGGATGTTGTAGCTTTCTGATTGAACAGGGAAGCCCTAGTCTGATCCCACAAAGCACCAGATTCACTCCCTTTGTCATCTTCCTCATCAGAAGGCCTCATTGTAAGTCTGCTACTAATGAAGAAACCGAAGTTTGAGTTCCCTCACTTCAATTGGCAAGGGCAATCGGGTACCCATTGGTTTGGAATGGCTAAACAAATTGTGAATAGCTCAGCACCATGTCTAACACATAGAAAACTTTAAAAAATGTTTATTGTCTATTAATTACACCTTCGGTGGTGATGGGGGAACAACAGGAAGGATTCAGAAGAGCAAGGGAAGACTCATCTGGATGGATTCAGAACAAAGGAAGCAGAACCTGAAAAACAATACACACGATAGCCAGGATAACGTCTGATGAAAATGACGATTATCATACAGGAATATAATGTCTGATCAATTTGATCAATGATTCCTCTGAAGTGGTAGTGTTATTTGAATTTGCCCCACCGTATTTCCATGGGGCTGGAACGGATTACCATATTATACACAATTGTAGCTTCGGATAGCATAGATCTGAATACATTTAGGGAATTTGTTATTCACACCAGTCAGAACCTATCTGTTATTCCATAAGGAATTAGATAAAGGGATAATTTAAGAGAAAATTAGGAACACTTGTATGAATTGATGCAGAAGGAAATGACCAGGAGAACAATTTATACAATAACAATACTGTATAAACAAACAACTCGGAAAGACTGAAGAACTCTGATCAATGCAGTCATCAACCATGATTGCAGAGGGTCAACGATGAAGCGTGCTAACCATCTTCTGAAAGAGAGATGATGCACGTAGGATACAGGATGAGGCAGACATTTTTGAACATGACCAATGTGGAAATTTGTTTTGTTTGACTAAGTATGCTGGTTTTGTTTTTAGAAAAAAAGTTTTCTTTCCAATGAGGGATGGGAAGGTGGGAGAAAACAAGTGCTTGTCAATTGGGAAAAAATTAAGTTATTAAAAATAAGCACTACAAAAGATATTCGAAATCAGACTAAAAGCAATGACCTATCTTGATTATGGGAGGAGGAGGATGAAACACATTTTCTTCCTGTCAATAGAAAGGTAGTCGACTATGGGTACAAAATATTGCATACGCTATCAGATGCTATGATTATTTTGTTGGACTGTTTTCCTTTCTTATAAGAGAAGGTTACATAGTACGGGTGGAGTTTAGTATTCATATAGGAATAGATAAAAGATATCAGGAAAGCATTTTCAAATTGTAGTTTGATTATGTGACATGGTGAAAAGAGTGCTAACTCTAGAGTCAAAGGGCATGAGCTAAAATCCCTGTCCTAATATTTACTAGCTTTATGATTTTGGACAAGTCACTTAATTTCTCTGGGTCTCAGTTTCCTTGTGTGTAAAATGGGGAAGGGAGGTTGTATTCAACGACTTTCTAGTCAACCTTTAAATTTATGATCTGATGAGCCTAGTTTCAAGGTCATATTAAAACCCAGGCAACAGCTATGTCGGATTCACCTTAGTTATTAGACATGATTTTGAATCAGTATCTCCTTGTTGATATGAAATATTTGCTTTCTGAGCACTTAAAAATCAGCTCATTCTCCTAGTTGCTTTTTATTCTTGTTCCCACCTTTCATTTCCTTAATGTATCCTTCTAAACTGAATCCTGAAGTCAGAGTAGCCAGTCAGGTCCTACCATTCACAGAAAGGATATGAGTTTTAAGGAAAGTGAGGGGCAGAGACAGGAACTTGATGGGAAAAGTCATTATTTGGAGCTCTTAAATTCACTAGCTCCATAGCCAGTAATGGATGGATGCATACTCTGTGAAAACAGTTTACCCATGTGGCAATTTAAGCAGTACCAATCACCTTTGTCCCTAAATAGCTCCTCTACTGATGCCTGAACTACCATCATGAGCAATGCATTCTTTTGTGTTAAGTATCACCCAATCCCTGGGATCTCCTAAATTGGGAACTCTCCTGAGAGACAGCATGGAGTAATAGAGAGGATTAGTGGTTCTGGATGCCATCTCCTGCTTCCATGCATTTGCACAAGAAATCCCCTAAGTTCTAGCTCAGGAACATACTCCTTCATCCCTACTTTTCAGATCCTTCTTCAAAGCTCAGCTTAGGTGTAATTGCAGTGAAAGTTTCTGTAATACTCTATCTCCCCTTTTCCCCAGATATCAGTGCGGTCTCACTCCTCAGAGTGGTCCCATTGCATCCGCTCTGATATATCCTTCCTCCCCTGCCCCCTCTCCCCCATTGTGTTCCTTCTTTACCATTTATCATCCTGGGTACATGATCTGGGTTACATGCTCCATATGGTATGGTAGAAAAGGTGGGTCCTCTGATTACCTGTATTTAGCACTGTACTTTGCACACAGCTGGTGTTTCTTATGTTTTCTGTTTTTTTAAAAAATAGGAATGGTTATTGTATTTTGTCAAAGGCTTTTTATGCTTTTATTCTATTGATGTAACCATATGATTTTTGTTATTATTATTGTCAATTATGCTGACAGTTTCCCTAGTATTGAACCAGCCCTGCATTCCTGGTATAAATTCCACTTGGTCACAGTGTATGATCTCTGTGATATACTATGTAATGTCCTTGCTTTTTATTATTTTTTTGCATTAATAATCATTAGGGAAATTGGTCTATACTTTTCACTCCCTCTTTTTTCCCTCCCTTATTTAGGTATCAAAGCCATATTTGTCTCATAAAAGAAATTTGGTGGGACTCCTTTACACTTTAAAAAAAAGTTTATATAATATTGAGATTAATTGTTCGTTAAATGAGTGGTAGAATTCATTTGGGAATCCATCTGGTCCTGTGGAATTCTTTCTTAAAGAGCTCATTGATGGCTTGTTTAATTTCTTTCCCTAAAATAGGGTTATTTAAGTATTCCATTTCCTCTTCTATTAATCTGGGCAATTTATATTTTTGTAAATATTTTATCCATTTCACTTAGACTATCAGTTTTACTGGCACATAATGAGTAAAATATCTCCTAATAATTTCTTTATTGGTGGTGTATTCACCCTTTTCATTTTTTGATACTGGTAATTTGGTTTTCTTTTTTAAAAAAATCAAATCAACCAATACTTTGTTTTATTGCTTTTTTCATAAAACTAGCTCTTAGTTATATTTATTAGTTCAATGTTATTCTTCCTTTCTATTTTATTAATTTCTCATTTGATTTTTCAGGATTTCTATTCTGTGATTTAATTGGGGACTTTTTAATTTGTTTTTTTTTCTAGTATTTTTTAGTTGCATGCCCAAATCATTAATCTGCTCTTTTTCTCTTTTATTGATGTATGCATTTAGAGATCTTGTCTCCTCCCCTCCTACTTCTCTGTTGTGTAAGATAGATTTCTATTACCAATTGAGTATAAATATATTTTCCTTCTTTGAATCAATTTAGATGTGAGCAAGGTGTAAGCATTGCTCACCCCCATTCCCCATCATTTCCTCCTCCACTATAAAAGCTTTTCCTCACATGCCTCTTTTATTTGAGATAATTTTCCCAATTCATCCTCTTCCTTCCCCTTAATTCCAGGGCATCCCTCTTTCTTGCCTATTCATTTTTTCACATCATCCCAATATAATGGACTCACTCCTCTACCCTCTTTCTATGTAGAATCCTTCTTACTGCCCTAATAATGAGAAAGTTTTTATGAGTTACAAGTATAATCTTTCCATGTAGTAATATAAACAGTTTAACCTTATTAAGTTCCTTATGATTTCCCTTTCCTGTTTACCTTTTTATACTTTCCTTCATCCTTGTATTTGATAGTCAGATTTTCTATTCAACTCTGATCTTTTCATCAGGAATTCTTCAAAGCCCTCTATTTTATTAAATATCCATTTTCCCTTGAAAGATTATACTCTATTTTGCTGGATAGATTACTCTTTCTTCTGGAATATCATATTCCAAGCCCTCCACTCCTTTATCACGGTCACTGCTAAATCTTGTGTGATCCTGGCTGTGGCTTCACAGTATTTGAATGGTTTCTTTCTGTCTGCTTTCTCTTAAATCTGGGAATTCTGGAATTTGGCTGGTAATATTACTAGGACTTCTCATTTTGGGATCTCTTTCAGGTGGTGATTGGTAGATTATTTCAATGTCCATTTTACCCTCTGGTTCTAGGATATTGGGGCAGTTTTCCATGATGATTTCTTGAAATACACTATCCAGGCTCTTTCTCTGATCATGGCTTTCAGGTAGTCCAATAATTCTTAAATTATCTCTCCTTGATCTATTTTCCAGGTCAGTTGTTTTTTTTTCCAATGAGATATTTCACATTTTCTTCTATTTTTTCAATTCTTATGCCTTTGTTTTATTGCTGTCTCATGGAGTCATTAGCTTCCATTTGCACAATTCTGACTTTTAAGAAATTATTTTCCTCAGTGAGTTTTTGTACCTCTTTTCCCACTTGGTCAACTGATTTTTTTTTAACATTTTTATCAATACATTTATTTAGTATGATTTCTTTGCCCTTGTTAAGGTGATACAACTTAGGGAAATAAATTACTCCATAACCTTTTTTGTGATGATATCTTTTAACACAAATCACTAATAGTGGCTTTAGTGGTGGGTGGAGATGGTCAATGGAAGATGGTATGCAAATGTAAGTGGCAAATGTCCAATGTCAAACCAACAAAGCGCAACTCAAGACTGAGAGCACCATGGACTGATGCTTGTTTGATCAATTGTTTTTTAAGGTGTTATTTTTTTCAGCATTTTTTGTTTCTCTTTTTACCAAGCAGTTAATTGTCTTTTTATAATTTTCTTCTTTTTCTTTCATTTCTTTGCCTGCTTTTCCTCTATTACTCTTATTTGATTTTGAAAATATTTTGGGAATTCTTGTTGGGCTTGTGTCTAATTCACAGTTTTCTTTGAACCTTGGCATGTAGCAGTTTTGATTTTGCTTCTTCTGAGTTTGTGTCTTGAGTTTCCCTGTCACCACAGTAGCTTTGTATGATTAGACTCTTGTTTGTTTGCTAATTTTTCTTCTTGATTTAGAACTTTAGGCTAATGTCGGGCTCTGTTTTTCACAGAGGTTGGGGGTTCAGGCTTCAGGGTGTTTTGCCCTGCTGTTTTCAGAGTTTGTTCTGGGGTTTTGCAGGTTTTCATTGCTTCCAAGATGGTATGATCTAGGAAAAGGTGTGGTCACTGCTCTCCTAGTCTGTATTCTAATCCTTCCCCAGGAAGGGCCCATGACCTCTTGGAGTTTCAATCAATACTGCTCCTCAGGGACCAGAAATGACACTGCCCTTCAGGGTCCCCTCACCCCTTGTTATTGCTCCTCAGGGCTTCCATGGGCATAGGCAATGGAGAAGCCAAACAGTTGCATCTCAAGGTCCCCACTCCCTCTTGACCAAAGGTACTTCTCCCTGCCCTTGAGCTATGATCCAGAAGAGGATATAAGCAATGGAGCTGCCAAAGAACATCTGATCCTGTGTCCAGTGCTAGCATAGGGGTATTCTATAATCTCTTTCTGACCAGTGGTCCTCTTTCTGTCTCTGGCTTGAGAGCTCCTAAAGCTGCTTCTCTTACCACCATTTAATTCTACCACTGGTGTTTTCACATGGGCTCCAGGCAAGTCTCTTCCATTTTTCAATCTTCCTCCTCAGTCACAGATTTCTCTTTCTGACCTCCTATTTTGCCTTGAGCTGGAAAAATATCTAACTCTGAACTTTTGTTGCCTCTACCACTCCAAAATTTGATGTGAGGCCTTCTTCTAAAATTGTTTGGAGGGGAATGTTGGGAGATCTCAGCTGAGTGCTTCTCTCCTCTGCCATCTTGGCTCCACACCCAGAAGTATAAATATTCTTTTGTAAAAGCTAATCGATATTAACTGGTTAAATGAAATCAGAGTGCTAATAACTGTCTTCCAATGAGAGAAATATTACCAGTAGGCCCTTAAATTTATGGCAGTGATGAAAAGGCAACCTTCAGGGTACTCTAGAACCCCTAAAAGGAAGACATAGTCTTTCTGATTCTGGGAGAGTGGGCCAGAAGATACTTCATTGCAAATAAAGAACATTCATTAAGTATCTATAATAAACCAAGCACTGTCCAAGATTTTACATTTTGGGTTGTACATGTTGGGATTCAAACACAAAAGGAGACAATCCCCAACCTAGAGGGGCTTACACTTACATAGAAAAGGACAGGAAATAGAAGGGAGTCATGCTCAGAAATGGGTTTTTTGATTTGGGAAGTCACAGCAATGGTTAATGGAGCTGTAAGAAAGCCAGCCAACACTTTCTCAAAGCATTGATTTATCAGCTATCACCAAAGCATGAAGTCCAAAGTTGGAGGGAAAGAGGGAACGAGGATGCCCAGAAGGGCTAGATTTGTGGTCTGGTCTGGGGCAGGCTACATATGGTGGGACCTCACTCACCTATCAAGACAACTCATCCCAGGACAGGCTATCCGAAACTGAATAGATTAAGTCCCTTAGGACATGGTGGGAAATCCCCTACACCAAGAAGGCTTTGGATTGCCTTGTTGGGAAAACTACTGAGTGGATTTCCCCCTATATTTGAGTGAGTGGAAAAGAGAAGGGTGAAAAAAAACAGAAAGAGCTTCGTGTTATTTGTTGACTGGGCTGGTGGATGCTCCCAGGTTCTTTGGTCCTAGAAAGGGATGTGTGTTTTGCAGCAGTCTTCTGTACCATCCAGTCTGCTTGAATCAGAAGTGGGGTACATTGTGTGGGGAGTCAGGAAATCAATATCAAAAGGAGTAGACTAGACAGAAACCCAGGGTAGGAACTGGGGGAGGGGGAGCTGATGTGTGGGCTAAGGAAAGGGAAGAGATCCTGAGCCAGGGAAAAGCAGCAGCATCTGCTCAAATAGGGCCAAATTCCCAAAAAGAATGATGACCACAGTGCCCGTTCTGCAGTTCTGTAGCATTTTCCCTTCTGGCAGTTTCCAGCCTACAGTGAGCACCCAATGAGGCCTTTAGCTCTCCTCCTTTACCCAGCCCTCCTCCTGATGGCTGTACTAGACAAGGCCATGTGCTAATTCAGGTTCAAATCTGGCATGAATCACTGCAGAGGAAGGTCAAGTCAAGAGCTGCATCCCAAATGCTCCAGATTCAGCTGGGTCTGGGAGGTGGGATGAAGAGGGGGGGCACCAAGGCTGGCTCGAGTAGTTTCCAAGCTGGCACCACCTGCCACTGAGTTAATCATGTCCCACCAAAGGGCCAAGAGTGGGGAAATGGATTTCAGCTGTTTTAATTGTCATACAGCTGGGTTCAAATTGTTTGCTCATTATGGCACCATTAACCTCTCCACTAAAATAGGTGAGTTCCGATTTGTTTGCTAAAGGTACAGTCGTGAAAATCTACTGCTGACAATTTAAATCCCAATCGGGAAATGACAGGAGTGACAATTTAGTTCTCTAACATGGGTACAAATGAGAGTATACTGCTGCTTGGGCTGAAAGGCAGCCAAGCAAAAAGGAGAGAGGAGGGAGAGAGAGGGAGAGACAGAGGCAGAGAGAAGGAGGAAGGGAGGGAGAAAAAGAGGCAGGGAGAGGGAGGGAGAGAAATAGGGAAGGAGAGAAAGAGAGAGAGAGAGGATGAGAGGGAGAGAAAGAGAGAGAGTCAGAGAGAGGGAGGGAAAGAGAGAGAGGGAGGGAGAGGAAGAGGGAGAGAGGGAAGGAGAGAGAGGATGAGAGAGAGACAGGCAGAGAGGAGGAAGAGAGGGAAAAAAAGAGGTATGGAGAGGGAAGGAGAGAAAGAGAGGCAGAAAGAGGGAGGGAGAGACAAAGGATGAGAGGGAGAGAAAGAGAGGGAGGGAAAGAGAGAGGGTAGGAAGAGGGAGAGATAGAGGTAGAGAAAGGGGCAGAGAGAGAGATAGAAAGAGGGAGAGAGGGAGGGAGGGAAAGAGGGAGAGACAGAGGCAGAAAGAGGGACAGAAAGGGAGAGAGGCAGAGAGGAGAGAGAGGAAGGAGAGGGGAGAAAGGAGAGAGCCAGAGAGAGAGAGAAGTAGAGAGTGGGGAGATGGGAAAAGGGAGGGAAATGGGGAAAGATGCAGGGAGAGAGAGCTGTCTAGCTGTAACTACACATACATACACACACACACACACACACACACACACACAGAGTGAAAGGAAGACACTGAGCAATTATTCAGGTAATTCAGGCCAAATGGAACCTAAAGAAACATTGCCTGGGTAGAATGGACAGGACTTGCTGACTAATGGCATGTGGTTGACAGGGAAAAGGGGTGAGAATCAGAGATGACAAGAATGTGGTGATGGGGGAGCAGATCTAGCTGCCTTCTTACACCACAGCATCAGCCAGCAGCCGTCTAGTCTACAATAAGATCCTCCCTGCTAAGAGACCCCAAACAGAGAGGCTTGCGTGGTGCATGGTCCCGGAGGGGAGGCAGGGGCAGGCCAAATGTACAAGAACCCTCAGCACTGACCCTACTTAGAACAGAGGCTTCTGGGAGCTGTACATTTCTCCTTAGTTTCACACAACTCTGCTTTTCTCTGCAGGACTTAAGTCACATGGACTGTTCTACACTCTCATCATGGGTGGGTGATAGAAATGCCTGCCTGGATGATTCATGTGAGAATCCAATTTCTTTTGGCCACCAGGCAAGGCTGTCCCAAAAGCCACCTAGAAGGGAATTCATTTAGACTCCATGAGTTTGGCTTTATTATCCCTTATTAGGCAACTACTGGAATGGGGGTCTTTGGTTCTGGTAGTGGTTGATTCAACCCAAGTCCCAAAAAACAGGCAACAAACATTTATGAAGCAGCTCCTTTGTGCCAGTCACAGTGTTAAATGTTGGGCATAAAAACAAAAGTGGCATTGTCCACTTCCTCAAGGAATTTCCATTCTTTCCATTCTATTAGGGGAGACAGGTATGCATTTTCTGGAGACCCAAGGTGAATGGGGTTAGGTGAGGGGGTGGAGGACAGTAACAGCTGGGAGTGGGTCCAAATCGGGAAAGGCCTCCTGCAGAAGGCAGGAATGCTTTCCAGGCAAGGGGCCAGCCTGCATAAGGGTATGGAGGCAACACGTTGGAATACTGGGCTGGAAGGAACGGTAAGACCTGTTGGACTGGATCAAGGGGAGTAATGTAGAATACGACTTGTGCCTTGAAGGTTCTGAATTTACTAGTACTTTTTACACTTAAAACACTTTATTGTCTAGTTTCTACAATATTAAATGGAGAAAGATCTATTGAAATGCTCTGACTACATGCCAACGAGAATAATTAAATATGCAAGGGATATATGAGTTCATTAGCATAGGGAACTCCTTGCATGTGAACTTCCTCCACCACCAAGTTAATGACTTAATGGAGAAGCCTTAGGGAGTCACTTGAAGCTCCGAGATTATTTGAATTTGCACTGCATATTTCCATTGAGCTGGAACCAATTACCGTATTTTATATAATTATAAATTTGAGTATTGCAAATCTGAATATATGTGACCACTTCACGAGATTCCTGATTTACGCTAATCATAACCTAGCTGCACAGTGACATGCCCAGCACGTACCAGAGGCGGAGTTGGACGTAGAAAAAAGCTATCTGTGCTGCCTTCCCTCTTCGTTAATAAAATATTAAATGCTTTCTTAAATACTGAAGGTCCTTTCTTAAGCACATCCTTCACCTCGTAGTGCTGTAAAAATGAAAAGCTGAAATCAAATTTGCCATCTGGATCTTTGGGGAAAATGCATCCCTGTAAGTGAAGGTCCTTAGGTTTGTAATGTAGGTGAATCTCTCAGCTACAAACATCATAGAAACTCAGAGAGAGAAGGGACCTGAGTGACCACTGAGTCCAACCTGTACTCACTAAGGAATCCTCACTAGACCATACCTGAAAAGTGCTGTCCCACTGCTGCTTGAAGACTTTCAATGAGGGGGACCGAACTACCTTCCAGGGCCACCGATTCCACTCTGGGACAACTCCAGTCATGAGCAAGTTTGTATGGATAGCCAGCCCAAATTGGCTATGCTAATTGTTAGCTGAATGAATGGATCTAGAAGGGTAGGCATACCAGCAATTCAGCCCCCTCTCACATGAAATATGGCAGATTTCAACATCAAAAAGGAGGCGTACTAGTGCATGCCTACAGCACTCCCTAATGGTCAGGTAAGATATCACCAGGGTGCCATTAGAATGGCACAGCACCCCTTCTTTTTACAAATGAGAGGACAGGTGACCTCTTCAGGGCCACTAAAGAAGTAAGTAGCAAAACCTGGATGTCAGTCCAGGTTCTATGAGTCCAAATCTGCACTACATCAGCACTGCATCAAATAGTATCAAACAGAAAGAATTACTCAAAAGCATATATTTATTAACTAATATTTAATAATAATTTGAAATTTGGAGAATAAGACAAATTTCCAGTCTATGATGCATTATAAATTCCACCATTTCCTTTAGAAATGAGGAATACTTTTTTTGCTTCTGGTAGACCCTTTAACCTTTTATTTTGATGTTTCCCTCAATTTATTGGAATGTTACTGGGGGAGGGGGACGACTCTGTATGACAGATGTCACAAAGAAGAAAAAATTAGTTCTAGTGTCTAAGTTCATGGAGAGATGCAGCTGCCTTTCAGCAGATGCATAAGACATACGTAAGGCAGAGAATGATTTTCAGCTGGCCCTTAAGAACCTTAAAGTCAGCAAAAACACATTTGAAGTCCAGAATGTTGCCATGGTTACATATAAAGAGCTTTTGGCACTGAACAAGTAATATACAGTATTATACCACTGTGTATTTAATAAACATGAAGCAGTGAGGCTGAAAAGGTTACAGAGATGCAAAATTACTCAGAATCTCAGAGTTGGAAGGGACCTTAGTGACCATCTAGTCCAGCATATGTCCCCAAGAATTCCCTCTATAATATATCCACAACAAGTAGCCAGCCTACTTTGGTACTTTTCAACCTTCCCTGCTGGAGGAAACATGATTCAGAGCTCAGACTTCAGAGGAATTCACTGCAGGCAAAGTAAAAAAGAAGCTGAGATGCTAAAATACTTAACTAGATGAGGTGTATATAGCAGATAAAGGTGAGCAAACACAAAGCCAGGGGATAAGGCCAGCTATAGCCAATCCCTCCCCACCAATAGAGAAACCAACATCTGTGAAAGCAATAGCTCTGGACCTAGTTAATACTGGTCTAGTTCAGGGGTGGGGAACCTGCAGCCTCAAGACCACATGTGGCCCTCTAGGTCCTCAAGTGTGGTCATTTGACTGAATCCAAACCTCACAGAACTGAGGGCTGCTGGGACAGCGCCAGTGGCTGCAATGGCCTATCTGTAAATCTCTTTGCGACTGGTTCATGAGCCCAGGCATCAAGTCCCCCTCTGAAGACCATGCAGGTAGTGCTGTTTGGTGTCCAGTGAAGAACTCAGCCCCAAACCTAGGATTTGCAGGCATGCAGGAGCACAAGAAGGCCAAGGATGTCAGAATTGGCAAGTTCACTAGAAGGGACCCCTGGGGAGCAGATCATGGTGCTATGTGCCTGTTTGGGGGAGAGGAAGCAACCTGTGCTAGGCCCATTCTCTGTATAGGTGTGAGGGCTTTAGGCAGGAGGGGCCAACGAGGCATGTGCTACATGAAGGTGCAGGTGCATGGGGTGGGATTCTGGGTGGGAAGGAGCACAGACCTGTTTGTGGGAGTCATTAGTCCAATCCTCCCCTAATGCTCCCATCTCAGCGCTGGGGTTTCAGGTAGAATTTACAGCAGAAAATCAGGCCTCAGTTGTAGCAACGGTACCCTCCCCCCTTTTGATCACCTTGAAAAGAACTCTTGGATTTGGAGCAATACTGCGGTTGTCGTTAATATCCAAAGGGAGGGTGGGTAGCCTGGGTTCAAGTCCCATTTCTGCTGCCTTGGGAAAATCACTTGACCAATCTGTGAAGAATATTTCTTTCAAGACTGGTTATCTTGAGACCAGGACAATTTGATCAAGGAAAGGCAAAGCCCAGTGCCAGGGACAGACTAAGCCCTATCCAGCATCAGAAAAATCTAAGGTAATTTAAGGGGTTGGGGGATGGGGAAGAAGCTGGAGAGTACAAAGTCAAGGGTGATAGTTTTCATCTTTACTCTATTTCATTTTTCATAAGGAAGAAGGGAAAAAAGGAAGCAGAGTGGCCATATCATCCTTGGCTTTTGTATTTCTGAAATAAGATGTGTCAAGCACTTTGCAAACCCTCACGGCTTGGAGGTCAGCCATCATCATTGCTGTCATCACCATCGTCATCACCCTCCACACACTTCTGGAGCCCAGCGACCAGTGATTCAGTGGGTGGTCAGACAGCTGGGATTCGTAGCTAGCCTGGGCCTGGGCCATACTTCCTCAGAGAGTGGCTGGAGCCAAAACAGGCCTTCATCCCACGCACAGACTCATAGAGACCATGCTCACCTCTGGACCCCTTTGCTCCAAAGGCAAGACCATCAAACTTTGGCACCTCCAGGGATGGAGGAGCTCCCTACAACTCAGTCTACTGTCTGGGGCTTCTACATTATCCACAGTAGGCACTTAATACATGTTAGGTGATTGACTGATTATACTAAACTCAAATCAGTTTTCCCACCCGTTGCTGCCCTCTGGAGCTAGCCATAATAGGAAGATTTTTATTCCATGAAAGCCTAAATGTGCCAAGCTAATGCTCCTACTCCTTGTTCCCTCCTTGTTCTGATCTCTGTGAACAAACAACTCCTCTTCCACATGGCAGCCCGTAGACTACTTAAAGATAACTTTCATACCCCCATTTTTCTTCTTCAGACTGAGTATCCCCAGTTCCTTCAACCTATCCTTCTTTGACACAGTTCCAAGTCCCATGAGCATCCTGGTCCCATTTCTTGAAGCTTCTTGAAGGTCTATTGTCCTTTATCCCAGCCCCCATCACAAGAAAGAAAAAGTAGCAATTGTCAAGGGCATGGAAGTGGGAAGGCTCCTTTCACAGAGCAACCCTGGGGTACCCTCAGAAGCCTGAATTTCCCTGCAGGAAGAAAGGAAAAGGAGGCCAACAGACAGAGTGGCTGCTCCCTTCCTGGCTGCATCTCATCAGCAGCCTTTTCTCTCTGCCCCCTCATGTAATATCCTTGCACATTATCCACCTGTTCCTTAAAATGATTTTTCCCCTCATTAGATGTACTGCTGGAATTGGTGACCCCAGGGGTCTGGAGAGTACCAGCCTGAAACCGGTAGTACAAAAGCCACTGGAGCAGCAATTCACCAAATGGCGCCTCGGGAGGCTCCAAGAGTTCAGGCCCTCCCCAAAGCAAGAACTGAGCTCTCCTCTCATTGGTGGGATTGGGCTATGGCGCTTATGCTGCTTTTTTTCCTGGGTAATCCCATACGCTCAAACGTGCTATTTGTCACGGCGTCTCCCAGAGAGTTTGTTACCCTTTGCAGCCACAGAACGGATTTCGGGGCACTGCTGGCCTGCTGCAGGCTGACATTAGTAAACATGGAGTCTCTCCCAGAAAAGAAGCTAAATAGATGGTCAGAGGCCAGGCCTAGCAGTGGGTAAAGCTTTGAGTCAGGCAGGAAAAGCCCACAGTGCCCTAGGCAGGAAAGAGTACAGGCCTCAGAGTTCAGAAACATGGGCTCTGGCCCTGGCTCTGCCACTCATTGTGTGACCGTGACCAAGTGACTTCCACTCTCTTTGCTCTGAGGCAATTTATAAATGGCTGACATTCATAGAATACTTTAGGGCTTACAAAGATGTCATCTGATCCTCACAGCAACCTTGGAAGTTGGATGCTTTTCTCATTATCCCCACTTTAAAGAGGAGGAAACTGAGGCTCACAGAACCTAACTGATTTGCCTAGGCCCTAGGGCCTCAGGCTTTCTAGGTCCTCGAGTGTGGCCCTTTGATTGAATTGAAGTTTGACAGAACCAATCCTTTGATGAAGGGGATTTGTTCTGTGAAGTTCAGATTCAGTCAAAGGGCCACACTCGTGAACCTAGAGGGCCAAACATGGCCTCCAGGCCACAGGTTCCCCATTCCTGACCTAAGTCATATGAACGAGGCATTTGAACATAGGTCTTTCTGATTGCTCTTTCCCTACACTGCAGCCTCTGCACTATGCTGATTCTTCTAGATGAGCTGAATTCGAAAATCCTGGCTGGTTCTTGCATCCTCTGAGTAGATGCCTGCATGCTTCAGGTGATGAGACTGAACCTTCTGACTGGCTGTCATCAACCAAGGGAAGCATTTTGTCTCTTTCAATGGCTATCTTAGCTAACTGAAATGACAAGGAGGTCTGGGGCTCAGCCCCATCTTTGTAGATGCCTCAGGCAGATTCAGATAATTTCCCCTAAGTAAGATAGGCCAATTGTCATGAGACCAGGCCTCAATCCTCCAGAGGTAGCAAGGCCATGGCCGATGCTCATTAATCCAAAGTGATCTCATTTGGTCCCAAAGACAATGGACTGAGGAATGTCCTATGGTGCAAAGCGACTGTCAGAGCCTAGTTTGGGAGCTGACCAGATGTTATTTGCCTACTGAAGGATACATTCCACAGCTTTCACTCATGCTAACAGAAAGCCAGGCACCAGAGATCTGAAAACAGGATTTTTTTAAAGCAAGCATTTAATAACTAATAAAACATGGTAGCAAAGGGACCTTGCTAAGAATTCAGTAATGTTTACTGTGAATAAAATAAATCTATAGCTCTAGGAAATGCCATTTGTAACAGTCAGCTACTGTGGAAGAGTTCAATATAAATCTATTAATGGTGCATGGTGTGATCATTCCCAAGAGCCTCTTGGCTGTCATACCAACTCCCTGCTCATCAGGAGATCAGCTAGCTCGTTGGGCCATGCAACTTATTTGGCCACTGAGACAGTAAAGTAATGGGGCTGAATGTTTCTTGCTTTGTCTCTTATTGTAATTAATACTAATAACTAGCATTTCTACAGTTCTTTAAGGTTTATATAAGTGCTTTATGCATATTATCTCAGCAAGACTGGGAGGCAGGTGCTATCATTATTCGCATTTTATGGATGATGAAACAAACTGAGAGAGGGGTGAATATGTCTGAAGCAGGATTCAAACCCAGGATTCCTGTCAGTTAGAAAGACTTACTCGAATTGTCATCTTACAGGCCATAAGTTCTTCTAATGCTTTTTGAATTAGAGGGACAGACCTCCAGGAGGGATGGTAGAGTTGGTAGGGTTGGGGGGGCAGGGTATGTGCATACATGACTCTTCTTCCTTCCCCAGGGTCTTGGTTTAGTTTCTGGATTATGAAACACATAGGAGCCCCTTCTGCAGAAGGCAACAGTCCTTCTTAACAGCAGTCTTGCTTTCACTGGGAAACATTTTCAGTTGGAATAGATTGCCTCGCAGTGCTCAAAAAGACACCATGGTTGTTCTTCACTATGTGTTTTAATAATCACATCCTTACCTGGGAGGACAGGGAAGGAGAGCTCATTTTTCACCTCGGTAAAATAGAAAATGAAATGCTAATAGGTGTAAGATTGGGATAGGTGCTGGAAAACCAATAGTGAAGCTTACTCAAAGACAGAGATGACAAAAATTTGACCACATTTTCTATAGTCACAGGCCTATGTAGAAGTGCTCCCAGGCATTCTTTTTCACACCTACATACACATTTGCACTTATCTCACCACCACCACCACCTTCATTATATATCTATAACATGATATGTGATTTATTCAATGTAGAAGCATGGGATATGTATCTGAGTCTAATATTGACTCAGCCATCATCATTATCATCACAATTATGATCAGAAAGCATTTATATGATTATTTTGACTCAGACACTAACATTGATCACCATGTCCCACAGAGGTAGGGAACCTGTGGCCTCCAAGTCACATGAGACCCTATGGGTCCTCAAGTGCAGCCTTTTGATGGAATCCAAGCTTCACAGAACAAATCCCCTTCATCAAAGGATTTGTTCTATAAAACTTGGACTCAGTCAAAAGGCCGCACTCAAGAGCCCAGAAGGTCACATGTGGCCTCAAGGCCTCAGGTTCCCCACTCCTGGAAGCCTCTGGACTCTGCTTTCACCCCTCCTTGTTGTGTACAAGTCACCTTTGATAATGGAGTTTGAGTGACTATAGTACCTCATGGCCAGTATTCAGTTGTTCCAGAGTGCATCTGTATGGTATAGCTCAGCTGCTTTGGATCTGGGGTTTGACTAGAGTCCCTATCAAATACGTGTGAAGGCTATTAAGATTGCACCTACACTGGGGATAAGAACATGCTCACCTGATATACCACTGTGTATGGGTAAGGGAGTCAGATGTTGGAAAGATGGGGTGAAGCAGGGCCAGTATGAGGCTTTGCTCAAAGGTAGGACAGGGGTGTGTGTGTGTGTGTGTGTGTGTGTGTGTGTGTGTGTGTGTGTGTGTGTGTGTGTGTGTGCATGCATGTGTGCATGTGCATGTGCATCCATGCACTGATGGGAAGGGGATGCTGTAGCTACCAGTGACACCCCATCCATCCAATTGTAGAAGTGTCCCATGGATAGGAGTGGAACGGAGCAATAAACCAAACAAACCTGTGGTTTCTATCTTTTCTATGTTCCTTGAATCCCTCCATCTCCACATTCAGTCCCCGCTGCACTCATCTTGTTTCAAGCGCTCACTAGATATTTAAAGTCATCAGATTGTCCTTTTAGAGCCAAAATGACCTCAGAAATCCACTTATCTGCACCCCTCGATTTATAGACAACGCCACCAGCAGGGAAGACATTTGCCTAAGGTTACCAAGCTACCAAACACCAGGATCACAACTCAGCCCCTTTAGCTGCAGCACCATACCTCTTTGTGCCGAAAGACTCACCCTAGACCATTGTTGCTGCCTCTTTCAGTTCTCTCTTTAATGTTGCTCACCTTCCTAATACACAGATCTTGGTCATATGATTTCCCTGGTGAGAATCCACCACTGGCTCCATGTTGTCTGCCATAGACAGCATAGGCTTCTGGGGAGTTATATCCAGGCCCGCATTGGACTGGGGAGCTGTGTCCAGGCTTGCGTTGGACTGGACGCTCCCTTCCAGAGATTCAGTGATTTTGTGATTTAGACTCTCTGTCTTTTCCTATACCCAGAAGAGGGCGCTGTACAGAGTTGCTCCATCCCAAATATTTGTTGAAGTTATTCATAGTGAGGCTATTTGGGAGAGGTCAGAGAATGTAGAAAAGGAAGTAGTGGTGTAAAGAGAGGTGCCCCCCAAATGCTGAGAAATATGAGGAGGAGGGAAAGTCTGTTTTGGAATGAGCCATTACTGGCACATCCTGGAGGACTTTGGCCATACCAACTATGCAACATCAATGCTCTTCTGGTAATGTGATGGAGCGTCATCACAGAACATTGTGATGTTCAATTTGTACAATCAAAATGTCAAGTGAGCTGACTGGCAATGGAGATGTGTGTGGTGAGTGTAAGTCTGTGGTTTATTACACAATGATCACTTGTACACTCTCACATGAACAATAGCCTGAAAATCTATAACTGGTCAGGGAGGAGGGTGAGTACTATAGCACGAGCAAGGAGTTATGGTGAGATGCCCAGGAGCTCCATTAGGAGGCACCGAATATTAAAAAGACCTAGGTGAAGGTTTCTAGAATGCCAAGAGCATCCTTTTGGTTAAATGAATGGCAAAACCTGGCTAGAGGTATTACAAGATGAGAGGGAGGTGACAGGAGGTGGGCTCCAATTTTGGAAAATTCTGACCTTTTAAGCCCTACTCTTGCTGCAAATGAAGAAGAACCCTCAGCGGTTCCTGTTTCCACTAACACATGGTGACCCAGTCCAGGTTATAGCTATTTACATGGACATCAGGATTAGACTGTGATTTCACTGGTATAAGGAACTCTTAGAAGAGAAAACTCCCGTATCCAATGCAGAACAGTTCCTGTTCAACGAATCTTAGAAAGTTTTCAAGCAATAAGAGGCTGAGTGACTTGTCCAGGGTCACACAGCCACTGTTTTAGAGGTGGACTTGAACCTAGCTCTTCCTGACTCCAAGGCCAATGCTCTCTCTGCTACTGATTGTATGCTGTTGCATTCAGAGAGCATTTGATTTCTTCAGAAACATGACGCCATGTTGTCTCAGGGGAACTACTACATGAGATTCAAAAGAGGCTCTCTTACTAGGCATATCCCTTTGGTATCTTTCTTTAAAAAACAAACATCTCCCCCTTCCCAATACTTCTTGCATTAATACACTCACATTAAAACAAGTTAGGACTTCATAAATTTCAGCTCAATTCCATTGAGGGAGCTGAATGGAGGAAGAATGATCCCAGAGCTTTTGCTAGGGGTGTTCAGAATCCAGGACCATTTTTAGGGGGACTGGGGAGCCCCCCCCCCAAATGTACTCATCCAGATGAATCTAGCCAGCTGCGGAAAAAAAGGTGTGGAGACTGAATTGTTAGAAATGTGGAAAGTGGTCTCTAAGATGATCATTTTTGGCTCAACTTTTCAAGAAGGAGACAGAGGGGCCTGTCAGGACGCTGCGGGTTGTTTGCTGGGAAAAGACGCAGAGCTGTGCTACTGGGCTCCCTCCAAATTCCTTTTCCTCAGCTTTTCCCTCCTTGCTGCCTGGCAATCCTTTTGTTTATCTCCTCTGTTGACTCCCTATAGCATTCCCCACAGCAGCTAGACCCAATTTTCTCCCTTTTCTTTCCTGCATCTTCTGACTCCTCCTTTCCAATGACACCTTTCCTTCCATCACCAAATGTGCTGAAATCTCCCTCGTCCTAAAAACAATAAAAACAACTTCCCTTGACCTTGTTTTCACCACGACACTTCTGTTTTTAAAATTCAATTTTATTTTTCATATCTGCATTCTCTTTTTTCCTCTTCCCCTTTCCCCTTGAGAAAGCAAGAGCAAGAAGAAAACCCTTGTTATGAACATGGAGAGCTGAGCAAAATGCATTCTCCCACCAGCCATGTACAAATTGAACGTGTCTCCATCTGCATCCTGCGGCCGTCACCTCTGTCTTAGGAGGTGGACAACCAGGTTCATCAGGAGTCCTACAGAACTGTTCACACCAAAGTTTTGACAGAGTAGGGGACAATCCATTTGGATGTGTTACGAAATTTGGACTCCTGACCATAAACAGGAAACAACATGAACAAATTCTGGAATTAAGGTCCAGTGGGGTGTATGTGTGCATGTGTCTGTATATATGTGTGTGTATGTGTATATGTATGTATGTATATATATCTGTGTTTATACATGAGTATATATGTATGTATATGTATATACATGCACACCAGGGGTGGGAAACCTGAAGCCTCAAAGCCACATGTGGCCTTCTAGGTCCTTGGGTGCAGCCTTTTGACTGAGTCCAAGTTTTATAGAACAAATCCTTTTATTGAGGGAATTTTTTCCGTGAAGTTTACATACCATACTCCAATGGTGTCCATGTACTATTAGAACAAGGCCAGGAAAGGCCCTGCCTAGCATGTTTCATAGACTGCCTAGGGAGAATTTATAGGGGAACATGGACAAAAATCATGCTTGATGGGCAGACTTGGGCAGGTTGCCATCTGCATTCTTTAAGGGATGAGATGTCACATCCAATGAACTATCAAGGTTAGTTTCCACAATTAGCTTTCACATAGAGCACTGGGTATGGAGGCAGGAAGTATGAGGCTCACATGCTCCCTCCAACCCTTGCTCTCTGTGTATACACCCATAGAGAAGTCACTTTGCCACTCTGAGCCTCAGTGTCCTCAGCTGTAAAATGGGGGAAATGATACCTGCAATACCAACCCCGTAGTGCTGCTGTGAGGTCCACATGAGATCAGGCATGTAAGGTGCTTAGCAAACTTTAAAGAGCTTTCCAAAATAAAGGAGTCTTTCTGATTTCATTGATTCAGACTGAATGGGTAGAACTTTACTTGAATTCTTTTTTAAAAGACTTGTTTGCTCTGTGATGTTTGGTTTCTCATCTTTTTATTTCTAGAACCAAGGGCAAAGCTTTGCACTCAAATGCTTATTGAGTGGCATTGTGTTGATACCCCAAATGGACATAGATTCTAATCCAGCACTGGGAAAGACAGTACTTATTGCTCTTCATTGGTGGCATTATGTGCATGGTGCTATAAACCCTTGACCATACAGTAAACCTATTTTTTTTTGTTACTAGTACCTGAAATATGTTGCTGAGCAACCTGTGGGGGGTTGGAGGGGGTAATCCAAGAAAATGGCAAACAGTCTTCTAATTACTGTGCATCAGAAATGAGGCAACGAGGTTACACAAAATCAATAGCAGGAAAGGCAAAGATATTGACTCAAATGGGACATGATTTATAATGCTTATCTTCTGTGGAGAACCACTCAATTCCATCCCCAAATGGACTGGTTTGTACCTTGATTTACACTCTAACTCCAAAATGTCTTGTCAAAAAGTATCATTGTACTTCATTCAAGATAGGGCAGTGTAGCAGCTAGAGTGCAGCCCTGGGTTCAAATGCCATACCAATTATTTAGTAGCCACATGACCATGGTTATATCATTTCACCTCTAGTAGCCTCAGTTTCCCCAGTTGTAACATGGTGACCAATCCCTGTATTGCTTATGTCACAGGGTTGTTGTGAGGCTCAAATGAGATCTTACAATAGTTTTATAAACTTTAAAGTGCTAAGTAAATGTTAGTTCTTATTAGGAGGCCGTTTTTTGCGAGAGAATGATCTTTAGACATCTCAACTGGACTCTCCAAAGGTCTCTGAGATGACTTGATGATGCAGAGATCTGAGAACTTAGTAACAAATGGGCCTCATGCATGTCATCTCATAGTAAATGCTCCTGGAGGCTTCTTTGGTCCATCAAAAGTGGACATATTAATAGGTGGCATGCCTCCTTCGTGGGGTGGGCCCAGGATATTGGAAACTTAAATAAAGAATATGAGAATGTGCAAGGTTTCCTATGTTGCCCCCCCTCTTCCTACATATTCATCAACTGTATTCATCATTAGAGGAGGCAACAGTGGCTTGTAAATTGATTTGGGGATTGATCACGAATTATAGAGGAGAAGCTCTGCAAAGGATGTCATCAGAGAGATGAATGATCAGAAAAGAAGGTGGCCCAATCATGGGGTGAGAGCAAAGAAGGACTGATGGACCAGAGTGTGTTCTCCATTGGCATCATAAAATGGTAAGAGACCTAGAGGAAAGTCTCCAGTACATCACATGGAGCCCCTGTGGTGGATTTATAGAAAGACATGGAGAGACGATGGACTTCACTGTTGGAGGAAGTGCCCACATTGATGAGGTCACGTATTCTTTCAAGTATCAGTGTACTGAGATTGGCACTTTCCTTATCAGCCCCTCTTTGCTGACAAGCAGCCCAGCATTAATCAACCAACACACATTTATCAACTGCCTACTATACAAAGAATGCATCAATCCCTGCTTTCAAGGAGCTCACATCCTATCAGAGAAGGCATGTACTTATGGATATACAGAATATGAGGACAATAAATTCAAAATAAATACAAGGTAGTTTAGGAGGGAGGCCACTAGTAACAGGCTTCATATGGAGGTGGTACTTGGGATGTGTCCTGAAGATAGTGAGGGATTCTATGAGACAGAAGGAAGGAAGGAGGATATTCTTAGTATAGTTGACAGCCAGTACAAAGGCATGGAGATGGGAGATGGCCTGTTATGGAGTGAGGAAGAAGCAGTCAAGGGTGATGCAAAGTTATGGAACCAAGAGACTACCAGAGTGATGGTGTCATCAAAAGAAATAGGGAAATTTGGAAGAGGGGCAGATTTGGGGAGAAAGTGCATCAGTTCTGTTTTGGACCTAAATGTCTCCAGGACATCCTGGTGTTTGAAATGTCCAATAAGCAACTGGGATGTGAGACTGAAGGTCAGGGGAGAGACAGAGACTAGAGACAGAGATCTGTGTCAGAGACAGTGAGATATAATAGCAGAAGATGCACATAAACACCCTGGGATCTGCTTTCTAAAACACAGAGTCCACTCTTGGATAATCCTGGGTCCAAATGCCAATCCCCAGGGAATGGTTTTAGCTCTAATGACCTAATCGTGGCAGATGTAAATTACTGACTGGGAGAGTTCTAGGCCTATGGTAGTCTCTGTGTGGGAAAATAAAGTGCTTTGGGAGATGTCAAGCACTTTAGAGTCTAGATGTGACCATAATTAGTGGCCATAATTAGAAGCGTTTGTGAGTGGGTGCATATGCATATGAGGCTGAGTTGACAGGCACTCTGGCAGGAGGTGCACTCTTGGGAGTTTTGGTCTTTTCCATAAGCATAAATCATTTCCATGAGTTCTCATTGGTTTTCTTAACCTGTTGAAACCTGTTCATTCACTGAACTTTGTGACCATGTATGCGTCAAAGGGAAGTTGGTAGGTGACAATGCAGTGAGCAGAGAGGTGGTCCAGTATGTCTCCTGACCTGATTAGGGTGGAATCAATGAACCAGAGAAGTGAGAAAGCTGTCAAAATGTGCCTAAGCCCTGCATCTCATAGAAGGACTACACTGGGTGTTGAGGAAAAGCAGTCAGAATTTGCTAGATAAAGCTTTCATTCCCACCTTGAAATTGCAAAGCTGAGAAGCGTGATGCCACGAGTGATCTGAAGCTTTCTAATCTACATCCTTGTCCCTTTTAACCTGGAACTTTGACTAAATGACACATTTCTGAGAACGCAGCCCCTCCTTACACTTGGGTATGTGGCTCATTGGCTGCAAGTCAGGGAGAAAGGAGACAGTGGGAGCATAGAGTGCAGGAAGTGAGACTAGAAAGGCCTTCAATGATTTACCAGGAAGCTTGCCTTTTTATCTGAGAGGCAAGAGGGAGCCATAGAAGGTGTCTGAGCAGGAAAATGATAAGGGTAGACTTATGTATCAAAGAAATTATTTCGAATGTGTGTGGAATGGAGAGGAAATGAGTAACAAGTGGGCCAGTTAGGAAAATACTACAGTAACCTCCCAATAGGATCTGTTTCTAGTGCAGGGGTGAGGAACCTGTAGCCTGGAGGCTACATATGACCCTCTGGGTCCTCAGGTGAGGCCCTTGGAGTGAATCTGAACTTCACAGAGCAAATCCCCTTCATAAAAGAATTTCTTATGTAAAACTTGGACTCAGTCAAAGGGCCACACCCAGGGACCTAGAGGGCCACATGTGGCCTCAAGGCTGCAGGTTCCCCACCCTTGTCTAGTGGCATATCCAGGGAACCGAAGGCTGCCTTGGGCAGGGCACAAGATCTCAGGGGTGGTCAGCCTGGGATGAACATGTTGTCTGTGGACAAAAAAAGTAATTTGGCCAAGAAATGCAATCAAAAGCCCTGGGTGGCATTTTCAACTCAGAGGAACCTAGGTTGGGAGCCAGACAATGCCTTGTTGCTATCCTTTGTAACTCAACAGCTCACTAAATATTTTTCAGAGGCCTACTCTATGTTAGGTGATACCCTGGCCACTGAGGACACAGGGCCAAAATCCCCAAACAGTTCTTGTCTTCAAAGATCTTACCTTGTACTGGACTGGGGGAGAGCGAAGGAAAGTACAGGTAGTTTGAGCAGTGGGTAGGGAATCAGGCAAGGCTCAGCCTGGAAGAAAGCTAAAGATTGTAGGAGGTGGACATGGGAAGACAGAGGACTGCCCCTGCAAAGTGTCAGAGATGGAAGATGGA
Organism: Notamacropus eugenii; assembly: GCF_028372415.1. NCBI lineage: Eukaryota > Metazoa > Chordata > Mammalia > Diprotodontia > Macropodidae > Notamacropus > Notamacropus eugenii. The sequence goes on along the minus strand of NC_092879.1, from coordinate 94,253,269 downwards.
ATGACAAGTTTGGAGTGCAGTAGTAAAGGGAATCATAAGAAGTGACTCTGGAACATTCGGAGCCGGATTGCAGATGGACTGAAGTACCAAGCTTAGGAGTAAATGTTTTATTTCAGAGGCACTGAAGAATTCTGAGGCATGATAATGACATGGTCAGTCCTGTATCTTTAGGCAGTTTAATGGAGGATGAGTAGGATAGGGGAGACACTGGATGCAGGTAGCTCAATTCAGAAGTCACTGCAATAGGCTAGGAGAGAGGAGGTAAAGACATGAATCAGGGTGCTGTTTATGTGAGTGGAGAGAAGGTGATAGGAAAGATGGGAAAGTGGAATCAACAAGACTTAGCAACAGATTGGAAATTGAGGCAAAGGAGAGATAAGGGAAAGTCAAGGATGGCTCCAAGGCTGTGAATCTGCATGAGTCTGACCCAGTCTGGATGACTAGAAGGATGGTGTACCTTCAACAGAAACAGGTAGCAAGGGAAGGTGTTGAGTTTGAGATGTTCATGGAACAGTCAGATAGACATATCTAGCCAATAATTGGAGATGAATGACTGCAACTCAGGAGAGACATAAGGGCTATGTATGTAGATCTGGGAGTCATTGAAACCATGGGAGATGATGAGATCACCAAGGGAGAAAGTATTGAAAGAGAAGAGGAAAGAGAAGAGAGAAGGGAAAGGAAGGAAAAGAAAGGGAAGGGAAGGGAAGAGAAAAGAAGGGAGAAGAGAAGAGAGAAGGGAAAGGAAAGAAAGGGAAGGGAAGAGAGAGGAAAAGAGAAGAGAGAAGGGAAGGAAAGAGAAGGGAGGGGAAGAGAAGCAGGTCAAAGTCAGGGTCATGTGAGACACCCACAGAAGACATGGTAGGAAAGCAAGTCTTTTCAGGCATCCTCACATCAGCATATCATTTCTTTACTTCTCTAATGTATGTGGTTGGAATAGCATCTCTATGGGAAGCAAGGCAAGGGGAGGGTTCGCAAATGGAGAGGAGGGTCATGTCGGGGATCCAAGGAAGAGTTGCTTATTGACTCAGAACAAGAGGATAACCAATATATACTGTGAGTCATTTGAAAACCAAGGCTGTCTCTTGCAAAGGTCAGCCCTTGCTCCCTATTAGCATTTCATCATTTTCATATAGATTAAGAAATCATCATATTTCTCTCTGAATCGTGCTTAAGGGATATGATTAGATAAAAGCAGTTAGAGTTCTGAGAAGATTTCTTTCCCAAATCAGCTAATTTGAATTACTGAAAAACATAACTCTTGGAAATTAAATCAGATGGTTTCCCCAATCACTACTTTGTTTGATCATTAGCTTTAGCAATATCCACTTAGCGTCTCACTGGAAAGAGTGGGACTTGCCTGTTTATCAAAATTTCTGTGGAAAAAGGGACAGAATACTTGGGTAAGAAATGCCCCTGTTGGCATGCAAGGCCCAGGTTACTTTTAAGTGGGAGGGAGGTGGATCACATGACACTTAGACTCACCACTCAGTGACTGGAAAAAAAGTCTCTTCAGTGAACTCAAAGTCAACAACTAATAGTTTTCGTACCTGGAGCAAACTTTGCACAAGGTGCCCAGGGCAAATAACATGTAATGCAACCTCAGATCAACTTTTTATGACAAATTCAGTTGGAAGGAGAGAGAGATTGACACAGCAGTTTCCACTGGCTTACACTGGGAGGTATTGCTTGGAAGGGGGCAGCCCTTGGAGTGGGAAAGCCATCAAAGACAAAGTCAGGGAAGTGAAGTGAGGAAGTAGCCAACTGGTAACCTCCTTTTAAAATAAATTATTCTTGAGAAGTATATAATAAACTCAATTGTTATTATGCTGCTGAAGGAGTCACTAAATTTGAGAGTCCTGGGTTCTTTATCCTGATCACCCCATCCTTGTTATGCTTCAGACTGGCCAGCCCAGCAGCCTGGCATCAAGGGTCTTCACTTGTAAGCACACCATCTACACCATATCAGAGGTGTTAGTTTTTTTAAAAAAGAGGATTATCCTATGTTCTAAGATTCATAGGTCTTAGAGAAGGAAGCTCCACTTTGTGGACAAGGAAAGGGAACTTCAGAGAGATGAAGACACTTGCTTAAGGTCACACATATGGAAAGTATCCCTAGGTTTTTATAGTAACTTCAAATTCCATTGCTCAGGGTACTACAGTGCATATTCCTCAACAGCCCTGGGATGAAGAATATTTTCATCTTAGGGTACTTTGTGAGCATCTGCCATGAAATCTGCTGCATAGCATGCCCTCTACTGGCCTGGTGGGCTTATGGTTCCTGGCTGATATGGTCAGTTTTTGGTATCTTCTCCTAGCCTCCCCAAGGTACTCCTTAAATTGGCTAGAGAAGACTGGAAGGGCCTTCTCCTGCTCTGACCAGTGGTCACAGCTCTTGCAGAAGGCTTTCCAACTCCAGTAATAAGGTAGCAGCTCAGGGATCCCTTGACCTAGAGGCTTGGTCTCCACTTTTACAACATAGCCCACTCTACTTACACAAAGGCCACAGAGAAGAGAGAGAAAGAGTTCACTGGGTTCTTCTACAGAGGATCTGGAAACTACATGCCCTTCCTTCCACTCAACCCGAGGGCTACCAATCCTTCCTCCAGTAGATATTATTATTATTAACAACAACAATAATAATGCCATATCTATTGTTTTGAAGATTACTAAGCACTTTACTTAGATTTTTCTCATTTAATCCTCACAACAGCTCTGTGAGATTTTTGTTTTTTGGTCATTTCAGTCGGGCCCAACTCTTCATGATCCTATTTGGGGTTTTCTTGGCAAAGATACTGGACAGATTTACCATTTCATTCTCCAGCTCATTTTACAGAGGAGGAAACTGAGGCAAACAGGGTTAATTGATTTGCCCGGGGCCACACAGTAAGTGTCTGAGTTGGGATTTGAACTCAGGTCTTCCTGACTCTACGCCTTGCACTCTGCCCACTGTACCACCAAGCACTATTATTATCCACATTTCACAGATGGGAAAATTGAGACTGAGAAAGGTTAAGTGACTTGCCCCAGTCACACAGCTAGTACTCGTCTAATAGGTGTCAGGAGAAAACCTGAAATGTCCCTTATTTACTCCCATTTGCTGACTGGGCATCAAAAAAATGACCTACATATCTCAGTGGCAAATGGTGGTCATCTCTTAGCCTCTCCCAGCACAGGTTCAACTACCCCTAACAACTCCTGATGTGCACAGACAGAACTGTAACCAGGTTAGGGAAGCCAGGGTTTTGCCTCAGGGAGTCAAATTGAGAAGGTGCTGGCATTTGCAGTCCTTCAGCAGAGTGAAAACAGCAGAATTTGGCCCAGAGTTAGTAAAAGGAGGCTGCCAGATGGCACACAGGGTTGAATTCCTCCCCTGCCCCCTCAAGTGACCTTACACTGTTGGGTTCCAGAGTCTCTGTCTTGCCTCCATTCCATATTAAGGGTTTCATGCCACTTGCCCCAAATATGGCTGGTTCTGGCTAGTTATGCAGGCCCAAGAACCTTCCCTTCATTCTCTGAATTTAAAATTCTTGCTTAGTGAAGGAGGCCTGCCTCCACATTGTAAGTAGATGTTTCCTAGCATTAGTGCAGTTCTCTTACAATCTCTGGCATTTTATCAGAACTGCTCATCTGAAGACTCATGGCAGCCAAGGTTTTGGAGGTGCCAGAACCGTTTTTATTTGGATAAATATGGGTTAATGGGAGGAGTTTCCAGGAGAGGTATTTTCACCAACAGACTTCTAAAGCTAGGGGGACAAAGTTTCTGTCCATATTAAAACAGGAAAAAAGAATGCTTTTCTTCCTCTGGGGCTATTAGTCAACTCTGCCAGTGACTTCAACCCACGGTTACTGCCAGGCCATGCCAGGAGATTCTCTAAGTAGACAGGTTAAAGTGGGGAGAACGGATTGGTTCAGGGTCATGAACTCTGAGTCTAAACTTAGCTCATATGAACATACATGTAGTGATGACTTGAGACAGGAATTATTGATTCAAAAGGAGAAGAAAGGCATCTCCCACACACTGGGGGCAGCATCAGGCTTGGGTATTTTTAGAAACTTTTTTCCCCACCAGGACGAGAACATGCAATCCTTCTTCATCTGCTGAGTTATTTGCTGAATTTAATTATATATTAAAATATACAGTATTCTCTCCGATTATGAGTAATCAGGACATGCAAATGTGCAGGTTTGATCCTTATATTTTGAACATTTTTCTTTAGTAGACTAGCAACAATGTTTGACCTCACATCTCTCGAATGGGTAGACTGTATTCAATCTGTGAGTGTTTGAGGGCCTCAGGATTTTATTTTTAAATATTTGATACAGTTGTGGTTTCGATTCTCTTATATCTATCTTTCCCTAACTGACCTCCCATCAAGAGACAGGTGAGCTAACTCCCATTTGTTCTGCATCCAGTAATCTGTTCTCCCTCCCATGCATGTTGTATACCTCTCCTGCTGGAGCCACACTCCAACCTGGTGCTGATTCAGAAAATACCTCAGAACATATCTAGCAGAACTTGGCTTCTCTTTCCTTACTCAAAACAGAAATTAACTAGCTTCTTCTTTAACTTTGGTGTTTTCTAGAAGAGCCAAGGGAAAAGGACATTCCCAAGAGCTCACAATAGGCCCCCTTGCTTCCTGCTCCCTGCCCATAATGCTCTTCTGAAAGATTTGAGTGAAGCCACAAATGTCAGGTTATACACCTGAGATCTCAGCACATGGTAGTCTTCATTCACAGACTGGGTTTGGTCTGCAAGAGCAAAGTTCTTACCTAAGATCTGAAGGTGGTAGTGAAGGTGGGGAAAATATATACCCCTGGCAAGCTACACCCTAATTAAGATGGACAACTTTGAAAGATTGACTGTGCTATTAATCTTCCACACCTTAATATGAATTAGTTTGATCCACTTGCTTTTTTAAAGGGTAATTGAGAAAAGACAGTAAAGGAATAGGAATTGAAATGGCTGGGTAGAGGGACAGAGGTCATTTTAGAGCACAGGACAAAGGCAAGAGTGGGTAGGGTGCTGCCACATATGACTGAGTAGGCAGGGTCAACGTAAGATGCCAGGTGCCTGGGTACACCAAAAGTTGGGGGAAGGGCATTCAAGATAATGCTTCACTTATCTTTTGGCTTTATCTCAGTTTGGGCACCATGGGGCAAAGCTCCAATTGCTCCCACTCTTGTTACAATTCTGCTGTTGCAAGTCTCTCCACTCATCCTATCTCCTCCCAAAAGAAGGGTTCTATTGAAAAGATAGTAGAAATCTTTCTCAAAGAATTTGCCTGGGAGTGAGGAACTGATGAAGTACTGAGAATATATGGAAGCATTCCAGTGTATTGGGCACTGGTGGCCACAGAGGTGTCTGGGAAGGCAAGGGAACTCATGGAAAGCTTTTCAAGTGACGTGGGAATTTATGCTAGCATTCAAATGCTGCCCCATTTCGACATTCCCACTGGCACTTTACAAATACAAAAGTAGATAGAACTGCTTCTGATATTTCTTGACAGCCCCTTTGGTGCAGTAAGGCAGGCAGAAAAACAACCTCTTAGAAGTTTTCCAGTCTCCTGTAGGATCCCTAGTCGGCCGGCCGGCACTCATAAAAATGATGTGGCTCACTTAAGTGAGTTCTCTGGAAGGCCCCCTCCACTGTAAAAGATGGACATGGGCCTGGTAATGAGCTCACGGTCCTTCCACTGAACTCCTTGGAGACTCAGTTCATGAAAAGAACTTGAGTCTGTTGCCAAATGAGCTCATCTCCAGTGATTCTGGACTCAGATCACTACTGAGGTCCCAGCCAGCCCTCCTGTTCTATGATTCAGTGGAAAGAATTGGTTTGGCTTTGCTGTATCCTGTCTACTCAGCTGCTTCTCTTCTCAGATGCTTTTATTGTGGGAGCTGATTTGGGGGCGAGCAGAGGTGGGCACCAACCCAAAGCTAAATGGAGGGCTAGCCAGTGCCAGTCGGAGTAACCTTGAGAGGTCAAGTGGCAGAGGAAGGAGCTGGCCCATACCACAGCAGCAGGCCTCCCATAAAATTTCATTTCAAAAAGTGCCTCATTTCCCCTAAACTAATGACTGTATTTTGCACAGACAGGTGGACGCTATGCAAATACAATACAGGTGTCTCTGGGTTTATACAGTAAATGTGTTTCTGCAGAATTGTGTCTAAATTGAGGCTTTATAAATAGAATTCCATTTTCACGCTATTTAAAAGAGCCCTGTGGTGCTTGATTCCTTACAGTAAAGAATGCTATTGTAATGAGAGTAATCACCCTCCAATTTATTAGTTCTCTAAGTTTAGATTTTCCCGTATCAAGGAGTCTTAAAGTGGTTCATAACTGTAAAAAGTGTAGGCCCAAACAATCTGAAAGAAAAACCCAGCCCAACTTAGTCGGCCTTGCCCTTGGCTGCCATTGCTGCTTCCACTCAGACCACCGTAGCAGAAAACCTCTCTTCAGGGTGTCTGTGCCCAGCAGTCCCTCTGATGGTCCCTACATCCCTTTGGAGTTCCCACAAGCACCATGCTTGACGCACAGTAGGCACTTGATGAATGTTTATCGACTGACTGATCTCAGGTTTACCAAATACTCTTTTGTGTAAGGGATTAGAGACTGGTGGATAGAAAGCAGAATAAATGATTGGCAGCTTTGGATATCAAGAGGAAGGTGAGAGACACAGAGACGGAGAAAAAGTGATACAGAGAGAAATAAGGAAGGGTGAATCAGACAAAGATAAGATTCCAGTTAGTTAAGATGAAAAGCAGGAGGAGATCAGTTGGGAAGAGAAGGAAAAGAGCTTTGGGTGCTGGGACCAGGGACAAGAGACTTGCCCAGAAACCCCCAGTTCACTCTGAGCCTGGGTGTTCAATCATTCATTCCACAGACACTTCTTAAGCACCTGAAACACACAAAGTGTAGGGTGGGGGTGGGAGCTGGGGACATATAAAAATGTTCTCAGAGTTCCTCATCTAGTAAACCAATAGAGTGTGCCTTGAGAACCAACCAGAAAGGGCGCAGAGTAAGCACAGGTGTTGCTTCTAGGGAAGACTTGAGTTGGCCTAGGGGTTGAAGAGGAGAGAATTAAGGAAAGAAACCAGATTTCTAGGGGACCAAGAAAGAGACGAGCTGGGCCAGGAAAAGGAAATGGACTTTGTAATGAAGCTGTCTAACTGTAATTTATCTGTATCCCAAGGGTGCTCACTCTGTAGTAACAGAATTTCTTACACTCCAAACAGCTGGGCAAGTGTGATGATTTTGGATGCAATGATCTCTCCAGCCCCTTTTAGCTTGAATGGTTATGATCCTGTTGGTGGTGCACAAATGAGAAGTGAAGTGGCAAAGAAGAAATGTTCCCAAGGCCTAGTCTACAGAAGAGACCCCTTCATTAGCAGTTGGTAGGATGGCCCAGCTGGAAGGGCCCTCCAAGGCCATTTGGTCCAGCCTCATTGATACTTGGGTGAGCAAACAGGCTCAGAAGGGGAAAGGCATGAGCCTAGGGGGGTTGTCCAATTGGGTAACAAAGTTGTCCCCAGACTCCAAGTCTCACACTCTTGAGTGTTCTCTTGGGGTACACAGGGTACCCCTGAACAAGTGGCTTGTCTTCTCCAGGTTTGGGTTTCTTATCTATAAAATGATGCTTCCAAAAACCCCTTTCAGCTGGGAGGTTCTTGTTTCCATCAAGGGCCTCTTTTGTGGTTTCCCTCTGGTGTTTCAGCACAAATTCTCTTCTTTCTTTCTTGTTAGTGCCTAGTTTAGGGCATATTAAAAAAGAAAAGATTTTATTGAACCCTGATATACAAGCCCCAGCAAATAAACCCTCCCTGGTAACAAAGAAAATCAGTTAAGCCGAACCAAGCCATGCAGTGGCCACATTCCATGCCTGTCTCTCTACCACAAGGACAAAGGTGTGGCCTCTTCTCTCCAAGTCCCAGACTGGCCATCATGAGTAGCTGGGGTTCAGCTCTGTCTCAGTGTTGGCTATCATTCCCTGACCTTTCATTTCTTTCTGCACTTTCCTCATCAGAAGACTATCCAGGACTAGGACTCTAGTGTCTCCTTGACCCTGTGGACCACAGCATGTCAAGCCTTCCCATCTCCGATTTCCCAAAATCTATCCAAGCTCATGTTCATTGCTTCCATGACACTATCTATCCATTTCATCCTCCATCATTACTTTTTCCTTTTGCCTTCAGTCTTTCCTGACATCAAGGTCTTTTCCCATGAGTTTCCACAGATATGTCCAAACATGGACACCAGCCCCAAGGGGACAGGTCAAAGGTGAATGGCTTGGCATAGCCTGAGCATTCCTTGTCCATATGGGAGACATTTTGATTGGGGGCATGTGGCTTCCACTCAGAATTCTGATTTACAAATAATAAGGTCATTTTATTGGAAATAGTCTTTAATTGTCTGAAAGTCTTTTAGATCTCATAAAGACAGTGTCAGCTAAAGAGCTATTAATATTCAGAAGGAAAAGTAAATATGTTCCTTATCAGCTTTGATAACTCATCCCATTTATAATAAGTTCCTTCCTGATTTCAACTTCCCATTTATTTGGTGACCTTGGCCTGCAACTCTTATTCTCGTCCCCACTGCCTTGGTAAGCAGCCTGGGCCCCATGAGAACTGCTGGACCAGATTCAGAGCTGTGACTTAGGCAGAGCCTTGAGGTGGCCCTGAACTGGCCAGCCTTCTTCTTCTTCTTGCTCTGCCATCCTCCCCTTTCATCAGTGGCAGGAGCTACATCTTGGGGTGCTGAGAAGTATCCAGGTGGCCTTGGGTTCATTCCCTCCTCCTCCCAGTGGCCTGGATGGGCTTCCTCCCCATAGCAGTGATCCTCAGCTGAAGTGTCATCTCACAGCCAGGGATGCCCAGGCCAACCTGCTGAAGATGCTTGTTAATCCTCCTAACAAGGAGTTGAGGATTTGAGATTCTCCTTTAGACCAATTCTCTTCCCTAAAGTACAGCCTCAAACCCACTATTTGCATGTTTGAAAACCTTTAGGATTTTCCTGCTGCCTACACAACAAATTCTAAATCCTATGGCATTCAAGGCCTCCCAGGCTCTGGCCCCAAAGTCTCTTCAAGCCTTATCTCCCATTACTCCCCTACACACAGGCTTACAAAGCCCCTCCATGCCTGTGCTCCCACTATTACTCCTGCCTCGACTTCTGGCTCCCAACAACCTCTGCCAGACAATAATAATAATAAGGGCTCTCATTTGTAAAGCACTTTAAGACTGGCAAAGCACTTTACCTATGTTAACTCACATGTTAGAGGCAGTTAGTTGCCACAGACTGGGCCTAGAGTCAGGAAGGTCTGAGTTTGAATTCAGCCTCAGAGAAGTCTTTCCAGGTTTTTCCGAAACCATCTTGCTCATCATTTCTTATACCACAATAGTATTCCGTCATAATCATGTACCACAACTTGTTTGGCCATTCCCCAACTGATGTGCATCCTCTCAGTTTCTAACTCTTTGCCCCCAGAAAAGAGCTGCTATAAATATTTTTTTACATAAAAACTCTTTTCCTTTTCATATTTTTTATCTCTTTTGGGATACAGACCTAGTAGTGGTATTGCTAGGTCAAAAGATATGCAGGGTTTTATAGCCCTTTGGACATAGTTCCCTATTGCTCTACAGAATGGTTGAATCAGTTCAAAACTCCACCAACAGTGCATTAATGTCTCATTTTTCCCACATCCCCTCCAATGTGTGTCATTTATCCTTTTCTGTCCTATTAGCCAATCTAATGAGTATGAAGTAGTACCTAAGAATTGTTTTAATTTGCATTTCTCCCATCAGTAGTGAATTAGAGTATTTTTTCATACAGCAATAGATAGCTTTGATTACTTCATCTGAAAACTGATCATATCTTTTGATCATTTATCAATTGGGGAATGGCTCTTACTTTCATAAATTTGATCCAGTTCTCTATGTTTGAGAAATGAGGCCTTCATCAGAGAAACCTGCTTCAAAAATTTTTTCACAGTTACTATTGCCAACTGTATTCCCCTTCTGTTTATTCTATTCTGTCTCTCTTTTCACCATGCCCCTCCTAAAAAGTGTTTTGCTTCTGATGACCCCCTGCCCCAATTTGCCCTCCCTTCTATCACCCCCCTTCTCTTATCCCCTTCCCCTCCTACTTTCCTGTAGGATAAGACAGATTTCTAAACCCAATTGAATGTGTATGTTATTCCCTCTTTGAGGCAATTGTGATGAGAGTAAGGTTCACTCACTCCCCTTTACCTCCCCCCTCTTCCCCTCCACTGTAAAAGCTCTTTCTTGCCTCTTTTACGTGAGATAATTTACCTCACTCTACCTCTCCTTTTCTCTTTCTGCCAGTACAGTCCTCTTTCTCACCCCTTAATTTTATTTATTAGATATCATCCCTCATATTCAACTCACATCTGTGTCTTCTGTCTATATCTACTCCTTCCAGCTAACCTAATAATGAGACAGGTTTTATGAGTTACAAATATCATCTTCTCATGTAGGAATGTAAATAGTTTAACTTTAACTCCCTTATGATTTCCCTTTTCTGTTTACATTTTTATGCTTCTCCTGAATCTTGTATTTGAAAGGCAAATTTTCTATTCAGCTCTGGTCTTTTCATCAAGAATTCTTGACAGTCCTCTATTTCATTGAATGTCCATTTTCCCCCTTGATGGATTATACTCAGTTTTGCTGGGTAGGTGATTCTTGGTTGTAATCATAGTTCTTTTGCCCTCCAGAATACCATATTTCAAGCCCTCTGATCACAATGCTTAAACAGCATTATTTCCCCAAGCCTTGAGTACACGATTGTGTATCCATAAAGGCATGTGGAATGAGAGACTGAATAGCTTATCTTGCCAGCACAACAGAGAATCACTACAGAGTTAGCCCAATGTACAAGTTCAGAGAATAAGAAAGTGAAGATCACAGGGTCCCTTAGCTGGAAGGGATACTCCTAAGTGTTTGCTGAATTGACTTAGTCTCAGGGGTCACCCAGTATCCCCTGTCCAAACAAGAATTCCTCCTAGGGCATTAGAACAAGTGCTTATCTAGCCTTGTCTGAAGGAACTCCCTTGAGAGGGAACTGGCTGCCCCTTGAAGCAGCTGATTCCATGTCTGGATAATTCTGCTGCTTTGGAAGAATTTTTATAAGGGATGGCTCTCTGGAAGGGTGCTGGGGGAGGAAGGGCTACACTGGGAAATGTAGGTGATATAAGAACCAAAAAATAGTAAAACAAGTTTACTTTAAAAAAAAGAAAGAGGAGGTCAGCAGGCTATGAAATTGTGTGACATGCTCAACAGAAGCCCTTCTGGTTGTTTGACAATTCATTTCCATTTTCACTTCCCATGAAACTCCATCCAAGAGATTCTCTGCCTCTGGAGGAGGATCCCAGGCTTTGAAAAACAAAAACCAAACAGCCCCAGCTTGGCTCAGTTTTATACACTTAATTTGAAGTACAAGCAGTCCCCAAATAGTGAATATGTTGTGTATGTTGTGGCAGAGACCTCAGAACCCATTTATCAGAACAACGAAGTTATGCCCATCAGTTAGGTTTCTAGATTACTTTATAAGACCTTTTTTGTTTCCTTATTTCCAGAGCTGTACACTGTGTGTAGGGCTCTGGGCTTGGACAGGGAGAGATGCAAGGTTGGATCCTTGCCCTCATGGACCTTACAATCTAGTCCTTCTAGTACTTCAACCTTAACTTGCTGAGGGGAAGGAGAAGAGGAAACAAATCCTAAGAAGTGGCAGGGGGAGGAAAGATGGCCTGAAGGTAGCCAGACCAGAACAACTTGCTTGTTTGGAACATCTGTTCCAGGTGAGGCACATCTGGTCATAGGGACTAATAGCATTCCATGAGGAAATAGTCCACATGTATACGCTGTTATTTTATAGGCTCTACTTCAGTTCCATTTTCTGACAGACAGGAGACCTGGGTCTTGATCCAACTCTGCCCCTCACTAGTTGCATGGACTGAACAAAGCCCCTGCTGTTCTCAGGATCTCAGTTTCCCTCTCTATAAAATTGAGGGAGTGGGTTAGATGATCAGCAAGATCCCTTCTATTTCTGACCTCCCCTATGAGTCAGGGTATCAGTGTCTATGTGAGCAAAGAGCCCCAAAGGAAGAGACATAACAGATAAAAAAGGATCTCACTAGACAAGATACAGAGATCCCACCCTTGGGCAGTGAAATGGGGGAAACGTCTAATATGACACAGTTTTCCTATTTCCATGCCTTTGCCCTGGCCATGCCTAGACTTCCCTCCCTTTCCTTTTCCTTCAAGACACAGCTTAAGCACCATCTTCTACTCGAGTCCTGATCCCCCTAACTGCTAATGTCCTCCCTCCCCAAACTACCTTGTATTTATGTTGCATATGCTCCCTATCTATCTGTATACACGTGTATGTATGAATGTATGTGTATATATATATATGTGTGTGTGTGTGTGTGTCCCAAAAGTCTTCATGCAGTTTCAAGCTATAAAAACTCATAACTTTATGAAGAGTTTTGGTCCATTCTATATCACGCACAGACACATATATGTACAAGTGTGTCTGCCCTCGCCTTGAGAGAACGTAAGCTTCTCGAGGGCAGGATCATTTCATTTTTGTCTTTGCATTCCCAGAACTTAGCATAGTTCCTGAAACATAGTAGTCTTTTCATTCAAATGCTTTTTGCTTGATATATTCATCCCAGGGTAGCTAAGGGATTGTGCTCTCCTTCTTGACAAGTGTTGTTTACCAGCACATGCTGACGTATCAAAGCTGTCTTCCACTCAGGATGACAATATTTGTGAAGAAAACCAATTTCAGGAGGGTCTTGAAAGCTCAGAACAAGAGCCAGGATCTGCTGTAACTCATCGAGTTGAGTGTGACCTCCCTCAGGCTCTCAGCTGTGCCCCTCATGGCATTCATACTGGTGCCATGGCAGTTCTATTAATAAAAACATCAGGTGCCAACAGACGCTGTGGTTAGAAACTTCACTGCTAGAGGGAGAAATGGAACAGGAGGCCACATTAAGGACTCCTGTTTTCTCTCCTGCCTTCTCTTTCCTGTCCGGGTGGCATTCCTTTCTTCCCCTCCAAGGAAAGGGAAAAAGGAAAAGGAAAGGTCCTCTCTCTGTCACTTGCTCTCTGTATGACTTTGGATAAATCACTTCAGTTTTCCTGGAGGAATCAGTTTATTTCTTGGTAAAAAGACAGGGTCAGACTAGATGGCCCCATGGTCCCTTCTCCCTCTGATTTTAGGATCAGCTACATGGGGGCCAGGGAATGCTTTTGTGTCTCTTGGGATAGGGCCTTAACAAGTGATCCCCATGTTTGGGCTCACCAGGAGTGCCACCCTTCCCTCTCTCGGCCTATATTTGAGCCAGTCCTCTTGCTCCTTTCTCCTCCTCCCAGGCTGACATCTTGGAATCATTGTCTCTATCATTTTGGAGTTGTTCCCCAGCCCAACCTCTTAGAAATCCAGGGTCCGAGTGGAAGCTTTCCCTGCCCCGCCTAGCTGTCAACACTTGATCTCCCCTCCATTTATTCTGTATATCCTCACTGGTTTCCATGCCTGTTCATCCAGAGACATTGAATTCTGGCCTCCTGGAAGTTTATGGCAGAGGGGCTGCCAAAACCCAATAGGCAGTGGGCCTTTCTCATTTTCCCTCAACCTGACATGGCAAGGGTATCAGTGGAGCAAACAAGCTATCAATGATTATTCTCGTTCTCCCCACATGACTGGCCCATCTCTTTGGTTCTTTCCACTTTACACACAGTAGGCATTTGTTGAATTGGATTAGATGGGATTCTTTGTGGGGGCAAGGGCTAGACAGATCAGCTGGTTGACACTGCTGGTGCTATCCCTATGTGCAAGGTCCCAAACATTCTTCAGAGTTACTACAAGCTCAAAAGATCCTTAGCCAGCATGTGCTCCTCTCTCTGCTTAGGAGATGATTTGAGAAGATGGGAGTAACCATGGGCCTGCCTTTACAACCCCAATCAGAACCTGGCATGGCTGACACACAGTTACTGCCCCACCCCCTCCACCAATCCCAGCCCTAGCATCCCATCTTTAAAATGCCACCAGCTCCTGACTGGACCTTCCCAAGCCTACATAACATGCATCAGGCATTTTGTAGGAATGAAGGGCAGGACCAAGTCCTTAATGACATACTCAGAATATCTCTACATCAGAGACACGAAGAATAATTTTTTTTTTTATGTTTGGCTCATGATTCCCCAAATGTCCTCAATTCAACTTTTAAACAAATTTAGTAGAGGAGGGGAGAGACAGAGACTTGGGGAGCATGACCATTATTCTGTGGGTGGTGAGGAGAGGGGTTTTAGGGTCTGCCTGTGGGGCAGCCTGCAGGAGGAAGGGAGTTAGGTATGTCAACAAGGTCCCTATTTCATTTTAACCAACGATGCATCATAACTGAGCTAAGCTGCCTCTAGTCACCAAAGGAGTGCCTGTGAGCAAGGCCCAGCCACCCTAGTCTAGTTCCAGCTGGGCTCCAAATTCCAATTTCCTAGGTCCACATAGCTTAAGGTCCAGTGTATACCTTCTGTCATCTAAATGGCAGCCAGGAGATTGCAGAAGGCCACCTGAAAATGTTGCCTCTGATCCCTTGAGACCAAGATATTTCAGTGAAGAATGACTGGGACTTTGAAGAAGTTCTAACTCAGTATATAATCGCCTTAACCGCATTGAAAAATGTTGCTGTCATTTTCGGCTTGTGACAAAGTAAGCCGCTTTGGGTGGTTTGTGAAGACACTTTGATGTGTCATAACTCCTCAGTTATGAAAAGAAATACTTTGGGGCCTCAGGCATTTGAAGGTAAGTTGACACTACAGTTAATATATATTTTACAAGAGTTTATGCTTGTTTTAGTCCCTCCTCCCACCCCCCACAGAAGAAATAAATGTTGCATAACAAAGGTAACCCCCATATAGGACTGGTCAAACAGGAGGTGGGAGCTGGCTTGCCTAAGACAGGAGGAATGGGGCTTTGTCCCAGGGTCCCAAAATTTGGAGGGCAAATATGGAAAAGAATGATTGTGAAATCTGTAAAGCTTGGTACCTTTTTTTTTGGCCCTTTCATTCCTTCATTAAGCTGGGAAGCTACCACATGGCTCAGCCCTGTACTACTCTTTCTGAGGTGGTAGTCTCCCAGCAGGGGTCTCCTGGCATCTCTGTTCCAGTCTCCCCTGCCCAGCCATATTGTCCAGGACTAAGATCTACCATTAAAAGGTGGATTTAAAGGAAGACATTTAATGCTGTTAATCCCAGCTACCAGAATTGCTAAGTACTTTCCTGCCCCTGCCTCCAACTGTTTTCTGAAATTCCACCATTAGTAACTCTTTTCTTTGGGTTAAAGCACATCCTTCTCCCTATGTTTCTTGTTTCCCATTTAAATTCTCCTAAGTGGATTTTTCTGACTCCTTTTGTCTATGACAGGACAGAATGGGGAAACACAAGGTACTCATTGCCCAAAGGTAGAGGGTAGAAGGAGCACTCAAAGTAGGTAGAGAAAAGACGAATTTGACCCATTTCATGATTTCGATGAGGGTAGACCCTGCCTTCTGGCTGGAATCCCCCAACGTCTTTAGTCAAATTATCTAGATAATTGTCAGAGCTTCACTGCCCTGTGTCCTTTTCAGTTTCAATCAGAGCCTCCTCCAGCATTCTTTGGTGGCCCTTTCCTCAGAATGGGAGGTGGCCCATGGGGCCTGCCCAACCAGTCATTCCAGGGGAGAGAAAGGCAGGGAGGGGGCAGACTCAAAATGCCCACAGTAGTAAGCACTCCTCTGCCACATTCCTCCACCAGAGCCCCCTCCTTGACCAACTCTTCTTGCCTCCTAGTATTTAATCCTAAACTGGTCTTGAAATTGGTTTCTGTGAATATTTGTAAAAATGAAGGAAATTCAGCCTAATATTCAGATAGGAATGTATTAAAAGGCACTCTAGAAGTGAATTGGAAAAAAGGGCAGGTTCTATTTATAACTGAATAGGAATTGATGAATATTAGACATGGAGAGAATGGCAAAAAAGCTGCAAAGAGACTGGAGGATGGCCAGGGCTTGGTGCTTTGACAAGAATTGAAGTCAGCCTGTTAATCGGCTGAAAATTGGTATGGTGTTTATAGCTCAGATGCTGACCTTCTCACCAGGGGGATTTTCAAGCATCTCTCACAGAGCCTGTTTTCCCCCTTGGGACCACCAGGTCCCTTCAAGAGGTCTTTCCTGATCTCTTCCCCCCATCCTCTCTCAGGGTCCCCCCACACTTCCATGACCTTGAATTTTTCTTGGTATGCATTCTCTATATAGTTGGCTATGACACTCTTTTCCCAGGTAGACTCTAGGCTAGAGGGAAGGTCATATTTTAGGTTTGTCTTTGTGTCTCCAGCTAACACAATGTTTGACACATAATAGGAGTTTTTTAAGTCACTCCTGAATTGAATTGAAGTAAGATTTGGCTCTCCCTTCACTCCCTGCCCCGGTCATAGACTTAGAGCTAGAACGGACTGGGGAGGTCGAGTTCAATCCCCTCATTTTACAAATGAGGAAACTGAGGCCCAGAGAAGCTAAATTACTGGACCAACATGGAACAGCTGGTAAAGCGCAGAGCTGGGATCTAAACTTAGGACTCATGAGTCCAAATTCAGGGCCCTTTCTATTCCTCTCTGGATCATTTCCACCCTTAGTTTGTCAGGTCTTGTTCTTATGGGCACAATTAACTTAAGTGAGGGCTAAGGTGATCATCATTCTAATGGATAGCCTAACAATTGAAATTTAACTGACTTCGATGGTTAAAGAGATGTAGTCTATGGACCTATTTGCATACTCCTAGGGAGCTATTGAATGAGCTAGCCCACTGAAGACCACAATTAGATTGTCTCAGTTATCTGTAATTTCTGCACAAAAGTTTGATTTTTAAAGGGCTTTTCCTCTTTTCTTGAGTAAACAATAGCTTTCACTCTGGCTAAAAGAGAACCAACCATAGGATCATGGATTTAGAGCTGGAAGAGACCGTGGAGGTTAAATCCTTCATTTTACAGATGAGGAAACTGAGGCCTAGAGAGGTTAAGTGACTTGTCCAGGGTCACACAGCTAGTGAGTGTTCCAGGCAGGATTTGAACTCAGGTTTTCCTGACTTTGATTCTGTTTATGCTCCTATGGAATATTGCCTATCTCCCCTCCTTCCCCCCCAAAAAAGGCCGACTTCTCCCCAGACTGTCTTCATGGCCTTGTCCCCATTCCTGTTGCCAGTGGCTGTTCTGCCTCTGACTTCCAGACCTCTTCAGTATTGGTCATGTATGGAGTTGAGCTAAATCACAAGAACCAAACCTCCTATTCTGCACGGCCCACATTTAAAGTGTTAAGTGGCCCTCCCTGTTGTCACTTGACCCTTCTTTGTCCTCTACAATCACCCAATGGTTAGGATTGGAGGTGGAGCCTAGTGAGCGGAAAAGACAATGATGATTAGATTCTTGCTTCCTAGGTCACTAGAGAAATTGGGTGCTTTCCCTGTTTAGGACACTCCTGTGGTCTCAGATCAAAATTGCAGACTTAGCAACTCAGCCACTGCTTCCTAGGCTCTATCCATGAGCAATCACCAACTACTCTCTCTTCTTTGTCCTTGTATTAATCTCTTTATTCAATTTTTCCTTTTTAGGTGTCAGGGAAGGAAGCAATCACCCTTCCTTTCGCTATCATATGTAATTATCACAGAATCGCTGACTCTTGGAGTTGAAAGGTACTGTTCATGGTCATTTTGTCCAATCCTTGACTAAAAAAATAATTCCAGACTATGCCGAAAGATCTATACAATTGTGCATACCCTTTCATCCAACAATACCACTTCTAGGTCTGCATCCCAAAGAAATCATAAAAAGGGAAAAGGACTCACATGCACAAAAATATTTATAGCAGCTCTTTTTGTGTTGGCAAAGAATTGAAAAGTGAGGGGATGCCCATCCATGGGGGAGTGGCTGAACAAGTTGTGCTACATAAATGTAATGGAATACTATTGTTCTATAAGAAATGATGAGCAGGAGGATTTCAGAAAAACCTGGACTTACATGAACTGATGCTGAATGAAGTGAGCAGAACCAGGAGAATGTTGTACAAAGTAACAGCAACACTGTGTGACGACCAAATCTGATAGACTGAGCTCTTCTCAGCAATGCAGTCATCTAAGACAATTCCAAAAGACTCAAGATGGAAAATGCTGTCCACATCCAGAGGAAGAACCATGGGTTCCGAATGCAGATCAATGCATACTATTTTCTCTCTTTTTTCCCTTTCTCATGGTTTTTCCTTTTTGTTCTGATTCTTATGTGGAACTATGTTTCATATAATTGTACATGAATAGCCTATATCTGATTGCATGTCATCTTGGGGAGGGGAAGAGGGAGGGAGAAAAAAATGGAACTCAATCTTATAAAAGTGAATGTTGAAAACTATCTTTATATGTAACTGAAAAAATACTAAGAAAAAGAGAAAAGAAAAACTTCTAGGTACAATTTACTTAAAAGACTTCGAGTGAAGCTTCATAATAAATGAAGAAGAAATATAAGAAATCATTAGAAGCTATTTTGCCCAACTAAAACCAAAACCTTAAATGAAAAGGATGGATATTATTAAAAATGTAAAATACTCAGATTAATGGAACAAGCAATGGAGAATTTAAATAATCTAATCTCAGAAATAAATTGAACCTATCATAGATGAAGTTCAAAAGGAAAAACAAAATCTGGGACCAGATTGATTTACAAGCAAATTCTAACAAATATTCAGAGAACAATTAATTCTAACAACACATAAACTTTTGCAGAAAAGGAAAAGAGAAGATCCTGGCAAATTCCTCCTTCATACAATTATGATTTTGATACCAAAACCAAGGAGAATCAAAACAGAAAAAGAAAACTATACACCACTATCTGTAATGAATATCAAAGCAAAATTTTAAAATAAATTACTAGTAAGGAGTGTACAGTAATATGTTGAAAAGATGATTCACAATTCCCAGGCTGGATTTATACCAGGGAGGCAAGTTGGTTCACTATTAGGAAGACTATAAACATAAGAGCTCATATTAGTAACAAATCAAAAAATAACTAGCATTTAAATATTGTTTTAAAGTTTGTAAAGAGCTTTATATATTATCTCATTTGATCCTTACAACTCTGTGAAATAGGTGCTATTATTGTGCCCATTTTACAGAAGAAATTGAGACAGAGAGAGGTTAAAAGACTTGTCCAGGTTCACCCTGCTAGTAAGTGTCTCATACAAGATTTTAACTCAGGTCTCTTTGATTCCAAGTCAAGCCCCCTATCCACTGTACTAGTTAGCTGTCTCAAGAGCAATAAACACCATGTGATTAAAGCCATAGAGGCAGAAAAAGTTTTTTGACAAAACACCACACGTGTTTCAGTTAAAAACATAGGAATAAATGGGTCTTTCCTTAACATGGTGACTATTAGCCAGAATTGTATATAACGTAATACTAGAGTTCCAATAAAATCAGAAGCAAAGCCCATTGTTGCCACTACTATTTGATTAGTGCTAGAAATGCTGTGACAGTATGACAGGAAAAAGAAATAGAGGGAATAAGTATAGACAAAGAGGGCAAAAACTATAGTTTTTGAAGATGATATGATGGTTTACTTAGATAACCCTAGAGAGTCAACTAAGAAATTGAGATAATAACTTGAGCCAACTTTTAGGATATGAAATAAATCCAAATAAATCATATTTTTGTACATTACCAACAAAACACCAGCAGAAAATATCAGCATAAAGGAACAGAAAAAGATATTCCATGTCAAATAACTACATAATGTATAAAATACTTGGAACTAAAGGACATACATAGAAACTTTATGATTACAGCTACAAAAAAGATTCCTTATGGAAATAAAGACAGATCTAAATGATTAGAGAAACATTAACTGCTCATGAATAGTCTTGGTTGACATAATAGAAATGATAATGCTACCTAAATTAATTTACTTATTCAGTGCCATATCAACTGACTGGTCAAAGGATTAATTTGCAGAAGTAAAAATAATAATAATAAATGGCATTGAGAGGAACAAAAGGTCAAGAATCTAGAAGGAAACAATGAAAAAGAAAAGTAGACAGGAAGGGAAACTAGTCCAGTGGCAAATCACTAAAAAGCAGTAATCATCCAAATCATTTGATATTGGCTAAAAAACAGGTAGATCAGTGCAATGGATTAGCTCTACCATGTACAAGTGGCCTGGAGTTTAATAAACCCAAAGACCCCAGCTACTGGGGACAGGGTTCTTTATTCAACAAAATCTTATGAGAAAACTGGGCAACAGTCTGTCAGAAATTAGATTTATATGAACACTTCAAATCATATGCAAGATAAACTCCAAATGTATATATAACTTAGATATAAAAGGTCATGACTTTACAAAATTAGAGTATCTAGGAAGAATTGACCTTGAGGCTCTGTGGATATGGGAAGAGTTCATGACCAGATAAGAGACAGAGCAGATTATAGAAGACTAAATGGACGGGTATGATTACATAAAATTAAGAAGCTTCTGCACGAGTGAAACCAAATGCAACTAAAATTAGAAGGGAAGCAAGTAACTGGGGGAAAATAATCTTTCCAGAAATTTCTCTGACAAACGTATAATTCTCAAGATATATAAGAAACTAATTTGAATTTATCAGAATAAGAGGCATCACCTAAGGAGTTGGTAAATGATTAATTCAGTTCAATAAAGATTTATTAAGGCCCTGACTATATGGTGTTAGACACTAAGATATTTGAAAGCAAAAAGATGATGGCTCAAACTGTTTCCTTCTTAGCTGGTAGTCTGGTATCATGAGGAGACAGCCACTGGCCCCGAGATGACTGGATCACTTTGCCAAGCATAGATAGTATTTTCTTAAGATGACCAAAGGAATGGTGATGCCCAAAATAGAGCACGAAAAAAAAAGGAAGGAAAAAAAGACATGTTTGGAGCAGTGAAAAGAGGGCTGAATTTGGAGTCCAAGGAACTTGGGAATCTGACCCAGCCTCAGACAAGGAGATGGACTGACAGACCTGCCAGCTGGTGGGCAGTGTGCATGGCTGATGTTAGTGGGTGGAGCAATTTGACAGGTGAATTGCCATCAGTGGCATGCTAATTAATGATCTGAGTCCCAAGTTCACTTTGCCATCTCTGCATTCCCAGTATCCTTTGCAGCTCTGCCCTGGGGCTGCCCACTCTCCCCCAGGAGGCCCTTCTAGTCCTTCCCAGTTATTTAATAAGTATTTAGCATTTACTTCTCTGTGTACTTCTGTTTCTCAGCAAACTCCTTCTCCCTAAATAGAATATAAGCTTTGTGAAGCCAGGCATTGCTTCATTTTTAGCTTAAAATTGCCCAGTAAGTACAATGCCAGACACACAGTGGGCATGTGATAAATGTTTGTGGAATCAAAATTCCAGCTTTACTGGTTACTCCCTGAGTGACCTTTGCCTCAGTTTCCTTCCCTAAAATAGAGGATCAGAGGTCCTTTCCAGCCGTAGATCTAAGATGCCATGAATGATGCCAGGAGTAGCATGGGCATGTTGGGCACAGATACTGTCATCACTGTGACCAGGTCATCACAGCTCCACAGGCCAGACTTTCCTTAATGGCACCTGCCAGGAATTAGAATATGAAAGAAATACTTCACTATGGACATGTATTACACATCAGCAAGGTAAAATGCCTAAACCCTGACCACAGAAGCAGAGCAGAAAGATGCTGAGCTCCTCTGACAGACAAAATGGACTGGGAAATTTTTTAAAAAATGAAGCCATACTTTGATCTCTGATGAGGGAGTCAAACAGTGCTCACAGTGAGTGACCCTCCTGTGCCCACAGAAATTCTGGTCCCACCCCAGACTGTCTGTAAGAAATCCAAGTTCCTCTGAACATTGGTCTTGGGCTCTTTACTTGACGTGTGCCTGCAAATGACTGACAGATATGTCTCAATGACCCCCAGGCTGATCTCAACTTCATTACCCTGGGGACAACAAGTTTGGCTTGGTGTACATACTTAGTCCCACTGGACCGGCTCAGTAAGTTAGGTGGATACAGGGCTGGGCCTGGAATCAGGGAAACCTGAGCTCAAATTCAACCTCAGACACTTACTAGCTGTGTGACCCTGAACAAGTCACTTCACCTCTGTCTGTCTCATTTGCTTCATGTGTATATAATGATAACATCTGCCTCTCAGGGTTGTTGTAAGGATCAAATCAGATAATCCATGTAAAGCACCTTTTACATCTTAAAGTGCTATGTACGTGTTAGGTAGTATTATCCTGAGAAGCCTTAAATAGGCTGGCTAGACAGGCCTTCCCAGCACCCTTGTAGCAGTGCTCACAGAGGCAGGGCCATTGAAATTTAGTATCCATGAGGGCACACCTCAAGCCATGCATTTGCTAGACTGCCCAGTGACAAATACCCAAAACCCCTGCCTAGGACCCAACCTTGGCATCCCTAGAGAGACTCAGAGCAAGCTGCGGAGGACTGAACTCACACCCATCTAGTCCTGCTGTATTCAAGCAGCAATGAGATTGATAAAAGGGCAGAAGACTCTGCTGTGCATGTTCCAGGCGAGGGCTCCATTTACGCAGGGGGGGGTGGAAGAAAGAGCAAAAACCTGTTTGACAAGCCACTTCTGCCTCTGAGCTACAATGTTCTTTTATGTGAAAATATTTGGGTGCAACATTACCCTGTCAAGCCAGTTCTTCAAAATTCTAAATCAAGATTTTCTTGGTACGAGAATATAATTTTCCTTTTCCTTTGTGACATGAGTATATGTGATAGCCAGATTGGGATACAACAGGTAATTGTGATATCCTTGGCCACTATTTCTCACAGGTCAACATACAGTTTCTTTCTGTATCTCTGGGTTAGCAAAAGGCAAAGAAAATCAGCTTTAGAATATATGGTAACCACAAAAATCATGTCTTTTTTAAAAAAAAAATCTTAATATATGAGCATTCTCTCCTGGGGTGCCCAAAGGAGACATTCATTCTAAACCATGGTTCACAAGCCCCCACTGATGTTCCTTTTACCAGACTAATTAGGTGACATACTACTTCAGAGCAAAAGATATTCATTAAGCAACAGAGCAAGATAAATGGCCAAGAAAATTCTCCCCATCTCCAGGGTGGAACTCTTTCTTACCAGTTAGCATGCTGTTAGTGGAAGCACACACAGGGAAGGCACACGGTCAAAGCACAAAAAGAGTCCAGGAAACTCATGTTCCAGGGGGAGGGGGGGGTGGTGTTCCTGCTGGAACAATGTTCCGCCTCCAATGTTTCTGCTTCTTCCCCCCAGAGTCGCCAATGGCATGTGCTTGTTTGGTGATGTCAACGAGCTGTGCCTTGCTTTAGCTGTCACCACTGGGGTCCTTGGCTGATCTTTTTTCTCTGTTTCCCTGTCATTAGTTGGTGTCTGACCTGAGCAGTTCTCAGTTGGTATTACTGCCATCTCCTGGTTATCTACTGAACTGCAGCTGCTATGCAGTCCTTCCTTATAGAGGACAGGCCTGGCAGCTCTTTTAGTTCATAGTCACAGGGATTCTTTCTCTGTTCTTTTCTTGTTCATACTTACAGAGAGCAGCCCTCAGGAATTTATTCTGCATTTTTATTTGCTTTTCATCCTCTTCTGCTACCACTCTTAATTCAATCTATTCTTTAAGCTAGAGTGAGGAAAAATCCATTAAAATCCCATGGCCCAGGCCATGTAACTCACCCTCTGGGAACTTCTCTTAATCAGACTGAAGGAGTAAGGCAGAGCATGTGAATTTGATCCTGCCTTCCTTGAGCATTGAACTGCCTGTTTCCTAAGGTAAGCAAGGCCTGAACATAATCCTACAAGAGTTTAAGCTCCCCAGAGGGGAGTACATGTGAGGTAGATCTTGATGGATGGATGGATAGGATTGCTGTGACAAACCCAAGCTCAGGACACTTAATCTCTTTGATCATTATTTCTCTAGACCACACAGACTTGGACTTCTGAGAGAAATCTTTCTTCCTCATCCATTGTTTACGTTGATACAGTGCTTGAAGATTTACATAATGAAAAGAAACACAAAGGTTTTCTTCTCTGGGGATCAGTTGCAATCTCAGGCTTCAACAAGGCTGTCTATATGACACCAGGGATTATAAATGAAAAGAAGGTCATACCACTGCAGGATGAAGCATGCCAATCCTGCACCTAGATGGATTGGGTCAAACAAAGAGGTCTCCTATGTTGTTCAACTCTACGGACTCTGCCGATAAAGCTCATTCCTATTTCTGGGCATTTCCAATCCCAGGTGGTAGACTGATCAGGAGGCAAGAGGATGGCCTTCTTTCCTTACCAGTAAGTATGTGGTGGTTATGCAGCAAAGGAGTTCTTGTAAGAGGAACAAAGAAAGGAACCGCCTATCAGACGTCTTTGCTAGGAAAAAAATGCATTATGGTTTGTTTCCTTTGGAAATTTCCATTTCTACTTAATTTAAATGTATTTGTCTAAATTCGTAGACATTCAAAGGCTCAAGAATGTCTACTGGGGAAAGCCAATATTGTTCTCTACAAAATCATATGAGGAAATTTTACCTAGATCCAGGAATGTGAAAAAGCTTGGAAAGTCTTTGATTTCATAGCTTGTAAATCCATGCACAGCTACCAGAGGTCATTTTGGAAACAGAGGCCTTGATTGCACCAATCCATATCAGTTTGTGAGTAGACCGAGTAGATAACTGCTATCTTCCTGTTGTGATTTACAAAGGGGCAGCTGTAGGGGCAGGGAAGGGCATCGCAGAAGTGTCTCTGCCTCCGAATATCAGCTAATTCAGCTCCATTCCTTGGGGTCTAAAGCATAAGCAATGGCCCAGGAGCTGCAGCCCTGGGCTCACACAGACCAAGTCTGATCCTGGGGGCTGACCCCCAGAGCTATATCAGGAAAAGCTCCTGTTTGGCTTGTGTCTAGGTTTCCAAAGTTGGGTCACGGGCTCTTAGCTCTAGTATAGACCAGCATGGTGGCAATATATATGGGCAGGGTGGCTTCTATTCTCCCCCTCCCCAAAATGCAGACCATGCAAAGGGCTCCCAGGAGACTCCCCAAAGAGAAACCTTCTGGCTCCCTTTGGCATTCCAGTGGGACTGCACCCCTTCTACAGAGTCCTACACAGCCCCTCGCAGGCTCCTCATTTCCCCCTGTGTCTGGGATTGTCCCCAGAAGGCAAACACCCTTTGGGGCTGTTGCTGCTATGCATAAGCAATTTCCTCCCCAGCAGACCCTCCTGGCCTGTGGAAGTGACTCCCTGGCTTTGTTCTCCACGTGGGCTGCTGCAAAGAAGCTCTGCAGGTGATTTTTTTTTTTTTCAAGGAGTGGGAAGCTTCAGGAAACCTACCTTTCTCTCTAGAAGATCCAGTTCCCAAACTCTTGATCTGGGGGTTACTTATCAGCCAATTTCTAAGGCTGACACTGCCCTGGCAATCTCCCTTCTCTAGAGAGAAGGCTGCCTTGGCTACTCCAAGTCACTTCTCCTCCACACAAGTATAGGTTTCATGTACATTGGCCATAGATTAGCCTTTCATGCTAGGCAGGTACGCAGGCACCTGCCTGGATCATGTGTTTCTGTACCAAGTGCCCTCTCCCTCACCCTCCAGCTGCTAGAATTACCTATGATCTGAATCTCTTTTAAGGCCACCTGTGAACACACGAAACAACCATGTTTGCAGCCACTTCTAGATCCTGGGAGGAGGGGAGACTGTGTGATGTGGCAGGTCCCTCTTTTCCTCAACTGGATGATGATCTATCTTCTGAACAGGAAAAAGTAAAAAGAAAGGCCGGGAAAATGGCCAGGAACATATGGGGTGGGGGTAGCATTTCTGACTACAAGGCCTAGAAAGACACTGGAAAACCAAGCAGGATCCCTGTGTTCTCTCGAAGTGCTAGCAGGCACATCCACGCTGGCCATGGGGAGGCGCCCCTCAAACATATCCAAACGAAGGCTCATACCCGGAAACCTTCTTAAGCTGATTGCGGAAATCACCAAATTGATCAGGGCCTCTCCTGATCAACTTCTTTTACAGAAGCCTTTGGATCCTCAGACATCTCCTATTAAGATGTCCTCTACTACATTTCTTTTCCCATGTCTCTAGTTTTGTGCAAGCAATTGGTCTCCTGTGCCTGAAATGTTTTCCTCCCTGCCTCCACCCCCTCCCACTGCTTCTTGAGTCCCCTGGCATCCTTAAAGACTCATTCCATGAGCCACCTTATTCCAAGCCCTTCCAAATGGCCCCATTTGTAAATGTTCTCTCCCTCTTGAAATAACTTGATATGCTCCGGGTACGCTGCATTTGCTTATCTGGGTACATGCTATATCTTGCTAAAGGAATCCTTAGGGGCATTTTCTCTTTGTATTGCCAGAAGCTCAAATAGGCAAATATGAACCAAGGTGCCCAGGAGGTAGCATTCGCACTGATGAGATCATAGAGGCAGGGACACAGCCAGGACCTAGTTAGCACAGGATCTAGTCCGCATACAACTGGCACCTAATCAATGTTTGCTGCCTTGAATTGGACTGAATGTCAAGAGTCTTGGAAGGTGTCATAGGATCAAAAGATCGTAGATTTCAAGTTGGAAGGGACCTCCACTGTCACCTAGTCTAACCCTTTTATTTTACAGAGGAAGGATGAGGGACAAAGGTCGCACAGGAGCTCAGTGGCAGAGCAAGATTTGAATCCAGGTCCTCCACTCCAAATCCTCCCATTCACCTTAGTTAGTATGTAATCTGCTTCAAGGGAAAGACTAAGAAGAGGGCCCGGAATGGGCACCCCTGGAGGGCTGCATGCTCAAGGTGGGGAGGGGATGACTCACAACCTTGCTCAACCAGGGAAGACATCACTTCCAAGGGATTAGGCTCCAGACATACCATCAAGCTGCCGAGAGCTAGAAGTCTTGCTCAGATCTGTGTTTTCTTTCTTAATAGTGTGAAGCAGGGAGACAGAACGATAAATCAGCCTGACGCAACTTATGTAACCTGCAAGAAAGAGAAATGTTATTTGGGAAGAAAGGAGGAGCTCCGAATTCAGCCCAGAGTCCAGGATCTTTGGGGGCTTATTCGTGTCCACTTCTCAATGAGCAGGCCTTGCCCAGTTTGGGGGCTGTCCTTGGAAGATCCCTTCTATGCCACTATACTCTTAAGATATCAAGGAGTGTCTTGGTGATGGAGCTGATGGAATTTCTAATAAACCAACACATGAACAGCGCCAGGGTACCAGGATATCTTAATGACGCCTTAGAAATCCGTAGTCATTTAGGATAAAGTGGCAACATTAGGAGGGGAGAGGGGGGGTGTATCAAACGCAAATCAACAGATCTTTGAAGGCTACATGCTGACTTGGAAAGTCACAAATCAAGATTCTCTGTGTTGCAGTATATTTGGATTTGTTTTGTTAAACATTTGCCAAGCACATTTGCACTTGATTCAGCAGCACTGGGGAGTTTGGCTGGCCTGTTTGAGGCCAGTGGGTTGCGTGTTTGACACCTCTGAGGCCCCTCACCCAGGGCCTCATGCAGACAAGCTTTTCTAATCTTTATTACATGGCATCCAGACAACCAAGGCCTGCCCAAGAGGAAATTGCTCTCAATTCCTTGATGTCAGCAGAAGTTAAAGCATTTGTGCTCTTACAGAATGGGGCAGCTTTGGACGTGGGTCATCAGGAAGCTTTATATTTCATTTGCAGTTATCAAGAGATGCAGCTATTTCATTACAAAGGTTCTTGGGGAAAAATAAAGCTCCCTTAATGTCTACTCTGTCCAGGAAGTGAGAAGTTGACTGAGGAAGGTGTGATCTATACCTGCTTAGCAAAGCTAGAAGGTTATTGTAAAATGAGAGAGTTAGACCAGATGATCAGCAAAGTTGAGTTCATTTCTAGATCCTCCAGTCTCAAGAAAAGCTTGCAAGTCAGTTTGTAAGCCAAGATTAAATCAAGAGGCCATTGTGAATATTGAATTTCAGTGAGCAAAAATCATATTTTACTTCAGGATGTCTCTTTCTTTTAAACCTTGTTTTTTATTGTCTCTCTACATTCAGAGATGAGTAAATTTGGTCATATTGTTTTATTAGCAACAATATTAGCTACATTTCCATAGGCATTAAGGTGTGCAAAATGCTGTATGCATTATCCAATTTGATCTTCACAACTCTATGAAGTAGGTGCTATTATTATCCCTATTTTATAAATGGGAGTGTGAAAGAGTCAGTGACTTGCCTAGGGTCACACTGCCAGTGAGTATTCAAGGTATTCAAACTCAGGCCTCCTGATTCCAAGTTCGGAGCTCTCCCCAATGCACCACCTAGATGCCTCCTGTTTTTAATATATGTACCTATTTAAAAAGGAAACACTGACTAGATCATGCCATAAATCCTAAGAAAAATCAACTAGCAGGGCCTAGAGATGAAACCTACCCGTTGGCCCTTTGCTACTCTAACTATAAATGTCCAATAGCTACTATTTGCACTGGGAGGCCTAGTGCCTAGAAGGAACTTATTAACATCCAGGGCAATTCCTTAACATGTAGTCTCTCTTTTAGTGATAGCAACATTAAATATGGTTAGCTGAATTAAGACAGGACCTCAGTAAGACCAAGGGACATTAACTTGACAGCGTTAACATTAGCCAAGCAGCTGACTTCAACTGGCTAAACACAGAATTTCTGAATCTCTGCACACTTTGAACATTAGCCAATGAATAAATACAGCTGGGGTTGAGAATAGTCGGCTAATCTCTATATTATTCATAGTTTAGCCTTCAGTGGCAACATATACATTGACTTCAACCATTTCTATGGAAACGCTGGCATCCACAATATCGTTACTCTTTTATGAGAGATATTCTCGAGAAAGAATTAATGTTGTGTACAGATGGGAAATGGAGGGCTTTGGATGCCTATCACAAAAGGAGCAGATTGAAATGAAGAGTCTTTCAAAGTAGTAGAATAGTTTTATGGAAGCATTTGAAAGAATAGTTTTAGACAGAGAATCTGCTCTATCTTGCTTCTTGGAGACTAATCGGGGAGGAACATTGAAGTCAGACTTTCCAGTTTTGGAGGGGGGAGGGGGAATGAACCTGTGGCACAATGGTGTTGTGCAGAAACTCAATGTATTTACATAAAATGCATGATAAATGAAAATTAATTGCCCTTTCAGCTAATTCATAGTGGACTCATAAAAATTCTTTTTTATTCTGCAAGGCCCTTCAATATTGCAAACTCCTCCAGCATACCATCTGTTCAGGATTTGTGTGCATCTGTAGGTTCCTTCTTAGTGGCAGGGAGATCGTGGGGCTGCGGCACTGCAGAATATTTTAAAAGGTTGACGTATTTCAAAAGGATGCCGCCATTGAGAAGCCACATGCTGCTTTTAGCCTAAAATGAGGGCGTTTGACTCAGTAAAACAAGGTAATATTTTTGCGATTGTCGCTTTCCTTCTGCCAGCTCTGTTGATGTTAAGTGTCCTCATTCAGAAGCCCCGAGACCACATCTATATTTGACACTATGGTTGAAATTTGGGATATGGCTTTTAGGCGGCCTGGTGAGGCACATGTTCTTAAATTACTAATTAAGAAATCCAAATGCAAGTTGATCTGGGACTTCTATCTATTTAGGGCAGACTGATTTTCTAATGTTTAAACTCCTGTGTAGCTTATTTGCTTATGTTTATCTCCTCCAAAGATGGAGCATGCCTCATTCAACATTCATGAAGTCAGTGACAATGCTTTCATCATCCGCTTCCAATTTGATATCTGGGGTATTTTTTCTTCCTTGGAAAAAAGGAGACTGCATTTTTCCTAGGAGTTCAAATGTCTATTCCCTAAAGACCTGAGATTAATTTGAATCTGAGGAACTTCCAGATTCTTGGAAAATGCATTCTCTCAAGTGAACTTGCCAGTTATGAGATGAAGAAAGAATTGCTTAAATTCCCATGACATTGTTTTCCATCGGATGTCAAGTTGAAAAATAATTTCACAACAAAATCATCTAAAAAGATCCTATTTGGGCATTTGTTACTGGTGAATCCTGTGGGACTGATTTGTGTTTGTTTGGTTTTGTTAAGAGCTAGTGCTTGATGCCAAAACAAAGAGAATATTCATGTTTTAGTAATGCTGAGTTTTCTGGTTCCTGTTCCAAAAGTCAGGTAAACAGAACTGTAACTAAGGTGGGACAACCGGAGCAAGACCCTTGCAAACAAGGGTGTGGAGGTGGGGATGGGAGGCCGGTATATTTTCTCCCAAGAGTGGTCTGGAGACCTCCTAGCTTTCTGTTACCACCCGCATAGGTTTACCACTCCCAAACAGCAGTCATGGGAGGAGAAGGTAGGATGGGCTGCTCCTGTCCCTACAAGGGCACTTCAATTAAATTTACCTGGCTCTTAAAGGTTGCTTGAGAGATTAGGCTCAATAGAGAACATCTCCTTTACTGAACTTTGAAACTTTACCATGACTGTTGATTTTTCAGTTCCTGAAATGAGTTAGATCTTCTTGATCAATGTCATGAATCGAATCTGTGTGTTCAGCCAAATGCCCTCTTCTACAAAGGTCAGCAAGTTCTTAAGGGAAAATGTTTCATGGACGCTATTAAACAAACAAGGCCTGGGAGTATTGCTTATTGACAGGTTCTAAAACTAAATGATTTTCACTTGCGCTTGAAGGTCAAGCCAGCCATCCTTTGATAAAGTACCAAAGATAAGATCATTTGAGATGAAATGTCAAACTCTTGGGTTGGAAAATTAAGAGTTCTTTATAAGCTCAGAAGGGGATGGGGCAGGCAGGAGTTTAAGGGTGGGATGCCAGGCTCTGGCGGGGGAGAGATCTGACAGAAGAATTGTCAGGGAGCAAAAGGGATAAGCAATTTCTCTAGATGCCTGCTTCTCTGCTTGACAACCAAGCAGAAAATGCTTCTCCCCATCGCCTAATGAGGACCTGATAGACTTGAAGCAGCCTCATTTCCATAGTCAGCCACCGTGGAGTTAGTACAGAGTATCACAGAACTTGTACATCCCCCCACTAGCTGAATGCTGGCTTTCAATGTGCCCTTGGTTCCCAAACAGCTAAACAGGCATTCGGGAGCAGATGGCCATTGTGGGATGAAAAGTCGAATTGTATTTGCCTTCTCTAAAGGAAAGGGAGCCAGGCCAGTCAAGAAGGTCAAAGCACACAGGCAGGACTAACATATTGGGCCTGAAGAAAAAATGGGGAAGTCTTCAACTATATAGCTAAGGAGACCAAGAAGAAGGACTGAGGTTGGGCCTCCTCTGACAAAAGCAAAATGGACAATGAATGTAGGCCTTAGAAGCCACCCTCTGAAGACTGGTGAAATATCAAAGATGAGAGTGGCTTCCGAAAGTGGCTGGGGAGCTACTCAAGTCTTGACTTTATTTGCTATGTGTAGACAGCATTTAAGAGGGCCCTGCATGCCACATTTTCCCAAGTCTGTGTCCAGAAGAGGCTGTGTCCCTGGGGCCAAACACTCATAGTTTCTGGTAGGATTTTCATATTACATCTGGAGTACTAGACTCAGTTTGTGATACCACAATTTAGGAAACACAGTGATAAACTGGAAAGTATCCAAGGAGAAGAACCAGGGTAGGGAAAGGCATTATGTCCATATCACAGGAGGTTTAGTTTAAGAAGAAGGATACGTTTAGTCCAGAAAAGAGAAAATTCAGGGGCGACGGAAGAGCCATCTTCAGTGTTTTCAGATTGTCATGTAGAAGAAGCAGTGGTCTTTTTTCTGTCTGGCCCCAGAAGGCAGGCCTAGAAGCAATGGACAGAAGAGGAAAAGACGAAGATTTGGACTTGACGGCAGGAAAAAAAATTCCTAAATGTGAGCACTGTGTGTGTTCTTCCTTCATTGCCAAAGAACACCATGCCATCAGAGAAATGATGACATGGCTTGCCCTTGACTTTGTTTTGAGTGAGGGAGGGTTATACAGGTCACCAGCCTCACTTCTCCTCCAGAGCCATCTGAATCCAGTGACCAGATATTCATCAGGATGACTGGAGATGACCCAGGATGAGGTGATTAGGGGTTAAGTGACTTGCCCAAGGTCACCCAGCTAGTGAATGTCAAGTGTCTGAGGTGAGATTTGAACTCAGGTCCTCCTGACTTCTGCACTGCACCACGTAGCTGCCAAGCGCTAAGTGAGTGCTATCTCCACACAGAAGGGGCTGTTTCAGGAGGCAGGGCCTTCCCCTTCATTGGGAATCTTCAAGAAGAGAGAGGATGGTCATTTTCCCAGGATTTTGTAAGAAGGATTCCTATTTGAATATGGGTTGGATTGGATCAGGAGTTC
The DNA here is from genome assembly GCF_028372415.1 of Notamacropus eugenii. Classification (NCBI taxonomy): domain Eukaryota; kingdom Metazoa; phylum Chordata; class Mammalia; order Diprotodontia; family Macropodidae; genus Notamacropus; species Notamacropus eugenii. The sequence continues at coordinate 94,220,918 of NC_092879.1, read as the reverse complement.
ATAATCTGGGATGCATTAACTTTAAAAAAATGTATTTTCATAACTATTTCAATATAATTTTTTTACAATCCTATCTATTTATCTATTTATTTTTATGCTTCAAGACATTACCCTGAGAAGAGGTCCAAAGGCTTTACCAGACAGCCAAAGGAGTTCATCACACACCCCCACAGACTCTAGACTAGATGGCCATGAGGTTCCTTCCAACTCCCAAATTCTGGGATTCTGGGATGCCTTGGATCCATGGTTTGGTGGCAGGTAGCACAATAATGAGGGGAAGGAGGAATCAAGGATTTAGTGGCTGCCTCCAAGTCTGGCTCTGTGGGCCATAAGAAGATGAAACATGGAAGGCCAGAAGGTCTTCAAGTGCCTGGAAGACCACTGAGAGCCATCCTTTCTCTTTACTGACCTTCCCCCAACTCCTCCAGCATGGTAGGGATGCCCCTTCCTCTTCAACATGCCTGCCCAGGCCTACCACTCACCAGTTCCATGGTTATTGGGGAATTAACCCTTACCAGAACTTTTCCCTCTTCTCCTCTCCCCATTCCTCCTCTTTTCTGCTGCTCAATAAGTGGAAACAGCATCAACAGGAGTGAGGATCTGGGCAGCCACCTCAGATGGTTCTTTTGTATTAGAAAGCTGATTTCCAGCTGGCTGGAGGAGCAGGGAGCAGAGTTACACAACACCCTGGGGCCCATGGAGGAAGCAGCAGAGCCAACCCCACCTCAATTGATTTACCCAGTAGGGAGGCTCTGCCAACACCTGACTGGATTGCTCCGGGTTAGTGATTCTCCTTCCAAAACAAAGTAACTAAACTCACTTAAAGTGCTTTCAGAAGGTGTGGAGGGATGCTTGTGAATCAGTCAAAGTCCCTACTTTTTAGACAGCGGCTTTAAGGGGATGACTCCAAGCTGCGTCCAACTTGATTGAGACTCTTGCCAAAATCCACTCTGAGGGTACCTTGCAGGAGATACCCAACAATTTATAACTCAGAAGTTATGTTCCTGAAATTCTTTCTCTTCATTTCACACTTGCTGGGGCGGGGGGGAAGGTTTGGGGTGGGTGAATAGCCAAGAGTGGAAACTTCTTTTTAAGCCTACATTTCACTCCATGGGGCATCAAGGCAGCACTGGAGCGGAAGCCTCCATTAGGCCTTGAAGTGCCAGCTGCTCCCTTGCCAGCTGAGCCTCCTCTCTGATACGCAATGCAGTGGATGGAAGGCATTTGTTAGACACCCTAAACACCACTGAGAAGTCAGACCAAGGGAACTTTTCGAGTATTTCTTTAACTTTCAAACACCACCTAGAGGTTAAGGAAGCCAACAACCATTTAATTAATTAATCAGCTAATTAATAAGAACAGCAGTGTTTCCTGGGTCCCATAGCTCCTCATACATACATGTACATACATACACAGACATGTGTATATATAAAGTGTGTATGTGTATCTTGTATATATCTGGTTATTTACATTCTGTCTCCTCTTCTAAAATACCATTTCCCTGAGAACAAGGACCATGTTTTTGCCTTTCTTTCTATCGTGCTTGGCACATAGTAAGCATTTAATAAATGCCGGTCAATTGATCGACTGACAGAAGACAGTCATCGCACAGTTGATGCACCATTCACAGAAACTCCACCAACATTGTGCGGACAAAGAATAATCCAAAAAATAGCTGAACCATGCAGATTGGCTTAGGAAATGGAAGTAGGATAGCAATTCAGGAACAGGCTGTAGCATTAGAAATTCCAGAAAAGTTATCCCTAAGGGCTCTGGATTTATGGATTGACAGCAGATGATGCAACAAAATAGTGCAAACACTAGGTCTGGGTAGGTTATAACAACTCTATCGAAACTCAGGAACTTTGAAAAGCTGAAAGGTGCCTTAATCATCTTGAATAAATATGCATTTCCCGCAACATTGGACACAAAGGATAAAACCATTTCTGAATTTTCATCCAATAGCCACAGCCACAGTGGGAACCACAAGAGAAAAGGTGAAGTAAACTATCAAGCCCCTAAGGACTGGCATCAAACGCCATCATGGCCAAAGTGAGTTAAAAGAAACTCTCCAAGGTGCTGGCAAATGGGCAAAGTGCTGGAAGATTACATCAACATAGAGATGGCATATGCCATAGAAAACTTGAACATGATATCACCCAAATAAAGGCAACAAAAAGAAATCTACAGAACAGAAACCTATTGAATTCTAGATTTTCTCATTCAGCAATCAAAAGCAAGGGTCAAAGATCAAGGCAACATAAGGAGTCAAAGCAGCTCAGAGAACAAAACACATAACAACCTAAATCAAAAACTTGATTATAGAGACTTGGGAAATCAAGAAATCGCAGCCCAGATAGAACCCAAGAGGAAGGAGGATGCAGAAAATGCTTGGTCATCTAGCTGGGGCTGGGTATCTAACACAACAAAAAGGCCAGTTTGGTTCAGTAAAAAAGGGAAAGCTTGAACAACACTAAAATAGTGAATGATGTAGCACTTATGTTGAGGGAACAGACTGAAACTCTAGCTTCTCTGCAAAAATGGAAAGTGACTGGGCTACAGGAAATCCGTGCATCCTGGTCACAAAGCTTCATGGGGGTACATAAATTACTAGCAAAACATTTTACCAGCTTCCAATCCTACCTCTCCTAACAAGAGGCATCATATATCTACAAAAAACAGTAAGAACACAATGATCCCTCCATTTATAGGACAATTACATGTTTTGTACTTTATGCAAGAATTAAAAAAAATTACAGACACTAACAAGAAACAATAGGTTGTGCAAAAAAAGGCCCAGGGGTATACAAAGTTACATACCAGTTTGGACATTACTAAACAAGCTACTCCCAAAGTGTCATATCACTGCCTTTATTGATGATAGCAAAACTTCTGACTCTTTTCTGACTTGTGGCTTATTCTTGTACTATAGATATGAAAAGAGACAAGTATAAAGAGAATATAAGATTATGTGATGTCCATGCAGAAAACTGTTCTCCATTTAAAGCTTGGTACCTATAACATTGTGATTGTGGTTTATCCTTTGTTCTCGAAGAGGACCATGACACCAAAGAGACGATGACATAACATGCAACTGACTTGGATTTGAGTGTGGGAGGGCTGTGCAAGGTCACCAGCCTCACTTTCTCCTCCTGAGCCATCTGGGTCCCATGGCCAGATATTCATCAGGATGACTGGAGACAGCTCAGGATGCAGTGGGGGACCTTGGCCCTTTTAAGTTAATCCCTTTTCAGGTTCTCACTTTGAGTGAGGCAATACCCATTCAGTGAATAGGGCTGTTTAAGAAGTGAGTCAAGGGGGGGCAGAGCCAAGATGGTAGAGTGAGAGCAAATACTCAGCCAAGCTCTAAGACAAACTCCTTCAGACACCACTAAAAAGAGAATCTGAACAAATTTTAGAGTGGTACAATCCAGTAGGAGACAGGGTGTGGCAGATTTCCAGCTCAGGACAGTGTGGAACATTGATGGGAAGGATCTGCTGCACGGGGCTAGAGGAGCACAGAGTGCACAGGCTGTACCAGTGAAGACCCCGCCATAGCAAAGCTGATGTAAAAAAAGCAGGGGTAGCGATCCTAATCTCACACAAAGCAAAAGCAGAAATAGATCAAATCAAAAGATATAAGGAAAGAAACTATATCCTGCTAAAAGGCACCATAAAAATAATAAAAAACAATAAAAAAATAAAAGGCACTATAGACAATGAAGCAATATCATTACTAAAGAAATATGCACCAAGTGCTACAGCATCCAAATTATTAGAGAAGTTGAGGGAGTTACAGAAGGAAAGAGACAGTAAAACTATACTAGTGGGGGACCTCAACCTCCCCATTTCTGAACTTGAAAAATCTAACCTCAAAATAAATAAGAAAGAAGTAAAGAAGGTGAATAGAATTCTGGATAAGGTAGATATGATAGATGTCCGGAGAAAACTGAATGGGAATAAAAAGGACTATACCTTTTTCTCAGCAGTACATGGCACATATACAAAAATTGACCATGTATTAGGGCATAAAATTTCACAATCCAGTGTAGAAAGGCAGAGATAGTCAATGCATCCTTCTCAGATCATAACGAAATAAAAATTATATGTAATAAAAGGCCATGGAAAGATAGACCAAAAATTAATTGGAAACTAAATAGTCTAATCTTAAAGAATGAGTGGGTTAAATAAATCATAGAAACAATTAACAACTTCATTCAAGAGATTGACAATGATGAGACAACCTACCAAAACTTATGGGATAGTGCAAAAGTAGTTCTTAGGGGAAGTTTTATATCATTGAATATGTACATGAATAAAATAGAGAAAGAGGAGATCAATGAATTGGGCATGCAGTAGAAAAAGTCAGAAAAAGAACAAATTGAAAACCCCCAAATAAATACCAAATTAGAAATATTGAAAACCAAAGGAGAGATTTTAAAAAATTGAAATTAAGAAAACTGTTGAACTAATAAATAAAACCAAGAGTTGGTTTTATGAAAAAAACAATAAAACTGATAAACCTTTGGTCAACTGGATTAAAAACAAGAAAGAAGAAAACCAAATTACCAGTGTCAAAAGTGAAAAGGGTAAACTTACCTCCAGTGAGGAGGAAAAGAAAATAATAATTAGAAATTACTTGACAATCTAAGTGAGATAGATGAATATTTAAAAAAATATAAATTGCCCAGATTAACAGAAGAAGAAGTTGAATACTTAAACAATCCCATCTCAGAAAAAGAAACTTAACAAGCCACCAATGAACTCCCTAGGAAAATAATCTCCAGGGCCGGATGGATTTACAAGTGAATTCTATCAAACATTTAAAGAACAGTTAATTCCAATATTATATAGACTATTTGGGAAAATTGGTGAAGGAGTGTTACCAATTTTTTTTTTTATGATACAAATATGATTCTGATACCTAAACCAGGAAGAGCCAAAATGGAGAAAGAAAATTATAGACCAATTTCCCTAATGAATATAAATGGAAAAATTTTAAAAAAGATATTAGCAAAAAAAATAAAGTAACTTATCCTGAGAATAATACATTATGATAGGCAGGATTTATACCAGGAACGCAGGACTGGTTCAATATTAGGAAAACTATCAGCATTACTGATCATATGAACAACAAAACTAACAGAAACTATACGATTATATCAATAGATGCAGAAAAAGCTTTTGACAAAATACAACATCCATTCTTATTGAAAACACTGGAAAGCATAGGAATAAATGGAGCCTTCCATAAAATAATAAATGGTATCTACCTAAAACCGTCAGCAAGCGTTATATGTAATGGGGAAAAGCTAGATGTATTTCCAATTAGATCAGGGGTGAAACAAGGATGTCCATTATCACCACTGTTATTCAATATGGTATTAGAAAAGCTAGCTATAGCAATAAGAGAAGAAAAGGAAATTGAAGGAATTAGAATAGGCAAAGAAGAAACTAAGTTATCACTCTTTGCAGGTGATATAATGATATACTTAGAGAATCCTAGAGAATCAAGTAAAAAACTACTTGAAATAATAAACAACTTTGGCAAAGTTGCAGGTTACAAAATAAATCCACATAAATCAACTGTATTTCTAACCCTAACCCTAACAAAGCCCAACAGTAAGAGATAGAAAGAGAAATCCCATTTAAAGCTACAGCAGACACTATAAAATATCTGGGAGTCTACCTGCCAAAACAAACCCAGGAATTATATGAACACAATTACAAAACACTTTTTGCACAAATAAAGTCAGATCTAAGTAAGTGGAAAAACATCAGTTGCTCATGGGTAAGCCAAGCTAATATAATAAAAATGACAATTCTACTTAAGTTAATTTACTTTTCAATGCCATACCAATCAAACTACCGGAAAATTATTTTTTAGAGTTAAAAAAAATGATATCAAAATTCATCTGAAAGAAAAAAAGATCGGGACTATCAAAGGAATTAATGAAAAGAAATGCTAGGGAAGGTGGCCTAGCCCTACCAGATCTCAAATTGTATTATAAAGCAGCAATCATCAAAACCACTTGGTACTGGCTAAGAAATAGAGGGGTAGACCAGTGAAATAGGTTAGGTACTCAAGACACAACAATCAATGAATATAGCAATCTACTGTTTGATAAACCCAAAGACCCCAGCTTCTGGGATAAGAGTTCACTGTTTGACAAAAACTGCTGGGAAAACTGGATAAGTGTGGCAGAAACTAGGTATAGACACCGTACACAGGAATAAAGTCCAAATGGACACATGAGCTAGGTATAAAAATTGATACTACAAACAAATTAGGGGAGCAAGGAATAGTGTATTTGTCAGATTTATGGAGAGTGGAGAAATTTTTGACCAAACAAGAGATAAAGAACATTATGAAGTGCAAAATGGATAATTTTGATTACATGAAATTGAAAAGTTTTGGCACAAACATACCCAATGCATCTAAAATTAGAAGGGAAGTTGAAAAAGGGAAAAGAATTTTTGCAACTAGTGACTATGATAAAGGCCTCATTTCTAAAATATATAGAGAACTGAGTCAAATGTACAAGAATACAAGTCATTCCCCAATTGATAAAAAGTCAAAGGATATGAACAGACAGATTTCAGAGGAAGAAATCAAAGCTATCTATAGACATGTGAGAAAAATGCTCTAAATCACTATTGACTAGAGAGATGCAAATCAAAACAACTCTGAGGTAACATATCACACCTATCAGATTGGCTAACATGACAAAACAGGAAGATGATAAATGTTGGGGAAGATGTGGGAGAGTTAGAATACTAATTCATTGTTAGTGGAGCTGTGAGCTGATCCAGCCATTCTGAAGAGCAATTTGGAACTATGCCCAAAGGGCTACAAAAACGTGCATACCCTTTGACCCAGAAATATGGTTTCTAGGACTGTATCCCAAAGATATAAAAATGGGAAGGGTCCCACATGTACAAAAATATTTATAGCAGCTCTCTTTTTGGTGGCCAAAAACTGGAAATCAAGGGGATGTCCATCCATTTGGGAATGGCTGAACAAGTTGCGGTATATGAATGTAATGGAATACTGTTGTGCTATAAGAAATGATGAACGGGAAGACTTCAGAGAGGCCTGGAAAGGCTATATAAACTGACGCTGAGTGAAAGGAGCAGAACCAGGAGAACTTTGTACACAGCAACAACCACTGCCTGCAAAGAATTTTTCTGGTAGACTTAGCCATTCACAGCAATGCAAGGACCTATAACATTCCCAATGGACTCTTGAGGCAAAACACCTTCCACATCCAGAGAAAGAACTATGGAATTGCATCACAGAATGAAGTAGACCATTTTCTCTTGTAGAATAAAATAAAATAAAATAAGTGAGTCAAGGGATGACTCCTTTAATTAAAAAAAAAAATCAAATTGGAAGGGGAAGACCCTCAGGGCGGCTGGCCAAAAGAGAAACAGTTACTATTTACATTCATCCTGAGCTAGGACAGCCCAAAATGTAACCATTAAGTAGTGCTTGGTCAGAGACCTAGAACATAATGTCATGAACAATAGATATGAAACATGGTATTTTTCAGGGAGTTGGTTTAATTAATCAATCAACAAGCATTGATGAAACATGTACTGTGTGGCAGGGACAGTGCTAAGCACTGAAGATAGAAGAATGAACACCATCCCTTTCAGCTACAAAGCTCTGCTCCTATAGGCCTCAAAACGTCCAAAAGAACTCAGCCAATAAGGTGTACAGGAATGGCAGCATGCTCACTGTTGCCCACACTTGCCTGGATATCGCGTGAATACACCAGAACTTAAGAACAACAGCCTTTCTCCACTTTGCCATATCAGATGTGCATAATCTCTAAGTTACATGAAATGAAAAACTTTCGAACTACAGGGCCTTGGCAGGAGAAATCAAAATGGCGAGAACCAAATGAGGTCATCCCCATCAGCCCATCAGCTTTCTAGAGTTGTGAGAAAGATGCTTTGGGCAGAGCAACTTAGTTCCTAAGATTTTCACTTGATTACAAGGTGCGGCAGCTTTATCCACCAGTTCAATAGTCTCTAAAACATGAAATACAAAAGAAAGGTAGCAGGACAGTGTCATGTCTTCACTCTAAACTCCATCAAAAAGATAAAAATGGCATAACCCTAATAGCAACAGTAATAATCGTGGCCACTTTCTCCTACATTATCTCATTTGATCTTCACAACAACCCTGAGGTAGATATTATGACTATTATTTACCCCATTTTACAGCAGAGAAAACTGAGTTTTCTATTCTCATAATGGATAAGTATTTGTTTCTTTAAAATGTCATTTTGTCTCTTTTATTGCTATCTTTTATTTTTCTATCACCTCTATTTCTCAGTATATCTTTTTGCTTTCTCTTCCTCAGGGAGCCATCGCTGAATCACAAGACTTCGAGTTGGAAGGAGTCAGAAGTTCAGAAGAGCTAGTCTAGCTCCCACATTTTAGAATTGAGGAAACAAGCCAAGAGAGATTCTGCAGATTGCCCAACAACACACAACTGGTAAGTGGAAGAGTCTGGATCAGAATCCAGGACTCTGATCCCAAAGCCAGCTCCTTTCCACTGTACCACATGACTAGATTGTAACAGGTTTAAAAAGGATCAAAGCAGCTCAAAAAAACTAAATAAAATTAATCAATATTGACTCTGTTTGACAGTATATGAAATATTCCACACCCAGAGTGTATCACCTCTGCGATGAAGTTAAGGAGATACATTTTCTTAATTCTTCTCTGGGACCAAGATTTCCACTATAATTCCCCTTCATATATTTAATTCATTTTCTTCCTCTTAGTTACATTGTTACAACCATAATATGACTTTCCTGGTCCTGCTCAGTTCGCTCTGTTTCTGTTTATAGAAATATTCCCAAGTTTCTGCCACTTCTTACCATTTTCCATTTCTTATGATACAGTCATATTGCACGCACATTCATGGAGCACAATTGGTTTTCCCATTCCCCAATGGATGAACACCAATTTTGTTTCTAAAGCATTTGGCTGTGTAGGAGACCTTTCTGTCTTTGCTCTAGGGTAGGGCTTCTTTACCTTATTTGTGTTGTGGGCTCCTCTAGCAGGCAGTCTTGGGAAGCCTATAACTGAAAAAAAAAGTTAATTGTCAGTTAGAGAATAGTGAAAATAAAAAATTTATTTTCCCATTCTAAGTTAAAGGACCCCCAGAAGTCTATCGTTGGACTCTCCACTGCACCATCTAGCTGCTATGCTTTAGGAATATCAGTTTGGCAGCTGTGGATAGGATGGACTGGCAAGAAGAAAGACTGGAGGCAGGCCAACATATAGATTTGTGGCCCAGTGAAAGGCACCAAGTGGAGCCATCTTGGTCCCCTTTCCTATTAACTCCTTGAGGCTTCCTGAATTGGATGGGAAATGGGCAAAGGTATAGTGCCAACAGAGACTGAGGGTATCCCCCTTGTGGAGAGGCTTATCATTGAATCATCAGAGAACTACCCAAGGAAGAACAAGTGATGAATTTCACCACTGCACATCCTTTCACAGTCAGAAAGTCAGGGAAAATGGAGGATCCTCTTGGAGGAGAAGGAGAGAAGGTGAAGTGAAACTTTAGGAGAGGTAAAAAATAGATGCAGTGGATGTAGCTCCTCTGAAGGAGAAAGGTCAGGACCACAGGGCACACAAAATTCAGCTTATTTACAAAATCTCAGGCAAATCTATGAGAGGAACAAGGATAGCTTGACTCTCTGCACCGAGTCCATCTCACTTTGGACACGAAATTACAAAAACAGCAGCTCTTCTCAATGTTGGCACCCACCCCAGGTACTGCTCCAGCACCAGAGACAGATTGGGTAATCACCACTCTGATTTCCCAGGTGACAGCTGTGCCGGTCTGGCGAGGTGACTCCCTGGGGCTCTGTGCCCTTCCTGCTTCAACCGGTGCCAAGAGACAATGTCAGCAGGGCACATAACACAGGAGGGTTGGCCTGTGTTCAAGGACACTTATGGCACCTCTTCCCGGATGGATCAGATAGTAGGTCGTCAAAAATGTCTTCACAGGTTTCCATGGCTTAAAAAGATAAGTGTCTTACTCCAAAAAGACTTAGCCAAGTTTTCTCTTTCTATCAGTTTTCAGAAGGAGGCAGTTATGGGCACTTGTGTTTCTCAGCTATGGAGAGATTTAAGCTCTTGGGATGTTTTCTTCCCTGGGTTCCAGTTCCAGAAAGAATAAAATCAGCAGAAGAAGGCGGTCCACATATGCCCCTTCGCCTACTCAACTCAAGGCTGTGGAGCAAAGTCCTTTCTTCTCCGTTAATCAGTTTCCAAGACAATCCGCCCAGCGACTGAATTCTGAGGCTATTTCACAGGGAGCCAGGCAAAGAGCCTAGGCCTTGGAGTCACACTATCAGTTTCCAATCCGGAATCTAACAGTAGCTAGCTGATTGACCTTGGGTGATTCCCTTAACCACCCCCCCACATCAGTTAACTCATCTTTAAAATGGAGATAAGAATGCTTAGCCAAACAACCTCACAGGGTAGTGCTTTATATTTATTATCTCAACTGAGATAATCCATGTAAAGTATTTTGTATATATAGGCTCTTAATCCTAAGCACTTCCACATTAGTGATAAAATTACAAATCTGGACTATGCATGTATATATAGTCATATACATATGCATGCATGTATGTATATGTATATGCATATATGTATATTGGTGGGCATCCCAAAAAAGTCTTTGAGTAGCCCAGAAGTCTTGGTGAAATTTGAAACGTAATAAGCTTAAATTTCATATATACATATGTGTGTATATTTCACATATACATACATGTGTACATTTCACGTATACTTATGATGTACACTTCATATACGCATTTCATATGTGTGTACATACACTTCATGTATTTTGTGTATCCTATGTGTATAAATGTATATGTCATATATACATGTATGTGTATAGATTCCATATACACAAACATGTTCACATGTATGCACTTTGTATATGTTTCATATATGTGCACTTATGTGCATATCTGTATATATTTTGTGTATTTATAAAACTTAAGCTTACTAAGCTTAAAACTGTGCTCTGACTTTTAGGACAGCATATATGTGTATGTAATTCCATGCAATTTCAGGTTTATAAACCCCTTTCCATTTGGTCTGTCACTTGATTCTCCTAGACTCCTAGGAGATAGCTGTTAGAGGCATTCTTCCCATTTTACACATGAGAAAACTGATGCTCAGGTGAAGTGATCTGTCTGAGGTCACACAGCCAGAGAATGTCAGAGGCAGGAATTGACTCCCAGGTAGTCCTGACTCCAGCTAAGTCCATGGTTTTCTCCTAACCATTGTCCCCACCATCACCAGGAGTTAAGGTTTTGGCCTTACAGGCATTCATCTGGGACAAGACTGGATTTCTTTCGTCTCTACAGGAAAACTGGCCTTGTCTACCCTAATTGGGGTGGAGAGGCTGCGGCTGCGGCTGCCATACAGACCTCTGAATTCCCATCCATTGATGTGGATCTGTGCTGCAACCTGCTAGAGGAGGGCAGGTCTGGGACTCCTACCTGCCTTTTGTTCCCTCTACCTGAGCCATTCTGTTCCCCAGGGAGGTCTGCAAAGCATGTTCACGCATTGCTTTTCTATTAGGCTTAGAAAAGCAGAAGCCAGTGAACATTTACTTGTCTGGACAGAGAAGGTTTCTGTCTCACAAACAACGGAGAAACATTTAAGAAAAAAGTCATTTTATTAGCGTGAAGAGCTCATCAGGCACTGACACCGTAGGGAGCTCTAGTATTTACTAACACTGGGTGGACAGGAGTCTGGCAGGGAAGGTAAGCACTGCAGAGCTCTCCAAGGTATCACCAGCTCCTCTCCTTCCCTCACCCCCAATTCCAGGCATAATTTCACTTACTTACAATGGGCCTGGGATACTTCGGATCAATCACAAAGAAAAACATAGGTTCATTTTACTACTGTCCTGTATCCTGATGGTCAGTGAGACATCTGCAGTCTTAATGTCGTGGATTCTAGTGCTATGATCTCTTAGTGCTTACAAGACACCTCCTCTTATGTGGCCTATTGTCCACTGACATCTCCCAAATCGGACTCAACTGTTACCCTGCTCAAATGTGCTCCTGCTCGGAGCTCAAGTCCCTGCCACTAACCCAGAAGTAGGCATTTCAGGGGATGGCTGGTGTGACAAAGAAGAGATGGAGCAGTCTGCCACAGCCCCATGGGTACAGGAACTCCCCTGCGGAGTATCAGGTTGTGGTCCAGTGGGGCATGGCACACAGGGTGGTAAGCTTAGAATGCAGAGAAACTTGGCCTACTTTTCTAGTTTGGTTCTCAGAAAAAGGCCAACCCTCTTTGTTTTTCTTCTGTAGCTTGTTTTTGTCTCCCACTTCTAAGGCTTGATCTGGTCTGTTCGGTTTGGGGAGGTCTGTCAGTTTTCCTGACCTATTTTCTGATCCATAGCTTGTATCTATACACAACTGGACCCTTCATTAACTGGTTTCTGGTTCATAAAACCAAATAGAAATGATCTTCTGTTAAAAGCATGGAGTTACCAGAAACTATGACAATAAAAAACAACAACAACAACAACAATCCCTTCAGAACAAGCAGAAAGTCATTTTTGAAAACACATTTCAAGAGAAACTTAAGAAGGTTTGAAACTGTTATAAAGATGAAGGAGTGCCCTTGTGGGAGAAATGATGGGTCCTTGAATTATTGAAGTGCGTAGGAAGAGGACTGGCAGCTCTGCGGAGGGAATAAGCTGCAGAGACAAGGCTCAAAAATAATAATAATGGCCATTTTTAGAGCACTTTTTCAACATCAGCAAAGCCCTTTATATGTATTATCTCATTTGTACCTCAGAACAACCTTGTGAGGTAGGTGCTATAGGTATTACTGAGAAATACTGGGGAAATTGTGTGGCTTTTCGCTCGATTACCAGTTGTGTCCATCCTTCGTTTGAAGAGGACCATGACATCAGAGAAATGATGACCTGACTTGCACTTCACTTTGTTTTGAGTGAGGGAGGGCTGTGCAAGGTCACCAGCCTCACTTTCTCCTCTTGACCCATGTGGATCCAGTGACAAGATATTCATCAGGATAACTGGAGAGTAGAGTCAGGAAGATCTGAATTCAAATGCGGCCTCAAACACTTCTTAGCTGTGTGACCCTGGGCAAGTCACTTTACCCTATTTGCCTCAGTTTCCTCATTTGTAAAAGTGAGCTGGAGAAGGAAACCGCAAACCACTCCAAGATCTCTACTAAGAAAATCCCAAATTGGGTCACAAAGAGTTGATAAGACTGAAAAATGACTCCACAGCAACTAGAAGACACTGAGAAAGCATCAGGACACATGTTACAGCTGTAATACAGAAACTGTGACACAGAAATCAACATGACTTTCATGTAGTACAACTTTGTTCTGGGGGAGATATATGGTTCCTTTTGGAACATGTCAAATGTTTCTCCCAGGACAGAGCTAGGAGCTCTGGACATTTCAAAGAGGCTCAACATACAGAAACATTCTTACAATGAGTTATCTCAAAGTGGAACAGGATTACTCCACAGGGTAGAGGGCTCCCAGTCACCGATAGCCAGGAAGTGGAGACTGAGGGACCACTTCATGGGAAGTGTTGTTCAACAATGACTGGTTCTTTGATTCTGTAAATGGAAGAAAACAGGACTCAAGAGAGTAGATTGAGTTGCTATAACCCAGAGGAAACCTGGGTTGGGGTATGATTGTGGACTCCAGGTATTTGAAGGGGTCTTATATGGCTGAGGGAATCGATATTTTTTCTGCTTAGCCCTAGAAGTCAGAACTAAGAGAAGTGGGCAGAATTCAACATTAGGGGAAAGAGTTCTTACTAATTAGAGCTGCCCCAAAGCGGAAGAGGAGGGCTTTGCTTCTTTGGAGGGCTTCCAGAAGTGCCTGAATGGCTACTTGTGTGGGACATTGGGGAGGTGATTCTTGGTTAGGCCTTAGAATAGGTGGCCTGAGGGGACCTGTGATTTTGTGTTTGCAAGAAGACAAAATGAGGAAAATGGACTGGTATATGGTGGTTGAACTCAGGGTCTAATTACTTGGAAAGCTGGCATATGGAAGACAGATTAGAGGCATTCAGGGAAAGAATGAGTCTAAGAAGAGAAAGCTGTCCCAAACTGGCCTTGAGAGCTGGTGGCCTGCACCCTCTCCCCAAAGGCCTCCCTGACCAACAGTGGCCTCCAAAACAGCCCCCACAGGTAGCCATTCAGCCCCAGCTGGAAGTGCTCCCAGGAAGTGAAGCCCTCCTCCTCCCCGGGCAACCCCTTCCACTTTGGGGCAGGCTACCCGCCATGGAGCTTCCCCACCAAGGCCTTGCAGGACCTGGGGGGAGGAGCAGGGTGGGCTCCAAGGCTCAAGGTTCTGTTGTCAGCGACAGTCTCCTGGGAGGAGGCAGCCCTTGACAATCACCAAGCATTGCAGCGCTTCTCATTGGTCAGTCTGGTTCTTTGTGACGGAGGGGCCAGCCAATGGGGGTCCATCCCGCTTGTTTAACCTGTTGCCATAGGGAGCCAAGGCCAGTGCTCTTTGGTGTGTAGCTTTAGAGCGGTCACCTCTCCCGCTCTCTCGCTCCCAGGAGCGATCATTCAGCAGACAAATTTGATCGGGGGCAACCTCCCCGGCCAAACGCGGTTCTGTGGCCCAGGCCTATCCCTAACCGCCCGAGCTCGGAGCATGAGCATCCGGCGGTGGGCCCAGGCAGGCAGTCGGCACAGCAGCCGGCGCCACAGCCTTCGCAGCAGCCTTCGCAGCCGGTTCCCCCGCTGGCTGCTAACCATGGCTCCACGACTCCTTCTGCTCGTGCTGCTTTGCAGGGTTTGGCCCTGGGTTTGGGCCTTCGAACCGCCTCTGGCCCCCGCGGGGCCGCCGCAGCCTACGGCCCCAGCTGGCAATGGCAGCCCCGGGGCCGTGATCGGGACAGTGACCTTAACCGCGTCCTCCATGGCGCACAAGGCCTTCAACCGCAGTGGCAGCCGGGGGCTCCTCATCCCCCAGCTGAACCGAACCCTGCAGGGCTTGCTCTTCGTGCTGAGTGGCTGCTGCGCGCTCACGGCCTGTTTTTTCATGGTGCGGGAGTTCATTTTCAACGCCAAGCTGATGAAGAACTACGGGGATCGCGCCAACGCAGAGCGCCGGGAAGTGGCTTTCACGGACAGCGATGAGAGAGGTGGCTTCAACGTGGGCCAGAACAATTGAGGCGCCGGGCCGGGCCAGAGCAGCCAAGCAGCCATTGAGGTGACCCCCCTCCCCTACACACCCAGGGCTAGGGATGGCAAGGCTGGGGGAGGTGGGAAAATGGGGAAGGGCCCCCCAAAACCCAACTCTTTTGACTTTCCTTGGGTCCCCCCTCCAGCCCCATTGTGTAGACCCCACCATAAGCTAGTAACACCCTGAGGAATCTATGGGGGGGGGGGGCCCTGAGATCCCCCTCCCCACACACCCAGGGCTAGGGATGGGAAGACTAGAGGAGGTGGGAAAAGGGGGGAGGTCGGAAAATGGGGGAGGATGCCTCCCAAAACCCAACTATTTTGACTTTCCTTGGGCCCTCCCCAGCCACATTCCGTAGACCCTACCATAACCTAGCAACCCCCTGAGGAACCTATATGGGCCCTGGCTCTTGGGGGGCTCTGAGATTCCCACTTCCTACACACCCAGGACTAGGGATTGGAAAGCTGGAGGAGGTGGGAAAATGGGGGAGGGGGCCTTCACAAAACCAACTGTCTTAATTTTCCTTGGGTTCCACCCCAGCCCCTTTCTGTAGACCACATGGTAACCTAGCAACCCCCTGAGGTACCTGGGGACACCCCCCCACTGATCCTTGGTGGGGGGTTCTGAGATTCCTCCTCCCCACACACCCAGGGTTAGGGATGAGAAGGCTGGAGGAGGTAGGCAAAAGGGGGAGGTGGGAAAATGGGGGAGGCCATCCCCCCCAAACCCAACTATTTTGACTTTTCTTGGGTCCCAGCCCCAGCCCCATTCCATAGACCCCACCATAACCTAGCAACCCCCTGCGGAGTTCTGAGATTCCCCCTCCCTACGCAGTCAGGGCTAGTGATGGGAAGGCTGGAAGAGGTGGGAAAAAAGGGGAGGTGGGAAAATGGGGGAGGGAGTCCCAAAAGCCAACTGTCTTGATTTTCCTTGGGTTCTACCCCAGCCCCATTCTGTAGACACCACTGTAAACTAGCAACCCCTTGAGGAACCTATGAGGGGGCCCTGACCCTTGGGAGTCTCTGACATCCCTGTTCCCCACATACCCAGGGCTAGGGATGGGAAGGCTGGGGCAGGGGGAAAATGGGAAGATGGGGGAGGGACTCCCCCAAACCAACTGTCTTGACTTTTCTTGGATCCTTCCCAGTCCCATTCTTTATACCTCACCTTAACCTAGCCATCCCCTGAAGTGACAGTGGGGGGGGGGGGTGCAGTGGAGGAATGAGATAGTTGACCCTTGGGGAGCTCTGTGATCCCTTGTCCCCCCACAGAGCTAGGGATGAGAAGACTGGAGGAAATGGGAAAATGGGGAATGAAGATGGGTCTGGGAAAACCAACTGTCTTGTCTTTTTTTGGTCCCTCCCCCCAGCCCCATTCCCTAGACCCTGTGAAAGCCTGGTAACACCAAAATGCTATCTTAATCATGCTCCGCAAGTCACATCACAACAAGTATGCTCCTGTCTACGAGAGAGACAACTGGAGACCAGCCCACAACATCTGGGACATTCTGTTCACAGGCATGCCGAGGGGGGCACTATTATTTCTGTTCCCCTCTGTCAGATGATAACCCTGAGGCAAAATCAAATCAATCTGAGCCTCGTGCATTCTCAACATCAGCATGTGGCTAAGGGTTCAATTCAATTTGGTCTCCCAGGAAAATGCAATTCCATCAGAAGACTTGCCCCAGGCCCAGGTGTTTCCCACGTCTTAATTCTATTCTGAAAACACAAATGGCTTTGTATCATCTGCTGCTCGGCTCTCCTGCCCTCTCATCCCCATTAGTTGCTACCTCCTTGGGTGGTCCAATACAACACAGGTTATACATTTGAACGACAGAAATCCTCTTCTCTTCACCCCATATATTTTGACCTGTGAACATATGGTTTAATATATAATAAAAGGCCACACAACAAACGTTTTCAGTTGTATTAGCTGTTGGGCATTTATTTCATGTTGTACTATACATTTGTGATAAGTTTATTGGTCCAGATGTGGAAGTCTCTTCACTGACCAGGTAATAGAGGTCCTAGGCCCTGCTTCCAAATCTGATAGAAATTTCAGAGAGAGGTAGGGATAATCCCTTCACTTCCCCTTGGTTCCAAACTTCCTTTTGCATGGGTAAAAGAGGTCACTTGCCCAAATGAGAGTTGGAAGTACCAAGAGGGACTCATGGCTCCTCTTTTTCTTCCTCTCCCCATTCCCATCCCTCAAATATCCACCTCAGTGCACCAGCACCTGAAATCCCCTCTCCTGTGCATTCTTTTGTGTTAAATGGTCCCTCTCTGAGGGTCTTCCTTTAGTATCCCTGGGAGGGTGGTATATTATATTATACCACTAAGAACATGGAAATGAGTTGAGGCCTGCAGGGCAACAGTCCCTGCGAGACTAGAGAAGCTTCCTTACCTGCAAAGGCAGGGGGAGTGTTAACCAGGAATCAAAGACATGTCGAAAGGAACCAGAGCAGTGTGACATATCCCAGTGTTGCTCTGACATGCTAATTCATCTTCAGGGTGGTTTAACTAAAAGTTAAAGCTAAAGCTTGGAAAAATTGATTTGTCTGAACAGAATTCCTCAGTCAAATATCAGTCTCCTAGGCTGGTTGAAAACCAAATTTTAGGTCTCCTTCCACACTTTGCTGTGGCATGGTTTTAAGGGCAGGAATGGAAGCAGGCCATGGGGGAATCAAACCAAAGCTGTGAGCCCTCAGAGCAGAGCTGGATTGTTCTCATCAGCTTGCTCCTATGAGTTCACACTGTCAAGTCATAGGGAACCCTTTCAAACCCTCTCCTTAGTTTTCAACTCTTCATGCACACCAGATTCAGAAAGCATGATAAAACCTCACATCACCATCCAGAGCCAAAGCAATTTCTGGTCATTATGGCAGCTGCCATTTTGGGGGGGTTTTAAAGTCACCCAAGGGCTTTGTGTATCCCTCCCAATCCTTACAGCCCTCCAGTAAAACAGACGTTATGGGTAGCATTGTCCCCAAATTAGACATGAAGAAACAGTGTCAGTGAGGTTAAGTTACTTTGTGGCATGGTCACCGAGATGGCAAACACCTGAGGCGGGATTTTAACCCGGGTCTTCCTGACTAGAAGCCCAGCACAATTCACTCCAACACATGAGTTTTCTAGGTAACTGAGGGCAGACCAGAAAATCTTGTTCAGTTTCAACCATTGCTGCTGGTGTGGGTACAAATGGTACCCTAGGGCTTAAGAAGAATATGAAGGGTTGCTTTTCCAGTACTTTGTGAGGCCCCTCCTGGGTGGGAGAGCTCATTCTGTAGCTCATCCTATAACTTGAAAGCATCCTAAAGTCCTTTTCCCCTTATCTTGAAATACCATAAAACTTCACCTTAACCTATGCCAAAAGAATTGCTTTTGTCTCCCTTATCTTGTGTCCCCCTTATCCTTAACCTTTAACCTGTGTCCCCCTGCCCTTATCCTTGATCTTTAACCAATCATAAAACCCTAAGAAACCTTCCTGTCCTTAATCTTTAACCATCACAAGACCCTAAAAATCTATAGGCTATATAGCTCTCTGTCTATATAAACCTAGTCCCTCCAATATTTGTACGTTTTACTTGGCCCCATCATTACAACAAAAGGTCCATGTGCTTCCACGCAAATAAAACTCCCAATGGCTAAAAGAGAAGTCTAAGTGAATTCTTCTGTATTCGAACTGCTCTCCCTACTGTGACCTCAACACTGCTGAAAATCTTTTTAAAATGGGTACTTTGGGGCCTTAACAAAAGATGTGCTGCCCTTTACTTGAAGATGAGGCAGGAAGGGTCCTCTAGGGCTGGCCTTCTGAACCACCCATTCTCATTGTTCAAGACCATAGATGTAGAAGCCTGGGATGAATTGGTGCTGATCCTAGGACATCTGTTGATCCTCATAGGGCGCAGAAGCAGCAGGTGTAAGACTTTACCTCATCCTTCCCCTGGCGCCCCCCATGGCCTTCCCTTCCTTCAATTTGATATGACCTTTTCCCCTCTATGTAATGGTCCACTGACATGGAAATTGCCTTGTACCGCCTAACCTTAACCCTAACCTTCCTGCCCTTTACTGTGCTTGCAAAGTGACAGCCCCTCCTTTGTCTCCTCCTCTTTGTCCACCTTGGACAGTCTAGATTCAGATCTTACCTACGTATCCTTGAGATCAAGTTTTCCTGCAAGGGTGCAATTCTCAGACAATAAGTTTACCCTAAAGATGTCGCTTGACATAATGGATAGAGTGCTAGGCTTGGAATCTGCAAGTCCCACTTGAAGTCCTGCCAAGGACTTATACCCCAGGCCAAGCTGCCTTTCAAATTGGTGTCCACCATGTGACCATCTCACCTCTGGAGCACTGATGGTGAAATGAATGTTTGTCAACAGACAAAAACCTCATAGGGCAGTTTTCCAATGAGGATTTGCATGAAAGATAGCACTAAGGGTGTGCAAGGCCAGCAAAGGAGGTGAGCTGGCCACAGAGGAGTGAGGGGGAGAGCTAACAGGAACACAGATCAGGGAGTCTTAGCTAGCTTGCAGAGGAAGGGCAGCCTCCAACTCATTGGAAAGATCTTTTAAAGAAGACTTATGAATGAACATTGTATGAAAGTTGTATGGGATGGGAAGGTGGAAGGAGTCGCCAGCGGCACCTGTGGGACAGAGAAAGCGATCACAACAATACAATGATGGGGCCATTAAAGTGCAACATAATTTCACCACACTGTTAGAATGCCAAATCACTTCATCTCCCTGGACTTTCCTTCTCTATTAAATGCAACCTCCTTTTATTGGAGAGGTGGGACCTATGGGTATAGAATATCACATGTGCTATTAGGCTTTAGCTGCATCTGTTGGTCCAGGCTTAGATGTCCTTCTTTGTTTTCAAGGACCACTTACGGGTGGTGGGGAGTGAGGGGAAAGCATATCCAGAACTAACTGTGGCGTAAAATGAAAACGCATCGATATAATACAAAGGGGATTGGACTTGGTAGCTTCCAAAACCCCTTCCAACTCAAACACCTATCGTCCTGTAAAAGAACCCTGGGAGATGTTTGCATTTTAACATTTTCCAGCCTTACCACTCATTTCCACCTCAGTACAAGTAAGTCAATTAGATCCTCTCCCGTAGTAGGCTTGAGCAGTCACTGAGATATTCAGAATCTATAATCCTACAATTATCAATTTTTTTCAGGCAACAACACAGTCATATTTGCCCCTGTTTCTGGTGATATTTTAAGGATCAATTTCTCCCATCACAACATCACCCTTGCTCTAAGGATGTGGTTAGTATGACCACTTTTCTCTGCTTTTTCCTCTCCTTAATCCCTGCCAGAAAGTCAGAATGATGTCCATTCCTCATCTGGAAGGGTAGGAATCCTCCTCCCTGGTAATGAATGGCTCTGGGTGTGCTCAGCGATAGCTCAGCATCCGTGGATTTGCCGACTTCCGTTGAAAACTGCCTAATGCATTTAGTTCTAAGCAGGAAGATGGAGAGGCAAGCTTCACATTGTGCTTTTGTCAGCAACTGCCTTCTTTCTCTCTTTCTTTTACTCCTTTCTTTCTTTCTTTTTTCTTTCTTCCTATTGTTTTATCGTCAGAGAATCTGAAACCCATGAAACACCGAGATGAAAATGACCACCCTGCAGATGCTCAGGAAAAGAAAATGCTCACCAACTAGATGGCCAAGACCAAAGGAAGAGGGCGAGCCCGTCAGCTCAAAGCCACAAGCCCCTCCACCAGGCCACCTGTTTCTACCCAGTCCCAGTGGAAGAGAGCACTAACACCAAGAGGGGCAAGAGTGATCAAGTGTGAATCCTTCATTTTATAGGGGGGGAAACTGAGGCTGGGGAGGGGAAGGGACTTGGCCTGAGGTTACACAGTTCAGAACTGAGAAAGCTGGGCCTGGAGTCTCAGACTCCTCATTCCACTGGCCAGGATCCTGCTTGCTATTTCCCATCTCCACAACCAGAAGTGGATTAAAATTGAATCCTCACCTCCTCCACATCATGACCAAAGAGAATAACCGCCTTGAACAAAATCCCCTCCTGAAAGCATGGGAATACACACACACACACACACACACACACACACACACACACACACACACACACTCACACACTCACACACACACATACACGCACACACACAGTCATACACATATTCTCTCTCATACACACACACATACACACATACACTCACCCCACACACACTCACACACACACATACTCAAACACACACACATTCTCTCTCTCACATACACATTCACGCATACATACACACTCACACATACACTCACACACATACACACTCACACACACACTCACACACATTCTGTCACACATACACATACAGACACATATACACTCACACACATACACACTCACACACGTTCTCTCTCACACATACACACTCTCACACACACTTATACACATACACACACTCACACACATATACACTCATACATATACATAGACACACTCACACATATACACTCAGCCACATACACACACATACACACATACACACACACTCTCACACACACATACATATGCATTCTTTCCCACACACACATATACACTCACACATACACACATATATACACTCACACACACATATACACTCACACATACACACACACTCACACATATGTACTCAGCCACATACACACACTCTCTCTCTCTCTCACACACACACACACACACACACACACTAACACATGAACACTCAGGAGGGACATTCTTTAACATGGTGGTCATCTTTATACACTGGGCAAATCAACAAGTTCTACAAGCAGTATTTCACTACAGCAAACACACTACCACATCTCTCTTCTAGCACATAGTCAGCCAATAAGCATTTTTGAGTACCTACTATGAGCCAGGCACTGTGCTAAGTGCTGGGGATACAAAAAGGGGCAAAAGATAGTGCCTGCCCTCAAGGAGGAGACAACATGCAAACAAATAATATTCAGACAAGCTATGTACAAGATAAATTGGGAAAACTTAAGAGAGGGAAGGTGTTAGAATTCCAAAGGCTTAGAAGAGGATTCTATTTGGAACCTGAATGAAGGCAGGGAAGCCGGGAGGCAGAGGTGAGGTGGGAGAATATTGTAGGTATTCCCATGTTGAACCTGACCTGGGAGGGTACTAGCTTGAGAGCTGTGCCAGTAACACATGCTGGTGCCAGTGAGAGGTGGCACACAGGAAACCACACAAGGGCCAGTAGAATCGCAATCTGGGGTCCTTGGTTGGAATTTTGGCTCTGCTCCCTACTAGCCCTGGGACCTTGAGCAAGTGTCCTCCCCTCTGTGGGATTTCATTTCTTCATCTGTTAAATGAGGAGGCTGGACTAGGACTGCAAAGGCCCCTCCCTTCTAGCCTGAGAGCTTGTGATGACTAAATGGGTCCAAGTCAACATGTGTTTTATTGAGCACCTACTCTGTGGCCAGCCTACTGTGTGTCAGGCACAGTGGAGAACACAGGGGTGTAACACATTCCTCAGATTTTGGAGCCAGGGCTCTTTCCACTGGACTGCGCTGCCTTTCCCAGGGTGGTAAGGTGACTTACCCAACACTACACTGCTAATAAGTAAGAGAACAGATCCTTTAAGCTAAGTCTTGATTCCAGTGCTCCCTCTCCTATGCAACATTAAACATTCCAGAATGCTTCAGCAATAAATCACATGGCCCAGATTCATTTCTGTAAGAATTCAGAGAAGTAAGAAATTGTCTGAGGTCATGTAGCAAATACTTACCATGCCGATCTCCTTCATTCTTGAAAGAAGAGAGATGTTCTTCCAACTAAGAATTCAACTGAACTCAATAAACATTTCTTAAGTTCCAGTATGTGCCAGGCATTGATGCACCAGACACAGAAATAATGAAAATGTGGGGAAGGTTGCGGGGAGGAGCCAAGGTGGCATCAGTCTTTCTTTTGAAATATTATTAAAGCTGAGACACCATCAAAAAGGTCAGCTGGGTGACCTTGGGAAAATCTCTTAATTCCTTTGGGCCTTAGGTTCTTTATCTACAGGAAGGGCCTTGCTGCAATAGTCTGTGACCCCACCGCTCTTCCTGTGACCTACTTCCTTTAGGATCTTACTGACAACTGAAGGTTGCCACATGGTAGGTAGTTGGGAAAATAACCCAAACTCATCATATGCCAAAGTGGCATATGGCATCCCAAATCATTAGATACTACCAACAACTCAGCCACCACCAGCATGGGACAAAGAACCTGGTGATGTATGGGGAGGCAGGAGAGGGGAAGCAATCTAGCAGCTCTGTTGCTAACCCACTATGTGATCTGGGTCAAATTCTGGACCCAAACTTCCTCATTTGTAAAATGGAGAAATAACACCCAACCTCCCTAGCTCACAGGGTTGCTGTGATGCTCAGATAAGAGCACAGAAATCCATGGGCTGGAGAGGTGGCAAGAAGACTTAGATACCTCTGCCTCTATTCCCTCCCAGAATCATGCTAGAAATCCAAGTTCCTTGAGTGGCAGGGGCTGTTCCATTTTTGCCTTTGTTTTTCCCCTGTGCCTGGCACATAGTAGGCACTTAATCAGTTCTTCTTGGATTGAACACCCTCAGTTTGGAGATGAGGAAATTTGGGCCTAAGGCCACACCCATAATTAGTGGAAGAATGAGGAGAACTGGGAGAAAACACTCAGAGCTCTGGAGAGATAAGTAATGCTTACGGATTGGAATTGTTCTTTGTCTTTCAGATCCTCACCATTTCTCCACCCCAAACCCCGCCCCCAGCCTTTTGGAGATCACAGGAACCTCAGAGGCCATTGAGTCCAAAGCCTTCATTCTACAAAGGAAGGAGAGGGAGGCCAAGCTATCTGCTTCAGGTCACGTAGAGAGGTCTCTTACAAGAAAGGAAACTGGAGGAAGACAGTGCCAGTGGAGGCCCGTAAACCATTCATCTTCTCTCTTCAGAAAACAAGCTAGTGTAGTAGGTGCCCTTTGGGCCCCCTTGAGGCAGTTGTCAGATGGAGCACACTAGCCACATGAACCTGGACTCTTGACCCTTAGGCCTCCTTCATAAGGCCAATACAATAGCCCTCAGGTGTGTGTGGGGGGGGGGGGAGGGGAGGGGGGCGGCACAAGGCCCTGGCTGTGGCCTGCCTAATCTAGTTCCTTCTATGTGTCTGCTAGGGTCACCTTCTTGGCCACCTGCTACAATAACCCATGTTGCTGGCAGCGGGGCAATGAAGTATTCTAGAATCAAAATACCTTTGCCTGTTAACTGGCTCCAATTTCTATCTTTTCTCTCCTTGCTCCACCCTTTTACCTCCACCAAATTCAGCAGGTATTTAGTAACAGGAGAGGATGAAGAGCAGATTTGAAGCCAGAAGACACAGATTCCTGCCACCTCCCAGTCTCTGCAAATATGACCCTGGCCTAATCCATCCACTTTTCTGGGACTTAATTTCCTCATTTGTAAAATGGGAGTTCTGGCCTAAATGACCTGTAAGAGCCCTTCCAACTCTAAATCTAGGGCACTATCATAGAATGGTTGCTCCTTAAAGACAGGGATTATTGTCATTTTGGTACTAGAGCATGGCACAATGCCTGGCACATAGTTGGTACTTAATAAATGCTTGTTCAATTGAATTAAATTCAGTGAACCCATGAAGGACACTACCTTTGATATCTGCAGACACAGACCAGAAAGGAGAAGTGGGAAATCCCCCAAATCTTTGCAAAACAATCCCTTTCTCACCACTTGACCCAGAGTCAGATGTACATTTCCACAGAAAAGCTGATTCCTTTAATTTCCTGCTTTTGCAAGGAACATAAATATGTTCTTAACCAAATGCAAATCACATACCACGGAGAGATAATTATCCCTTCATCAATTCCATCTAATCCCCTTTAACTCCATTTAGCGCTGTAAGTAACAAGACTGTAATGATCAGAGACAGAAAATCAAGGCGGGACTGAGCAAGAAAGGCTGGGCTCCTGTTCTTCTCCTCTGCCACCTCCAAAGGCCTTTGGGGGATTGGATTTTGCTTCCTGGCTCATTCCTTGCTTCTTAGAGGGTTTTGTCCTGGGTTGACGGTGGGAGAAGGCTCATTTGCCTGACACCCCTGGGCTGTGGCTTAGCCTCCTCGGTCAGCAGCATCGCAGAGAAGAATCAATCTTGTATAATCCACAGCTCACAGAATTCTTGTAGCTGACAACTTTATTTGGGAGACAATTTGTCTCGCTTTGATGAGAAGGAGTACAGGCAGTGGAGAACATTAAGGTGGGTTCAGAAGAGGATTGTCTTCCCAAATCCTCTTTTGTCCAAGTCCCTTTTATCTATCCAGGGGATGTTCGCGGCACTTTCTGTAGTTTCCTAGAAAGAGTACTGACTATGGAGGCTCTGGGTTCCAATCCCACCTTCGTCAGCACAAACTATGTGACCTTGAGCAAGTCATGCCACTCTCTGCCTCAGGTATCGCATCTGTAAAATGGTTTCTTTTTTAAGACCCTTTTCATCTCTACATTTACATCTATGATTCTACCACGGAGAGAGACCTAGAGACAAAGTCAAGAGTAGCCGAGATACTGTGGCTCAGTCTACAAATATCTACAAGATGTAACTGGCATGGGAAGCCAGACAAACAGCCTGCCACATGACTTTCCACTGTGGTCCTTTTTACCAGGGACTAACAGATTGACCTGGAATGGAAAGTGCTGCTTCTACCCAGCTCTGGGCTCCAGGTCCATTCCAACATGAATCAGAACTCTGAACAACTTTTGGTTCAGGCCCAAAGTCAGCCAGACATTGTGGTTCCCACCGTGTAGACAGAGGTCGGTCAGGAGAAGTCAGGGTAGCTAGGAAAAACTGGGAGGGGATGTGGTTTCTGAGCTGTATAGAATATATCAGCAAAGAAAAGACAGCAAAATCCATTGACTGTCAGAACTGGAAGAGATCTCGGAAATTGCCCCCACCAGAACCCCTACCCCTTGGCCCCCAGTCATTTTACAGATAAGGAATGGAAAGCCCAGAAAAGAAAAGTGAATTATCTAAGGTCATTCAGTGAGTCACTGGCATGGCTAAGACCAGAACCCAGATTTCCTGGTCCCCAGGCCAATATTCTTCCTTCTGTACCATAGCACCATTCTTTAAATCCCATGAATGCACAATGAAGAGACTTTGTAGACCAAATACCTCAACTTATTCTTTTGAAAGCATTATATAATATGAAATAGGCTGGATAAATACAGTGTCAGGCCAGGTGGGATAGTTCTAATTGAATCCTTGAGAACAAGACCTGTGTGAGCTTGGTCAAATTATGTGACTTCTCTGGACCTCAGTATCCTCATCTGTAAAATCAGCAGGGTGGCTAGATAACCTGAAAGGTCACTTCCAGTTTTAAATCCTGTGATTTTAAGAATTTGGACGAACAGAAGGAAAGTTTCCAAATTCCATTTTCCTGGCTGCAGGGGATAGGACACGTGGAGAAGTGAGTAGGAGAGGAAAAAGTCACTCTTTGGTTACTGTGGAAGCACAGTGAGCCAATTTCCCACTGCCCAGTGGCCTCCTCCAGTTCTGGACTTGGCTGAGCATAGCCGTGCTCTGGAGAGCTCACAAACATAGTGCTGGTATGCGAAGGAACTCTCCGGGCAGCTCCCATGAAACAAAAACAAAGCCCCAACAAAATACCACATGAAGCAAGATTTAAGAGATTCAAGATGGGTAAAAAATAAAAAATAGCAGGGACCATGCGAACATATGTTAAAGGCCAGGATCATGGATTTGAAGCTGGAAGGTACTTCCTAATTGAACTAGTCCAATTTCATTATGTTGGAGATAAAGAGAATGAATCCCAAAGAAGTTCAGTGACTTATCAAAGGTCACAGAGGTTGTTCACATCAGGGGCAGGATTCAGACACAAGTCATAGGATAGCAAGAGCCAGCGTTCTTTCCATTATATCATACTAGTGGCACAATCAATGTAGTTTAAGGGTTTTTTTGAGCCAGCAAAACATTTCCAACTCATTTCTTTATTCTCCTTAACAGTGCCCTTGTCTAACATATCTTCAGAACTCCTTTTCCAATACAAAGTCTTAGGAAAATACATCCTAAGTAGATTAAACATCCTTTTGACAATGGAACAGATTGATTTTGGTTAATTGGCAGGGCTATCCTCCAATGTAGTACCTATTACCAATGGGGCAGCTAGGTGGTGCAGTGGATAGAGCACCAGTGCCGGAGTTAGGAGGATCTGAGTTCAAATCTCACCTCAGACACTTGACATTCACTAGCTGGGTGACCTTGGGCAAATCACTTAACCCCAATTGCCTTATCCTGAGTCATCTCCAGTCATCCTGATGAATATCTGGTCACTGGATTCAGATAGCTCTGGAGGAGAAGTGAGGCTGGTGACCTGCACAGCCCTCCCTCACTCAAAACAAAGTCAAGTGCAAGTCATGTCATCATTTCTCTGATGGCAAGGCCTTCTTCAACAACGAAGGACGAACACACCTATTATCAATCAATGGTGGATCACTATTAATGTTCAGCTCTTATTGTAAACAAATGGAACTGTCTTTCTGCTTCAAGCCACTGGAGATGCATTATTCTCCCCTCTTCCCCTGCAGCCTACCTCATATGAGTCTGCTTAAACTTTCTTCTTTAGAATGTCCCCTTTGGTGGATTTCATGCAGACACTGGTACTTTCATATACTCCTTTGTCAAGGGTAAGATATTTACCAGGAGAGATGGATGGGATGGAAAAAGAGATGAAGGGCAAGGGAGAAGCCAGGTATTTAAGTGGGGAAGATCTGAAGGAAGAGAATATGTATAGGAACCCTTGTTTTGTGGCTATGTGACCCCAGGTAAATCATTCCATCTCCTTAAGCCTCATTTTCTCTTCTGTAGAATGAGTGGTTTGGATAAGATGACATCTGAGGGCCCTTTCAGGTTTATGATCTAGGATCCTGGGATCACCTAGAAGTGCCCTGAAGGTTCTATGAAGCTAGATAGCAGGTTAGACCCACAGCCTAGAAAGTAAGGGGTGGAATTCTAGAACACATACTGGGTGTATGTACCACACAGTCCTCTGCTTTCCAATGCCAAGAAGCCATCCTACATGTGTAACTGGGCAGAGAGATCTAGAACAAAGGATCCTTAGATACAATTTTCAAGTGGGACAAGATTATATTCTGGAATGAGATAATGTATGGGGAATTGATTACCCCAGGAGAGCACCTGGGACCATGACTTGGGAATCCCAGAGAAGGCACTTTTGAGGCTTTATCTCTGGTTGCTCATTGGTTTCCAGGGACAAAATGGGGCCTTTTGTGGCTCAGTTCTTCATTAGCTTTTCTCTCCCTAAATGCTAGTTTCCCCATTAATGGTCTGGATCAAGAGCACATTCTACAGAATCACCCCCCCCCAACACACACACCCCCCCGGCCTTGATATTGTTCATAACAACCCTCCTCCCAGTTAGTCTAAGGAGGCTCTCCTCTGGGTCAGCCTGCCGCCCCCGCCTCTGAGGCTGTACCTCTCGAATGCCAAAATAATCAGTCAGTTCAGTCAAAAATGTATTCAAACCGGCTGTTTGCAGTCATGGAAATAAACCATCTGAATGATTGAATGAATTGGCTGCCTCTTTTGGCCCAGTGTAGATAGAACCTGAATTTATTTGGGTCACCAGTGTGTTTGAAAGGCTTAAGTTTGGGAAGACTTTGGAGACTCGAATTGTGCAAACAACAAGAAATCATCATCATTAGTTTACCGACCCCAATGGAGCTGTAACTAGGGTGGGGAAATGAGGACTATGTTACAGGGCAACAAGATTTTGTGGATGCTGACTCTGTTTATTTGGAGGGTGGAGTATGAAGCTGTGATTTTGTCACTATTAGGGAATTCCTGGTATGTAAACTTCCTCTTCCAGTGCAAGCCAGCTACTTAGCTACAACTCTTACTCTTCCATGGTTGCCTAGTGGCGCTGACAGGCTAAGGGATTTGCCCAAGGTCACCCAGCTAGGATGGGTCAGAGGTAGGCCTTGAACCTAGTTAGCATTGCAAGCTCTCAGATGCCATGTGTATATTTCCTCCTCCCTGGTAGAATCACCTATGACCAGTTGTTCCCCAGTGCTCCCTGCCCAGTTTTTTCCATATACGCACACATATCCATATGTGTATACACACATATATCCAATATATATCTTATGTCCATGTAGGTGTTTGCATGTTGTTTGTCCCATTAGATGACAAGCTTCTTGAGAGCAGGAACCATGGTCTTTTGCCTTCCTTCATATCCTCAGCACCCAGGACCCAGCACTGTATGCTACCTGGCATACAGTAGGTGCTTACTAATGTTTGTGGCTGTTGTGGCTCCCCTGGCCCTATTTCCTCCATCCATGGAGGCTGATACCTCCATTCCTCCAAAGCTGAGGATGTGCTTCATGCTAATTTTCTCCCAATCCCCTATCTCCCTAATACTTATAAGTTATGACTCCACACTTTGACACTGACCCTGGGGAAAATGGTAACAGCCTGCACTGATTCCAGCCCCTCCATGTGGAGAGGTAAGGTGACTTGTAGAGGGTAACAGCCAGTACATTTCAGAGGCATTTTCTTAACTCTTAAATATATACATACTCCTATGATGTCTCTAAGCACTTTTTATTCTACTTGCAAATGAATCAATACTTGGCTTACTCAGAACCCTTTTCTTCATCTAGACCCAGGCTGCTCTTTAAGAGGAAAGAAGCAGAGTTCTTCCTCTTAAAGGACAAGGACTAAATGTGCTCTCCTCCATTTTTCCTAGGGAATCTAGGCTTGGCTAGAAAAGGGGCCCGTGTGAAAATGCAGCTGGTTTGCTGAAAACCAAAAGATGTGAATTCCTCTGGGCACCCAAACAGACTTTCACAGCTCTCAACCAGAAACTCTTAGAAGGGAGGGGGAAAGACTGGAAAAGAAATGAGCTTTCCCTTTGGAAGAAATGAAAAACCCCAAGCACCATTTTGAGCCCACTCTTTCCTCCTTTCCATACCCTTTTATTTCTGTTTACAAACTTAACGATTTCCTTCTTTGACTTAACAAAACTGTGCAATGTCAAGAACTCATGCTCTTTGACATGCTCCAGGAAAGAGCCAGGAGGGCCTTTAGAGCTGAGCACTGGCCTTGCCCTCTAAGGAGATGAAAAGATCTGAGATCTCCAAGAGAAAATGTTAGGTCAGGCTGAGATGGGACACTGTCCATTGGAACAAGATCTGGAAGAGCTCCAAGTCCCCCTGGGATGGATATGTGGGGCAATGCCAGAGCAGAAACTTCCTTGACCACCTCCTCTGTAACATCAAGTTTTTGAGAGTTAACTGGTACACTGAAAAGTTAAGTGGTTTACCAGGGTCACCCAACTAGTATGTAGCTCAGGTAGGACCTGACCCCTGGTCTTCCTAATTTCAAGGTCAGACACTCTATTCAATATATTGGACCATCATGCCTCAGGAAATGCACACTCTTTATGAATACATTATTTTACATGGTACTGGTTAAAAAATGCAGTGGTGGATGAGTAGAATAGGTTAGGTATGCAAGATACAACAGTCAACGACTATAGTAATCTACTATTGGATAAATCCAAAGACTCCAGCTTCTGGGATAAGAACTCACTATTTAATAAAAACTGCTGAGAAAACTAGAAAATAGCAATGTAGAAACTAGGCATAGACCAAATTCTTACACCCTATACCAAGATAAAGTCAAAATGAGTACATGATTTAGACATAAAGACTGATACTATAAGCAAACCAGGACAGCAAGGAATAGTTTACCTGTCAGATCTATGGAGAAGGAAAGAATTTATGCCAAACAAGATAGAGAACATTATGAAATGCAAAATGAATGATTCTGATTACATTAAATTGAAAAGTTTTTGCAAAAACAAAGCCAATGCAATCAAGATTAGAAGGGAAGCAGAAAGCTGGGAAGCAATCTTTACAGCCAGTGTCTCTGATAAAGGCCTCATTTCTAAAATATAGAGAGAACTGAGTCAAATTTATAAGAATACAAATCATTTTCCAATTGATAAATGGTCAAAGGAAATGAACAGGCAGTTTTCAGAGGAAAAAATTAAAACTATCTATAGTCATATGAAAAAATGCTCTCAGTAACTATTGATTAGAGAAATGCAAATCGAAACAACTCTGAGGTACCACATCATACCTATCTGATTGGCTAATGTGATAAAACAGGAAAATGATAAATATTGGAGAACATGTGGGGAAAATGCAACACTAATGCATTGTTGGTGGAGTTGGGAACTGATCCAAGTGATCCAGAACTGATTCTGGAGAACAGTTTGAAACTATACCCAAAAAGCTATAAAACTGTGCATACTCTTTGACCCAGCAATACCACTTCTAGGTCTGTATCCCAAAAAGATGATAAAACAGGAAAAGAACCTACATGTATAAACATATTTATAGCAGCTCTTTTTGTGGTGGCCAAGAGCTAGAAATCGAGGGGATGCCCATCCATTGGGGAATGGCTGAACAAGGTGTGGTATATGAATGTAATGGGATACTATATGATGAACAGATGGACTTCACAAAAACCTGGAAAGACTTATATGAACTGATGCTGAGTGAAGTGAACAGGATCAGGAGAACATTGTACACAATAATAAGAACATTGTACAATGACTAACTTTGATAGACTTAACTCTTCTCAGCAATGCAAGGATCTAAGACAATTCCAAAAGACTCATGATGGAAAATGCTGTCCACATCCAGAGAAAGAACTATGGAGTCTGAATGCAGAGGAAAGCACACTTTTTGCTCTTCTCTTCTTTCGTTGTTTTGTTTTGTTTCTTCTTTCTCATGGTTCCTCCCACTAGTTCTATTTCTTCTTTACATCATGACTAATGTGAAAATATGTTTAATATGAATGTATATGTAGAGCCTATGTCAGATTGCATGCCATCTTGGGGAGGAGGAGGCAAGGGAGGGGGAGGAAATGTAAAACTCAAAATCTGATGGAAGTGAATGTTTAAAACCAAAAATAAATAAATAAACAATATATACAATTTATAAATACATTATTTTGACTCAGGAACGAAAAATATGACGAAGAACATTAAAGTGTCCGCAACAGATCCCTTGTAACCTGCAAGTCAGTGGCCTACTCAATCCCCAAGTATTTAATAATGGTTTATGACAGGTCCTGTAAGGTGCCATAGACCAGAGGGACGGCAGCTAGCTGCAAAGGTGCTCCCTAACTGGCATGTGCCTGAGAAAGGAGGAAGGTACCACAAGTATGGTCGCCTCTCCTCCCTACAAGGCCAGGATGGGTCCCAAAGTCTAGGTACTGGTCTTCTACAGAGCTCAGCCTGAAGCAGTACAAGGATCCCCTCAAGGGAGCTAACCCTCACCCTGACCTGTCTAGCACACGTAACCCATGGTGGTTCAGCCTTTGCTCAGAAAGCTCTAGTGAGAAGGACAACTCAGTATCTCTTTTCCATACATTGAGCTGATATCTGCACCTTCCCCCCATTGGTGCTCCTTGTTCTGCCTTCTATAGCAGCCAGAACAAGATCAATCTCCACATGGCAGGTATGGTTTGACCAGGGCAGAGGCCTGTCTGCTCCTTACTCTGGGAAGATACATCCCTCTTAAGGCACTTTTCTGATTCCCATTTCACTTTGCTGACTCACAGTCCATTCAAACTCTGAGAACCTCTCTTGGCACAATGGATAGAGTGCTAGATCTAGACTCAGGAACACCTAAGTTCAAATCCAGCATCAGACACTTATTAGCTGGATAAGTCATTTCATCTCTGTTTGCCTCAGTCTCTTCATCTATAAAATGGGAATCACCATGGCAGCCACCTCCCAGTGCTGGGGACCAAATGAGAGAATATTTATGAAATGCTTAGTATGGTACCTGGCACATAGTAGGTGCTATATAAATGTTGGCTACTATTATTATAATTATTAAGATTAAAAATTGTGGCCAAGTTTCCAATTCACACCAAGAGTTCCCGTGTATGTGCTCATCCTTTGTTGCCGAAGAAGACCATGCCATTAGAGAAATAATGATGACTTGCACTTGACTTTGTTTTGAGTGAGGGAGGGCTGTGCATGTCACCAGCCTCACCTCTCCTCCAGAGCCATCTGAATCCAGTGACCTAAATCCATTCATCAGGATGACTGGAGATGACCCAGGATGAGGCAGTTGGGGTTAAGTGACTTGCCTAAGGTCACCCAGCTAGTGACTGTCAAGTGTCTGAAGTGAGATTTGAACTACAGGTCCTCCTGACTCCTGCACTGGTACTCTATCCACTGCACCACCTAGCTGCCCCACACCAAGAGTTACCTCTGTCAATGAGGTCACAAGTCTAGACCTGGGAATGTGGCCAAAGCTTAGCCTTGGGCAGACAGGGAAAAGGCTGACCATACAGCTTCCTTTTGTGGGTTCTAGCTGGATGCTTCCCATTATGGGAACAGAGCTGTTTGTGGTCTAATGATTAACAATGGTAGCCTTTAAGTCATGTCAAATGGCTTCTCCTAGAGAATCGCTCCCTGTTCACTTAGAGATAGCAGCAAGCTAATTAGCTTCTCCACTGGTAATTGCTACTTCACAGGCAAAAGAGATAAGCCTGGGTGAGAGTAATGGAAAGAACCATTCATTGCCCCATTTTAAAATAAAACTTTTTTCCTACAAGGAAGACTTGGAAAATAGTACCTAAGAAGTTTATGGAAGGTATTGGAGAAACTAGAGCCAATGGCCATGACAAGGAAGCATTTTCATGAAAAATCTATTGCTAACAAGAAGTCTGGGATGTGTCAAAAGATAGGGTTGGGCTGGATGATCTCAGGAAGACCTTCAAGTTCAAAGCCTAGGATTCTATCAGTGATATCAGAAATGAAAAAATATATACATCTGTTTATATGTACACATGTGTACATATACATACATGTATGCATTGTATATATAATGCATGTGTGTGTGTGTGTATCCAGAAGTATGTATCTAAGGAAAAAGAAACCACCCACCTTCCAGGGAAGACTCCCATCCCAAGAATAAGGCATTGCCTAACAAGATGTCAAGGCCAACCCTATTTGTTCACATTCTTAGTAATTTACATTGCTTTTCAGGGCCAATGATGAATTAGAACTAGCCTTTGGGTGGTCAGTTCTTCCTGGCAGAAACCCCTGTTCTACAAACTGGGCTGAGAACTTAAGAACCTGATCCTGGATTAAGATCCAGATTTTCTTATAAAATATGAATTGTTGCTAACATGCTTTATATAATGCCTCTGCTTTCTCTTGACTGATTCTCAAAATGTGAAATTGTAAATGAATGTCTGTATATGTTTATATGTGTGTGCACGTATTATATCATGTGATAAATTTGGTGAGACCAGGTAGTTTGCTCACAAAGTCAATTTCTGAGTGAAATCGCTAAAGCAATTAATTTAGAAAGTGGGATAGGGTCCAACCTGAAATAACCGAATAAAATCTTCCTTCTTTAATGATTGTGCCTAATCATGTGTATGTGTTATATGTATGTATACATATAAATTTCACTCAGATTTTGGCAGGCTGAGAAGATCTTGAATAGGGGAGGACAACCTAGTTCTACCAAGTTTAGTTGAAGTGGTTATGAAGAAAAAAGGAAAGAAGGAAGGAAGGAAGGAAGGAAGGAAGGAAGGAAGGAAGGAAGGAAGGAAGGAAGGAAGGAAGGAAGGAAGGAAGGAAGGGAGGGAGGGAGGAAAGGAGGGAGGGAGGGAGGGAAGGGAAGGAGTGGGGTAGGGAGAAAGAAAAAAGAAGAGCTTATATCCCAATATTCTCATTCAGTTATAAAAAGCAATCATTTATCTACCTGCACCACAGTCTATAGAATATTAAATATTAAAGAGCCAAAGCCAAAAGAGAGCACTTGTGCTCTGACTCTTCCATTGGAACTCCACTGAAAAAAGGAAAGACAGAAAAAGCTCCAGGGGCTCAGGTTGGTTCTCAAAGTGTTCTTGGGGGTTCCCAAACCTACTCGGGGAATCTATGAGGTCAGAGTTGCTTCTATAATATTAAGGCATTTTAATTTTGAAGATGGTAATTATCAATAGATTATATAGGTCACATAAACCAAAGCTCTCGTGGGGGGGGGGGGGGGCGGTCTGCAATAACTTTTAAGAGTGTAAAGGGGTCCTAAGGTTAAAAAAAAAGCATGGCATTTTAAGGATTGCAAAGTACATTATACTGCATTTCATTTGTTCATTTCTTAAATAGGATTTTATTTCTTCCAATTTTATGTAAGGACAATTTTTAGCATTCACTTTTTGAAAATTTTGAGTTCCAGTTTTTCTCCCTCCCTCCCTTCCCATCTCTTCGCTAAGATGGTAAGCAATTTTATATAGGTTAGGTATGTGCAATTATGTAAAGCATATTTCCACGTCAGTCAGGTTGTGAAAGAATAAACAGGCCAAAAGAAAAGAACCATGAAAAAAATAAAGTTAAAAGAGTATGCTTCAATCTGCGTTCAGATGCCCATCAGTTCTTCCTCTGGATGTGGACAGCATTTTCCATCATGAGTCCTTTGGAATTGTCTTACATCATTGCACGGCTGAGAAGAGCTAAGTCACTCATAGTTGATCATCACACAATGTTGTTGATACTGTATACAACATTCTCCTGGTTCTGCTCTCTTCACTTTGCATCAGTTCATGTAAGTCTGTCCAAGTTTTTCTGAAATCTGCTCACTCATCATTACTTATAGCACAACAGTATTCCATGATGTTCAAATACTGCAACTTGTTCAGCCATTTCTCAATTGATGGGCATCCTCTCCATTTCCAATTCTTTGCCAACACATAAAGAGCTGGTATAAATACTTTTGTACATATAAGTTCTTTCCCCTCTGCATGACATTTTCACTACACTTAATCTCATTGTTAAAAAAGAGAGGCAGTATGGCAAGATTTGGTATCAGGAAGACGTGGGTTCAAATTTTGCCGTGGACACTTACTAGCTGCATGACCAAAAGCAAAGTGCCTTCCCCTCACTGAGTGTCAAGGAGCTTTCTAAGACCTCTTAAGTTTATATGGGGTGAAATCTGAGATGTAAGGAGAGTTCCTGCATGGAAGAAGTCAGAGGTCCTAAACCATATGGAAAAATATGAGAAAACAATATGATCATCTCCTTCACATGAGGGTTAGGGACTTAAGGCAGTGTCCTACCTCCCAGGAGTGTCCTGTGTTTAGAAAGACGACCCGATGGAGAAGGAAAAGCTTAAACCAAAAGAATAATGCTCTAATGTTGACATTCCAGGTACCCACAAGGCAGAGATTTGTGAGGAGCCTTCCATGGTATCCCTCAAATCACACCACTGAGGTAATAACAAGCTACACTGACTATGAGTAAACCAAGCCTTGAGTCGGCCTCTCCAACTGAAGTTCTGAAAGTATCATGAGACAGTGGCAAGGACACTGGGTCAGGGGTCAGAAAACATGGCCTCTCATGGTGGCTTTGCCATCAACTCCCTTTGTAACCTTGGGCAAGTCCTTCCCCTTTCTGGATCTGTTCTGTTTCCTGCTTTATGTATTTGGGAGGTTGCATTAGAATGTTTATAGTTCTTTTCTTGCACCTAAAAAAAATGGTTCCGAGTGTTCTAACTCAGACAATCACACATGACTAGTGAGTTCGTCTGTGTGTTCCTTTGGTATCATCACAATGACAAGAGAAAAAAAAAGAACAGTCTCCAACCCCACTGTGGTGAAGGCTGGGGAGGATCCCGCAGGTGTCCTGGATGGTAGAATGCCCACATGGATGAAATCCGAGATCATTTGAGCATTTGAGTGTCCTTGTCTTAGTTTTAAGTCTCCAATTTTAGACTTTTTTTGGTTGCTTACTTTGTCCTGCAGTCTCAAGATGTGCTCCATTCACACTGGTGGCAAAAAGCTGCTTCTGGTAGGCCTCAAAATAGCAGGGCCTACTTAGTTTTAGCAAATTAAAAATCCATGCTTATCATCGGTATTTAGGTGTCAAGGACTTTCTGTCCTTTGTATGCATTGATCTGTCTCTCTACTTGCACTGCCTGCCTTCCAGCATCTCACCTCCCTATTGCTGTTCCTTCCGATGCCATTGTCCTTCCAGCCATCCAGGTACAACCTCAGTCTCATCAGCATTCACCCCAATTGGTTATATGCAATCCTTTGCCAAATCTTGTCATTTCTATCTCCACAATATTTCCTGTATATAATCCTTTCTCTCCTCTGATACAGCCATCCACCTAGTTCAGGCCCCTTCATCTAATGTCTAGGCTATTTCCAATAGTTTTCTAATTAGTCTCCCTGCCTCCAGTCTTTCTCCTCTTCAATCCAACCTCCATTCGTGTAAAAGTTATTTTTCTTAAGAAGGCAGCTAGGTGGTCCAGTGGATAGAGCACCAGTGCAGGAGTCAGGAGGATCTGAGTTCAAATCTCACCTCAGACGCTTGCCACTCACTAGCTGTGTGACCTTGGGCAAGTCACTTAACCCCAATTGCCTCATCCTGGGTCATCTCCAGTCATGCTGATGAATATCTGGTCCCTGGATTCAGATGGCTCTGGAGGAGAAGTGAGGCTGGTGAGCTACACAGCCCTCCCTCCCTCAAAACAAAGTCAAGTGCAAGTCATGTCATCATTTCTCTGATGGCATGGTCTTCTTTGGCAACGAAGGACGAACACACACATTTTTCTTAAGCACAGTTCTAACCATGCCACTCACATACTCAATGAACTCCAGTGGCTCCTTGGTATTACCTTTAAGATCAAATCTTAGCACCTCTCTTTAGCATTTAATACTCTTCACAACTTGGCCCTTCCCAACTCTTCAATCTTCTTATATATTACTGCCTTGTAGACATTCTATGGTCTGGCCATATGGACCTCCTTGCTGTTTTCACAGGCAGTGCTCCACCCCTGTCTCTGTGCCCTTGTCTGTAATGGAATGCTCTCCTGTCTCACAGTGGTTTCTTAGGATCACGGCTTTCATCAAGACTCAGCCCAAAGCAGTACCAGATCTTAAAGTTCAAATATACTGTAAAACAGTAATTATCAAAACTATCTGGTACAGGATAAGAAACAGAAAGGTGGATCAGTGGAACAGAGCAGATATACAATACACAGTAGCAAATGACTACAGTAACATTGTGTTTGACAAATGTAAAGATTTAAGCTTTGAGGATAAGAATTCATTTTTTGGTAAAAGTTGTTTGAAAAGCTGGAAAATAGTCTGGCAGAAATTGGGCTTAGACTGATATCTTATACCATTTACCAAGGTAAGGTGAAAATGGATACATGACCTATATATAAAAGGAGATATCACAAGGAAATTAGAAGAACATGAACATATTACCTATCAGACTTGTGGAGAGGAGAATAATTTATGAATAAGGAAGGGATAGAGAGCATTGTGAGGCATAAAATGGATTATTTCAACTGCATTAAATTAAAAAGGGTTGTACAAATAAAACCAATGTAGCCAAGATTAGAAGGAAAGCAGAAAATGAGGGAAAATGTTATAGACAATTTCTCAGACAAAGGTCTCATATCTCAAATATATACAGAACTTTGTAGAATTTATAATATGAGTCATTCCCCAATTGACAAATGGTCAAAGGATACAAACAGGTAGTTTTGTGATGAAGAAATAAAAATATTCTACATCATTACTGATTAGAAAAATACAAATTAAAACAACTTTGAGATATCATCTCACACCTATAAGATTGGCTAAAATGATAGAAGGGGAAAATGGCAAATGTTGGAGAGGATGTAAATAAAGTTGGGACATTAATATACTGTTGGTAGAACTGTGAACTCATCTAACTGTTTTGGAGACCAATCTGGAATGATGCCCAAAGAATTATACAACTGTATATATCCCTTTACTCAGCTACACCACTGTGAGACCCGTTTACCAAAGTGATTATGGAAAAAAGAAAAGAATCTATGTGTTCTAAAATATTTATAGCAACTCTCTTTGTGGTGGCAAAGATCTGGAAATTGAGGGGATGCCCATTAATTGGGAATGGCTAACCAAGTTGTGGTATATGGTTGTGATGGAATACTACTGTGCTGTAAGAAGTTGATTTTAGGAAAAAATGGAAAAACTTACATGAAATAATAAAAAGTGAAATGAGGAGAACCAAGAGAATGTTGTATACAGTAACAGCAATAATGTTCAAAGAATAACTGTGAACGACCAATTTATTCTGAATATTATAAATACTCAAATCAACGACAAAGACCTATGAAGGAAGAAGCTATCCACCTCCAGAGAAAGAAGTGATACCTAAAAATATGCATAGTATGGTTTTACATATATTTATAAATCTGTGTCAAGTGGTGGCCTTCTCTAGTGAGGGGTGGGGAAAAAGTGAAGGAGAGAGTTCAGAACTTAAAATGTAACAAAAAAAAAATTAAATTAAAGAAAAAAAGACTCAGCTCAAGTCCCACCTTCTGTAAGAGGCCTTGCCCAGGCCCAGCTACCAATGCTCTCCTTTCTCTCTCTGCATTTACTGTCTAGATATTTTGTATACAGTTATGTACTTACAACTAGTCTGCCCCATTAGAATGTAAGCTCTTTGGGGTTGTAGAAAGACAGACACACTAATGTAAACTGTTAATATCATTCTGGAAAACAATTTAGAATTATGCAAATAAAGTGATTAAAATACCTTTACCCTTTGATACAGAAAGATTCCACTAAGAGGTCAACGAAAAAAGAAAGGCTCCATCAAGGTATTTATAACAGCACATTTTGTGATAGCAAAGACCTAGAAGCAAAGCAGATGCTCATCAATTAGGGAATGGCTAAACAAATTGCAATACATGAATGTAATGGCATATCAATGTGCTGTAAGAAATGGCAAAGATGATGAATTCTGAGAGGCATTGGCAGACTTGTACATAGAGATAAAGGGTGGAGTTAGCGCAACCAGGGAAATGATCTACATGATGTTCTCTGCAGCAATGGAAATGAGAAGTACGGCAACGACAAAACACATGGAAACATAACGTCCAAGGTTGGCCCTAAAGAAAAGATGGGAGAAGATGCCTCCCACTGTGCCTTTGTGTAAATGGGTGATGCTAGGTAGGGGCTACTGCATATAACATCAGACTTTTTTATATGTTGCTTAGTTTTGATAATTTCTTTTTGTTTTTGTTTTTTCTTTTTTTAATCATTTTATTTATTTTTTTACTGTTCTACAATCACTACCATAAAACTTAGATTTTTATCCCCCCACACCTACCCCCCACCACCCCCCTCCCTCCCCAAGATGGCATACAATTCTATATGGGATCTACATGTACTTTTCTATTGAATATGTTTTCACTATAGTCGTGCTATGTAGATGATTTTTTTTTAATTTATTAGAAGAGATGGCTCTCTGGGAGGATAAAATGCAATGGAAAATATAGATGATAGGAAAACAAAGGATATCGAGCAAATTCATTCATTTTGTAAAAAACAGACTATAAGCCTCCTGAGGGCAGGGATTGTTTTCACTTTTTCTGTTTCTCCAGCACTTAGTACCACACCTGGCACATAGTAAACCCTTAATAAATACTTGTTGATTGACTGATGAGAAGGGATTTATTTAAGCAGTTATTTTGAATCAGGTTTTGCCGCTTATATTTCTCAAAGAGTAAATTATTCATTGTGAATTAGACATTGCAGATTCTCGTCTCCATACCTTTAGAGATGCCCTTGAGCTTCCCCTTTGCCAACCTGAATTCTAGTCATTCTTCATCTGCCACTTTATAAGTGAAAATGATGAAAACTAGGCCTCAATTAGTAAACTAGTGTTTACATCCTAAGCTCTGTTATCCAGTGTGATCCCCCATCCTGTTAACCATATGATGGTCATTATAATACTCAATGACCAGAAGCGTTACATGAAAAAAGGGCTGCTTAGTTATCCTCCATCAGCTCCCCTTCCCTCCCCTCCAGCCAGGGATGTGCAGAAGATTGGAAGAGAAAAACCTTGAGGTTTGCCATTAAACAAATTTCATTCTAATTTCCTAGAAAATTCCATAGATAAGCATTGTTTCTACCTCTCTCCTTCCTCAGTTCTGGTCAGTTCTAATCTATTTAGTGACAAGAACACTGGAACCAGGTTCAAAGCTTGCCTCTGTTTCTTCTTATTACCTCTGTGACCTCAGGTCTTCGTCTTTTCATCGATAAAATGAAAGAGTTGAATTTGAATTTACAACCTAGTTTGCAATAATTTGGTGAAAACAAATTATTGGACTTCATAAAGCACATTGGGAACGCTCTCCAGGCTGTATTACAAAGGAAAACCTGCACACACACATATTTGGATAGCATTTCTCTGATGAGTGGCTTCTCATTTTCTCACAAGTGTTTTTTTTAGCTCCCCTTTAGCTCTAAATCTGGGATCTTTACTCTTAGGGTCTGACTTCCACCCCCAACCACCTTGATGAAATGGCTCTCTTAAAGTCACTGCTGGCTTTTTTTTCCTCTCATTTTTCTCAATTACATGTAAAAAAATTCTTAACATTCATTTGAGTTCTAATTTTCTCCTCCCCTCCTCTCACCTGGCTCTGGTCTTTACCCAGGAAGAGATAGTGTTCTCTTGTGGCCATAGGTGCTAGCACCCCTCTTGTTCCTGGAACTGTGGCCAGGTCCCCTGTTCCCTGCAGCCACAAGAGGTAATGTTCTTCTTCACCCTGGAACTGCAACTTGGAACCACATGTAGGCAATGTATAAGTCTCCTGTAATCTCTTTCTGACCAGTTGTCTGACCCCTTAACACCACCCTGGTATGATAGACCTTTCCTGACAACCTCCTGAACAATCTTGGGATGGAAGACTGATTTATCCTGTCCTTTTGTTGGCTCTGTCACTCCAGTATTCAATTTGAGGTGTTATATAGTTATTTGGAGGGGAATTGGGGAGAATTCAGGTGAGTTCCTGCCTCTACTCTGTCATCTTGGTTCAACTTCACTAGCTTTTTTTTTAGACCTGATTGATTATTTCATTAGTGTAGGGAGGTATACATGAGGAAATTTCCTCTATAGATGCAGGCTCGCACTTGCTTTTCAATTTATAATTATAGTTTCCTGGGGCATTGAATAGTTATCTAACTTGCCCCAGGTCACACATCCATTATATGTCAGAGGTGAGACGAATCCAGTTCTTTCTGTCTCTAAGGCCAGCTCTTCATCCACTGCCATTCATACTGCCTCTAAACAGTCAAATAATCAAACCTTGGAGTTGGGAAAGAACTTAGAGGTCACCTGTTTCAAGCCCTTCATTTTACAGATGAGGAAGTTAAGGCCCAGAATGGGGTAGCAACTTTCCTAGTGCCCCAGTCTCCTGACTCCTAGGCAAGCTCATTAGCTTTTGGCAAATGACTGCAGTAGAAGCTTTTGAACGTGGTAGGCTGTTTGATGTTGTTCAGTCATTTCAGTTGTGTCTGATGTTCCTGGCCCCATTTGGGATTTTCTTGGCAAAGATACTACAGCGGTTTACCTTTTCCTTTACCAGATCACTTTACAGATGAGGAAACTGAGGCAAACAGGGTGAAATGACTTGCCCAGGGTCACACACTAGCAAGTATCTGAAGTTGGATTTGAACTCAGGTCTTCCTGATTCTAGGCCCGGTGCTCCTGACTCTCATCCTGAATGCTTCCAACTCTAGCTGCCTCTGGTAGGCTGTTAACTAAGTCCAGTGGCTAAGGAAAATGTCACCCCTGATTGGTCTTAAGAAAGTCAACTTGGACTTG
Organism: Notamacropus eugenii; assembly: GCF_028372415.1. Lineage (NCBI taxonomy): Eukaryota > Metazoa > Chordata > Mammalia > Diprotodontia > Macropodidae > Notamacropus > Notamacropus eugenii. Next base: position 94,177,942 of record NC_092879.1, on the reverse strand, counting down.
CTACTTCTGGAGTTCTAATGCTAGATTATTATGGGACTAGAAAGTTCAAGGCCAAGGTGAAGCAAAATGTGTGAATTTGGGAATTGTTCACTCACAACAGGGAGCCGAATTTGGGGCCAGGGACTGGGAGTCCCCTTTGTTTAAATGACAGCAAGGAGAAGAGGGTGGTCATGAAAGGTAACCATCAGTTGGGCTTTTCCTTATCTCTAATCATCTGACATGAGTGACTCTTGTCTTCCAAACACGAGTGGGCTCTTAAGGCCAGGTACTATGGCGACCACATGTGCCCAGGGGTGAGAAGAGAGCCAGTCATCTCTCTCTGCCCCCATATCTTACAGGCCTCCAGCCAGTTGGGCAAGGAAATAACAACAAATGATAAGAAAAGAACCTGAGGCTAGGTTCCATTAAATGCACCAGAAATGCAGAAGGCCAGTTATTATAGCAGAGGATGCTGGGGTCTGGTGCGGGAGTCAGTCTAATTGGAGTTTATTTAAGCTAGTGAGAAGCAGAGGAATGCGACCTGGAGGGAAGAAGCAAAATTAGCACTGTGGCTCCAGGAAGGAGTAAGGTAGAGTCAGACTGTTAAAATCCCAGCAAGCCAGGGCCAGACTATCTGAAGAAGCTACCACATCCTGCTGTCTCTCGATGGCTTTGGCCCCCACCACGCTAGTGGTGGTGTTTGAGCTACCAGTGACTACTCAATGCTACTTGTCAATGTTCCATGGATAATCTAAACCTGCCTCATCTTACTCCTTTCTGGAGTAATACCTTCTGGGAGTTGACTGTGCTACTTCCCTGGGATACTGGGCCTGGGTGCTTGTTGCCTTAGACAAACATAAACCACACATGAACCCCCTCCCTTCCAACCCTGGCATCTTCTTCTCTGCCCTTTCTGGGCCTCCAATGCTCTTCTGCTGAAGCTCCTTCCCCAACCCTCTCTACCCTCAGAGTGGTCTTTTTTTGGAGCAGTACATTGGCCAAGAACTGAAACTTGTGATGAGGCTGTGGTCTGGGGACCAGTATCATCCTAGCATCCTAAGCTAGCTATGTCGTGGTAAGAGTCTATCACCACGTAGATCCAAGAGTCTCATTGACTCCTCTGTCACATCTCTCCCATTTGTCCCTTGTCTCCACTCACACAGCTGCCATACCAGTTCAGGCCTTCACCTCTCACCTGGACTGTGGCAACAGTCTTTTAACTGGTCTCCAATCTGTCATCCATTCAGCTGCCAGAGTGATTTTCCTAAAAAGGTCTAAGGATGCCACTCCTTTCCTCAAGAAACACTAGTGGCTCCCTGTTACCTCTAGTATCAAATGGGAACTCCTTCATTTGGCATTTCAAACACTGACATTTGACTTTTTCAGGAGTATTATGCTTTGTTCCCTTTCATCCACTCTGTTTTCTAGCTACACTGGCCTACTTGCCCCTCTGTGTAAATGGCATTCCTTCTCCCCCAAGCCTCGGATACCCTTCCCTCCTCACTTCTGTCTCTAAGAATTGCTAGCTTCCTTCGAGGCTCAGATGCCGCCTCCTACATGAAGCCTTTACCGAGTCTTTCTGTCCAGTCTCTTGCTAGCCCCTCCTCCAGAAATGACTTTGTATTTATTTGCTTTTCACTTATCTAAATATGTATTGCTTTGCCTGAGCAGAGACAGAGCTCTCAATAGGCTGGGACTGCTTCTTTTTACTTTTACATCACCAGCATCGAGCATAGTACCTGGCACAGAGTAGGCATTTAATAAATGCAGGTTGGGTAGCTAGCTGGCACAGTGGAATCAGGCAGACCAGAGCTGGAATTTGGCTGTACTTCCTGGGCAAGTCACTTAACCTCTATCTTCCTTAGTTTCCTCATCTGTTAAATCGTTAAGAGGTTGTTGTGAGGATCAAAGGAGATGATACTTGTAAAGTGCTTTGCAAACCTTAAAGTGATATACAAAGGCTAGTTAATGTTATCAAATGAGTGACTATTACCACAGTAACTTGAAAGAGTTAAGCCCAATTCCTGACATCTATTCCTTTCTACTTGGTCACAGATCTGTGTGGAGAATCAAGCTCCCTGAGTATCAATGAGACAGAAGACCTTGCTTCTGAACCTCTTCATGAACATGACACCCCTGTTTATTCCCTTCCCCCTTACAAAGCTCACCGCCACAATGTCCTTTTGTTTCCCTAACACGTTACCCCCAGTTTCATATTCATAGTTTGGAACTGAAAGTGTTGATATCACCCACAAGTGGCATGAGGGCATTGGCAGCATCTCCACAGACATAAATTGAACCTCCCTCTCTGGGTCACCAGACATTCAGCATCTGAACTATCCATCATTAGGAAGTAAGGCGATGCATCGTAAGAGCTTTCCCAGGCCCTTCTGGATTTCAGAGTGCGTGGCACAGCAATTTTCAGGCACTCTGCTTGATTCTGATGGCCGAAGTAATGAACGGTGATGTGTCATTTGTTATCGTTTAGGCTAATGTAGGTCAGCACTTCAGTTCCCCACTTTTCTTATTAGCAGATTTCCGTTGGGTTGGCAGTGAATAAAACAGACCTGGGCAGGCCCTTCAAACCCACTTGCTTCATGGTAGCCCATGGAATTTCAACAAAAAAGAGGACTTGTATGCCAGTTTGCTCCTGGGTCGTTCACCTAATATAGACTTGTTCTCCCCCTCTCCTTGATGAGAGGTCACCCTATATGACCACTGCACAATTCCTCATCACTTCCCCAGAAGAAGAGATCAAGTTCTAACCAGTCAGTTATTGGCAAGGTCCATGCCTCCCTTTCCAGCAAAAGCCAAATAAATGGAGAGTGAAGAGAGGACTTCCAAGTTGTTACGCAAGGGGTTAATGAGGGAGATTCCTGGGGCAGCCAGGTGGAGCAGTGAATAAAGCACAGGCTCTGGAGTCAGGAGGACCTGAGTTCAAATCTGGCCTCAGACACTTGACACTTATTAGCTCTGTGACCTTGGGCATGTCACTTAACCTCCTACCGCCTTGCCTTCCTCCCACCCCCCAAAAATCAGTGAGATTCCAAATGAGTTCCATAAATTTATTGGGCACAGAGTTCTGATTGTTTGTACTTCTACCTCCAGGCTGGCTCAGTCCCTGTTTTGGTTTCTTTTCTATCTTGCTTCTGGTTCTGTCCTCCTCTATGTGGCATTTAAAGTGAGCCACAATTTGATTCCAGCCTACTTTCCTTATTATTATCCATTATTCCCCTTCACATGCTCAAGCAAACTGGCTTTATTGCTATTCATACCTGACACTGCCTTTGCACAGGCGGTGCCCCTTGCCTGTAATGCCCTCCTTTCTCACTTCCTTACAAAATTACCCTGCATTTACTCTGCACTTATATGTGCGCATGTTTTTTCCCTCAGAAGATGGACACTCCTAGAGATCAGGGACTACTTGATTTCTGTCTCTGCATTCCCAACTCCCAACACAGAGTCTGACACTTAGCAGGCACTAGGTAATTCTCTCTTCTTTTATTCAAGTCTTTAAGAAAGAGGTCTTTCTCCTGAACAAGGCCAAGGCCTCTCTCCATGTGCCTTTGATCCTATCCCCCTTCCAGTAGATCACCCCCTTTATTACTCCCCCTTTCTTATCTTTAACCTCTCCCTATCTACTATCCTTAAAATCCCCTCAATATGCCCTACCATTCCCTTGAACCCTCATCCTAGACTTGTCTTTCTTTCTCAAAGTCCTTGCAAAAACTGTTCACACTGGTAGCCACCTCTTCTTTTCTCACTTACTCCTCAGGCCTCTGTAGTCTCACTTCTTACCACATCATTCAAGTGAAATTTCTCTCTTCAAAGTTACCAATGATTTCTTCTTAATTGCCAAATCAAATGGCCTTTCCTCAGTACATATCCTTCTTGGCCACTGTTGTCTATCTTCTCCTTCTGGAAACTCTCTCCTCTCTGGGTTTTCATTCCACTGTTCTCTACTGGTTCTCCTATCTATCTGACCACTCTCTCAGTGTCCTTTGCTAGGTCATTGTCAATATCCTATGCTCTTCCAGTGGGTACACACCAGTGCTCTATCCTGGGCTCTCCTTTTCTCTCTGTACACGCTCATCAGCTCCCACAGCTTCAGCAATCATCTCTATTGGCAGATGATTCCTAGATCTATTTATCCAGCCTAAGTCTCTCTCCACAGCACTGGCATCTCACCACCAACTACCTTTTGGACCCCTTAGATTGAATATTCCATAAATATCACTCATATTCAAAACAAACCTCAATATCTTTCTGCCCAAACCCTCTGCTCTTCTGACCTTTCATACTGCTATCCAGGGTACCATCACACTCTCAGTCATCCAGGATAACTACCCTGGTATGATTCTCAATGCCTCACTCACACTCACCCCACACACCCAGTTGTCAAGGTTGGTCATTTCTACATTCACAACAAGTCTCATATATGTCCCCTTCTCTCACTACCCTGGGGAAGGCCTTCATCACCTCTCATCTGGACTTCTGCAATAGCCTTCTGATTGGTCTCCCTGCTTCAAGTCCCTCCCCCCTCCAGTCCATTCTCCACTCAGTCACCAGAATGATTTTCCTAAAGTGCTGGTCCCACCATGTCACTCATCTAATCAGTAAACCCCAGTGGTTCCATATTGCCCACAAGACTGTGGCATCTAAAGCCCTTCAGAATCTTCCCCTTCCTATATTTCCAATCTTCTTATCCTTTATTCCCATCCACACACTCTAAGATCCAATGATACTGCCACTCCTCATACGTGACAGTCCTTCTTCCAACTACATGCCCTTGGATTGACTGTTAGTCATGCCTGGAATGCTCTAGCTCCTCTTTTCCACCTCCTGGTTTCCCTGGCTTCCTTTAAGCCCCAGCTCAAGTCACACATTCTGCAGGAGTGCTACCCCTCCTCCCGTCCCCCTGGTCCATACTAGTACTTTTCTTATCAGATTACCATCCATTTCTCTAGCACATATTTTTCATGTACAATTTTTTTTTGCAAGAATTCCCCCTTCACTAAGCTCCTTGAGGGCAAAGACTATACTCTTACCTTTTTTGTATTACCTACACTTAGCACAGTGCCTGACTCATAGGTAGGTTTTGAAAAAGTGGAAGTTGACTGATGGAGCATCAGATGCCTGGGCACACAGTACTATGGATGCTCAGTAAGAAGCATCATTGGGGCTAGCTTGGTCAAGCTGTAGCTGAACCAAACTTCTGAGATTAGAGAGTCAAGTGAGCAAAGACAATGGGGGAAGCTTAGCAGATAGACTTTGCCCGGATTGTGGTGCACATGGAGCGTGTACCAAGAGAAGTCTGGCATGGAGGAAGACCCTAGGAAGTGTGGGCTTCGAATCGCATCCTAACAAATTGCAGCAATGATGGAGGGGCCGTAATGACCCTCTCTTCAGTCTCCTCAACTCCTGTGATTTTCTGCACTTTGGCCTCAGAGCCAAGCAGCAGAGTTCATTTTACCCTTTAGGAAATGTATTCTCTTGTACTTTGTACTCATCTCTATACCCAGGCCTAATCATATGGTTGGCCACTCTATATTTGTCTAGGTGTTATTTGGGGCCTAGCACATAGTGTGTGGGCAGCTAGGGGGCACAGTGGAGAGAGCACTAGCCTGGAGTCAGGAAGACTCCGCTACCTGAGTTCAGATCTGTCCTCAGCCACTGCCTAGTTGTATGACCCTGGACATGTCATTTCACCCTGTTTACCTCAGTTTCCTCTCCATAAAATGACCTGGAGAAGGAAATAGCAATCCATTCCAGTATCTTTTCAGGGAAAACCCCAGATGGGATCATGAAGAGTCAGACATGACTGAAAAATGACTGAACATGGTATATGTGAGGAGTCTACTCGTGCCAGTTTGTGTACTGTTTTTGGGTATCTAGGACTTTGTTCCTTCAAGATCATGGACAAAGAAGGAATAACTAGAATTCTGAACCTTCCTGATGACTTGCAAGCCTCCATTTCTTGGAAGGACTGAATATCTCATTATGTTTCTTCAGACTTCTCCCTGATGTTTTTACTTCTGTCCACTTGTTAATTCCTAGTTGACCTACTTCTACAGCTGTAAGTGAGAGAGGGCAGTTGGAGCTTTGTTCTAGGTCATAAAATGTTAGGGGATCCTTACTTCATCTTTCTAGGGTCACCTCCTCCCCTATCCATGCTACCTCTGGGGGTATCAGCAATCATCAATGGCCTCATCTACTGTTACTTCTCCCCCTCTTGGTAGTAAAAGTGTATTTCTTACTTTCACAGATTTAGGAGAGTAGAAATTTTAGTGCATCCTAGGCTACATTTTCTCCTGGCCTCCCCCACCAAGCTGTATCCCAAGTAAGTCTCCTTTTCTTTGTCCCAGATACACCTCCAGCTACTCCTCCTGAGAGGCAGTCACTAAACAGTTGGATCAAAAGTGAGTCAAGAGGGGGGCGGAGCCAAGATGGTGTAGTAGAAAGACGCACATACACATAGCTCCGAACCCACAACCCATAGAACAACTACAAAGAAGTAACTCACGGCGAATTCTGCACCCAGAGGCCACAGAACATTGGAGCGAGGGAGATTTCTGTTCTGGAGAGACCTGCAAACCTCTCGTAAAAGGTCCTTCGTGCTGCGGACTGGGCGCCGGGACTGGGAGCTGAGTACAGCCCTGCCGTGGCCGCGGCACCGAGAGGAACAGATCCGAGCGGGCTTCAGGGACGGGATCTCCAGCGGCCGCACAAGTACCTCCACCCACAGGTGACGGGGGTCTGTGAGAGAGTTCCTTTGGCGGGTCGAGGGGGGAGTGGGGTGCCCCCATGGCTCGGGCCCCCTCGGGAGACAGAAGCTGAGGGGCAGCAGCAGACCAGGGCTCCCCAAGCAGGCAGGAGCCTGGATCCATTGTTGAAGGTCTGTGCATAAACTCCCTGAGGGAACTGACCCTGAGAGGCAGCCCTGCCCTCACCTGAGCATCTGAATTTAATCTCACACTGAATAGCAGCCCTGCCCCCGCCCAAAGCCCTGAGGCTGGAAGCAGCATTTGAATCTCAGACCCCAAACACTGGCTGGGAGGATCAGGAGGTGAGGTGGGTGTGAGGAAAATATTCAGAGGTCAAGTCACTGGCTGGGAAAATGCCCAGAAAAGGGAAAAGAAATAAGACTATAGAAGGTTACTTTCTTGGCGAACAGGCATTTCCTCCCTTCCTTTCTGATGAGGAAGAACAATGCTTACCATCAGGCAAAGACACAGAAATCAAGGCTTCTGTGTCCCAGCCCACTCAATGGGCACAGGCCATGGAAGAGCTCAAAAAGAATTTTGAAAATCAAATTAGAGAGGTGGAGGAAAAGCTGGGAAGAGAAATGAGAGACATGAAGTCAAAGCATGAACAGCAAATCAGCTCCCTGCTAAAGGAGACCCAAAAAAATGTTGAAGAAAATAACACCTTGAAAACTAGCCTAACTCAATTGGCAAAAGAGGTTCAAAAAGCCAATGAGGAGAAGAATGCTTTCAAAAGCAGAATTAGCCAAATGGAAAAGGAGATTCAAAAGCTCACTGAAGAAAATAGTTCTTTCAAAATTAGAATGGAACAGATGGAGGCTAATGACTTTATGAGAAACCAAGAAAACACAAAACAAAACCAAAAGAATGAAAAAATGGAAGATAATGTGAAATATCTCATTGGAAAAACAACTGACCTGGAAAATAGAGCCAGGAGAGACAATTTAAAAATTATGGGCCTACCTGAAAGCCATGATCAGAAAAAGAGCCTAGACATCATCTTTCATGAAATTATCAAGGAAAACTGCCCTGAGATTCTAGAACCAGAGGGCAAAATAAGTATTCAAGAAATCCACCGATCACCGCCTGAAAGAGATCCAAAAAGAGAAACTCCTAGGAACATTGTGGCCAAATTCCAGAACTCCCAGGTGAAAGAGAAAATATTGCAAGCAGCTAGAAAGAAACAATTCAAGTATTGTGGAAATACAATCAGGATAACACAAGATCTAGCAGCTTCTACATTAAGGGATCGAAGGGCATGGAATAGGATATTCCAGAAGTCAAAGGAACTAGGACTAAAACCAAGAATCACCTACCCAGCAAAACTGAGTATAATACTTCAGGGGAAAAATTGGTCTTTCAATGAAATAGAGGATTTTCAAGCATTCTTGATGAAAAGACCAGAGCTGAAAAGAAAATTTGACTTCCAAACACAAGAATGAAGAGAACCATGAAAAGGTGAACAGCAAAGAGAAGTCATAAGGGACTTACTAAAGTTGAACTGTTTACATTCCTACATGGAAAGACAATATTTATAACTCTTGAAACATTTCAATATCTGGGTACTGGGTGGGATTACACACACACACATGCACACACGCACACACACATAGAGACAGAGTGCACAGAGTGAATTGAAGAGGATGGGATCATATCTTAAAAAAAATGAAATCAAGCAGTGAGAGAGAAAGATATTGGGAGGAGAAAGGGAGAATTGAATGGGGCAAATTATCTCTCATAAAAGAGGCAAGCAAAAGACTCATTAGTGGAGGGATAAAGAGGGGAGGTGAGAGAAAAACATGAAGTCTACTCTCATCACATTCCACTAAAGGAAAGAATAAAATGCCTACTCATTTTGGTATGAAAACCTATCTTACAATACAGGAAAGTGGAGGATAAGGGGATAAGCAGAGTGGGGGGGGATGATAGAAGGGAGGGCATGGGGAGGAGAGTGCAATTTGAGGTCAACACTCATGGGGAGGGATAGGATCAAAAGAGAATAGAAGTAATGGGGGACAGGATAGGATGGAGGGAAATATAGTTAGTCCTATACAACACAACTATTATGGAAGTCATTTGCAAAACTACACAGATTTGGCCTATATTGAATTGCTTGCCTTCCAAAGGGAAGGGGTGGAGAGGGAGGGAGCTAAAGAAGTTGGAACTCAAAGTGTTAGGATCAACTGTAATGTTCTTACCACTAGGAAATAAGAAATACAGGTAAAGGGGTATAGAAAGCTATCTGGCCCTACAGGACAAAAGAGAAGACAGAGACAAGGGCAGAGAGGGATGATAGAAGAGAGAGCAGATTGGTCATAGGGGCAATTAGAATGCTTGGCGTTTGGGGGGGGAGGGGAGAAAAGGGGAAAAATTTGTAACCCAAAATTTTGTGAAAATGAATGTTAAAAGCTAAATAAAAAAAAAAAAAAAAAAAAAAAAAGTGAGTCAAGAGTGGGGCTAAGGATACTATCTTTGATACCTTTTCTAAGCCTCTTTCACCATGCTGAAGGGACGGCAAGGCTCAGGGTTGCATCTAGACCTCAGAAAATACATACCCAGTGTCTACACAAGACCCTCAGGAGTCATAAACTATGACATCCTTTCTTCCTTCGGGATCTGAATTTCTTTAAACTCTTTTCTTTAAGCTACCTCTGTGAATTGATGTATTTCTCCCCTGCCCTCTGTTTCCAGAATAGGTTTTAACCTAATCCAGCTCCCATATTTGGGGCATGAGCAGTACGTCTTGTCTTTTATTTTTTTCCCTACCCAAGGAGGAAACTCATTTAATGAGGAGAGAAGGGTGCCTGCCATTCTGTTCACATTTGTTTTCACGTCATCCCGCTAGAGACGGATATTAGCGTTCTCATCCTCGGTAATGAATCCGTTTTCATTCCCTTCACCAAAAACAATTTCATTATCTAATAAGCCACATGATTTTCACCTCGAGTCTGCACTAACTGATTTTTTTCCCTATTTATATCTTCAGTGGCTGCGAGAGCTTTCCCCTAGATAACTTCATTTTCAAGTCTTCATTATATCCCAAACTCCATTTGGGCTGCAAGTGCCTCAGTTACAGCTGAGAGTCTTCCTGTCCTTCCTCCCTTTAATTAATGATGCATTTCCATCTTTAGGCATAAAATGTTTGGTCACCAGGGGCGTGAAAAAAGAAATTTAGTCTTAAACAAACAGTTTTATTTCTGCTTATCTGAGGCCTGCTCCAGGTGGGCACCAATATTTGTCTCAGAGAATTTTTGCACCTATTCTTAGTGGAAGCAGTCATAAGTTGATCTTATGGAAGCATTCTTCAAAGATGTAAGGGTAAGGGGTGGGTGTGGGGAGTGGTACTCATTCATTAGATCTCCAGTTGGAACAGGCCTTACAGGTCATGTGATAAAAAAATTCCTGCAATTTACAGCTGAGGAAGCTAAGGGTTGAAGGTTTGCTCAAAGTAGTGGAACCAATGAGGAATATAGCCTAAATACGAACCTTGGTCCTCAGAGGCCAGGAACACTACACTGTATTGCTTCTTTGGGAACTAGGTCTGTGCTTTCATCCATGCAGGGACCTCCTGGTGAGAAAAACGCCCTCTACCAATGTCAGCTGGCACCTGCTCTGCCTGAGAGAGTGGCCCATGTGTGGCAGTCATGAGTGAGGGCAGTAGGGGGTCTAAGTTTGACTTTTAGGGTTAAGCTTTCAAAGATTAAAGTTCCAGAGCAGGCTTGTCTGAGCACTCAGTTTAGAAGCTATCAAGATAGAAGCCGAAGAGGTAGGGAGTGATGGACTTCGGGTGTTTGTGGGTACTCAGTCATTTTTCAGCTGTTCCCAATTCTTTGTGACCTCACTTGGGGTTTTCTTGGCAAAGACACTGGAGTGATCTGCCATTTTCTGCTCCAGTTCATTTTACAGATGAGGAAACTGAGGCAAACAGGGGGAAGTGACATCAATGGTCACATCTAGGAAGTGCCTAAGGCCAGATTTGAACGCAGGAAGAGGAGTCTGGTGCTCTATGCACACTGTGGCGCCACCTAGCGGCCCCTGATGAACTTTAGAGAGTTATCTAGTACAACCCCCTCATTTTACTGAAGGTTAAGTGGTTTGTTGCAAGTCACACTGGTAATAAATTCACATTGTAGCCATGCCATTTACCACCTGTGTGACCTTCAGGAAGAGACAGCTTCTCTGTGCCTCAGCTTCCACCTCTGACTTTTAGGGTCCCTTCCAGGTCTAAGGGTCAGATCCTCTGCTTTAAGAGCCAGGGTTTGAGGTTCTGTCCTTGTTCCTCTTCAATTACAGAAGACAATCACTCATCTGTTTCACCTGAAGCTTTCTTGTTTTTATGCCTTTACCTGCCTCAGGCAAAGAGAGAGTGGGCAAACTTGGCAAGGAGGTGGTACCTGTTCACCCCAGCACTGTGCAATGGATTCAGTCAGTCTCTTCCTGGAATGATGGGTTTGGCAAAGTGTTGCAGCTTACTTACATTGACAAATGATTATAATTCATTCTTATTACTGAACTTGCTATGAGCTCTGCTCTTTGCCTACAGACTTTAGCCCAGGTAGTCTTTAGTATGGCACCCACTGTAGACCCACAAGGGTGGCAAGGAGGGTATGAGGGAAGAGGGGAAGTTGTAATGAAATCTCTTGCAAACAGTTTTGAAATCTCAGCAGCCCTCTGTAACTGGTTTTGTTAGTGAACTGAAGTCTGCTGGGGGCCTCAGTGTCCTTCAGCAGGACAAGCTTGGCCAGAACCAAATGAAGAGAAAGACACCATGGAGGTTACTGAAGGGAAGTTCTCATTAGGTTGTTCTGGTGGGCGACTGGACCCAGGTCACTGGGGTCCTGGGGATACAGGTGCCTTTCAAATGTCTCCTTTCCCCTGAATGTCTGTTTTGCTCTCTCTCCCCACCCTATTCCCTGGTTCTCCATCTCCTTACCCCCTTATCATGTCTACTTAAAAAAAACTCTGCCTCCTCTGTATGTGCATAGCTCTCTCTTCTTCAGCCTATACCTCTGTCTTTCACTCTTAATTGGCCTAGATTTGAACATGCCACTCCTAGCTTAATTAGGACAGAGTAGAATGGGACCATCACCCCTCTCCTGTGTGGTATATTTGTCTTGATACAGACCAGAACAGCGTTACCTTTTGAGGTTGACATAACATTAACTCACATAGAGTTTTCAGTTAACTAAGACTACAAGATCTTTTTCCCCAGCTTTTGTCCAGCCAAAGCTCCTTCCCCTTTCCCCCAGTGTCACACTTGTGCAGTTGATTTTTTGGAACCTAAGTGTGGAACTTTACATTTATCCCAATAAAATTTCATTTTCTGTCTAGCCCATCATTCCGGTCTGTTAATATCTTTTTAGAATCTGATGTTTGGTACATTAGGGATCCCTCCAAGCTTCAAAGGACCCACACATGAATAACTGATAAAAATGTCTACCATTGAACAGATTCTTAAATAGATGGTTTGTGAGCATTTGACAGAAAGTGATTCCAAGGAGCTAGTGCTGGTTCAATAAGCCTTGCTTATCTCTAAGGTCCTTTCCAGTTGGGGAAAGAATATATTGCATTTAAAGGTGGGTTTGCCTCTGGCTACCTAGGAATAGTATCTTAATTTGCATGGAGCTTCAAAGCTTACAATGAGATTCACTACATGATCTCATTTGATCCTCAGATTATATGTGTAATGTCTTGTCTTCCCTCTTATACTGTCAATTCCCTGGGGGGCAAGGGACAGATCTCTATCATCTCTGAATTCCCCCATTGGTGCCTCGCAGAGGGCTATGCACTCCAGAAATGGTGACTGAATCAAGGAAAGATTCCCTGTTCTTTGCTCAGGTTCAACATGAAATTGAAAGCATTATTAGCAAATGCCAGGGAAGTCATACAAGGTCCTCCAAGAAGCTCTCTTCTTCATAAGGCTTTCTTTTACTTCACCTCTGATTAGTTGGAAATGCTGCAGCCTAATTCCCAACAAAGGACATTCTGTTCAATTGGTTAAAAATTAGCAACTGTCGGAGATGTCAAACTGGGTATAATAATGAGATGAGTTATAAATAATTTAATGAATTCATGTATCCTTTTAACACATATAATTTAGACTGGGCTAAAAATGACTTCCATGAAAATGGACCATGATAAAATATTCCAGAGCACACGACAGTTAATGGCTTGGTCAAAGCTGTAGTCATGAAAAAACCATTGCAGTACATCTACATTTTAGAACAAAATTGCCCTTTCTTGATTGGCCTCACGGACTCCCTGGGCTAATTGCCTAGTATCCTCCTGGCCCTTTACGAATCTTCATCTCAGATGTTATTTAATTTATTATTTATCTTCTATTTGGTTCTGAAGTTTGGACAGTCTTGCAGACCAGATCAGGCCATAGTGCCAGCTGAAACTTCCAGACCAACTCTGGGATGACCAAGGGGCTTAAATTAAGCTCCTCGGATTCCCTAAGGAGATCTCCCCAGTCAGGGGCCTGCAGGCTTTTTTCATCCCTCTTTTGGGGAGTCTGTGACTCACCAGTTTGCTCATTCCCATGGGGGCCAACTACCAAGGATGAGGACATGCCCTTCTGTCAGGTAACTGAGACTCCTGGCTTGCCCTCCCTGCCCAGGCTGGGATGCCCACATTGGGACAGATTTATCTATTTTATTTTTATTGTAAATTTCATCAATAATTTTGTTGTAAGAGGCAGCTATGGGCAGCCACAGTGGATAAAGGGCCGGACCTGGAGTCAGAGAGACCTGGCTTCCAGTCTGGCCTCAGACACTTCCTAGCTGTGTGATGCTGGGCAACAAGCCCTTAGCCCCTCTCAACTTCAAGTTCCTCACCAATAAAATGGGGACAATAACTGTACCTGCTTCATAGAGTTGCTGTGAGGATCAGATGAGATAACACATGGAAAGCGCTCTGCAAATGCTAACAATTAGCAATATTTGGACATGACCGCATTTGCCAGCAAATTCCAACCCTACCTCTTATGTCATAGTCCATATGCTAGGGTGGGGGCTTCCTTGTTTCCTCTTGATGTCATGAGGAGACCAGTGATGCACATGGCCTCTCCAAGGGTCTTCCCTCCCTCCTGTCACATGATCAGCCCATGTTCTGTTTCTCTGATGGCAGCCTTTATTCGAATTATCCTTCCCAGTTTTCTGTTTGCTCTGGGCTGAAGCCTGCTCAAACCCATCATGCACCTCTTTGCTGATGGGTCTTAATACAATAAGGAATGTGTGATAGTGATCCAGACACACTGTACTTTCTGTCTCTGTCTCTAGCTGAAACCATCTTGTTCTTCCATTTTCTAGGAAAACATTTATTTTACCCTCCCAGTTGGCACCATTAATGATGCCATCAAGTACAAACAACAACATAATGTGCTTCCCAATCGAGACATATTTCTTCATAAAAGCAAGCTACTGGGCTGAAGCTGCAGCCATTGATCATCTGGTACTGCAGTGCGCCAAGGTCAACTCCTTCTATCCAGGTGTGCTCTGCTCCTCTCTCTGAGCAAATCATTGCTTATTTGTCAGCTTGACATTGAAGGCCTTCCACCATCTGGCTCAGACAAGTTAGACTGGTATATGTCTCTGGATCCTTGTCAACTGTCCATTTCCCACCTCCATATATTTGTCTGAGCTATCCCCAATGACTCGTAGAATCACAAAATGAGAGCTGAAAGGACCTACCACAGAAGTCATGTGGCCCAAACCAGTCACTTCACATGTGAAAAAAAATAAGCCTTAGCATGCCTATGTAACCTACCACTCTCCAAACCAGAGGCCATGTCCGAGAGGACATAAACCTTCAAGTGCTGCATTCCCTGGGACTATACTCCCCCCAAATACACACACACACACATATACACACACACTGTCTGAGGTAGGATTTGAACTCAGGTCTTCTTGACTCCAAGACCAGAGACCTATCAACTATGCCACCTAGGAGCCTCTAGGCAGCAAATTCATTCAGCACGAAAGAATCAAGCAGCAAACATTAATCACCTACTGAGGGAGTCTTTGTAGAGTTAGCAGTCTAATTGGGGGTAGGGATTGGCAGGGAAGATGTTAACCCAAACAGGTTAAAGGCATTACTATGAAATGTACACATTAGAAAGTTAGTAGTCAGGTGTGGTCTCACTGGGGGACTAGGGGAGGACTTTAAAGGATAGTTAGCGATACTGCTCATGGCCTGGGCACCAATCTGAGCCAAGGACCAGAAGCAGGAAAGCACAGGACAAACGAATACAGGGGCCAAGGGATGATGTAGGGCCTTCCAACCCCTGAGGCTGGGCCCAGAGAAGACACCCAAGGGAGATTCTTTAGATAAAGACAGGGTGTGCAGGCTGGCAGAAGCCAAAGGTACAGGGGAAGGGCTATCCAAAGCCGAGATCCCTGATGGGGGAGGGAGAAGGGTCCAGATCACTCTTGGGTAGGCCTTGTAGGAGATCAAGTATGGCATCTACCCTCTTTTCAAGTGCTGGTATTGGACTTTTACTCTGAGACTAGACACTCTCCAGCGATCAGAGACTTCTTTTCCCTTTGAAAGTTTTATTTTAGAAGTTTCATCAATGGTTTTGTTTTTACATCTCATTCAGTTCACCTGCCTTCAGTAAGCCCCCTCTCCTACCCAAGGATCCCTCCCTTGTACCACCTAAAAGTAAGCCGTCACAGGGACCATGACTGACAGTACAAGTTCCCGACCATAGTGGCGTACCTCTCTACCTCTCTTCTCTGCAATCGCGTAGAACTTGACTTTGTTTGGAGAGTTCCTCCCATTTCCATAACTGTACCCGTTATGTCCATTGCCCTTCCATTTCTGCTTCCTTTGACCTCTATCCATTTATAGAAGTCCTTCCAGAGTTTGCTGAAGTGCCTTACATCTGTGGAGCCAGTTCCCAACGGATAGGCACCCGCCTGGTTTCCAGGGCTGCTTTTCTTTTCGTCTTTTGCTAAAGTGGCTGTTTTCTGCGTGGGTAAATTTTAAATGACAAAAGGAGCCCAAAGTTTTACTTTAAATGCTTTCAGATAAGAGAAAAAATCTTTAGCACCTGTGGAGAAATCCCTTCATGGCCTGTGTTTTTTAAAAGCTCAACATTTTCTATTCCATTTAAATGTGTTTTAAAAGCTATGTTCTGGCAAGCTTGGGTGGAACTCCAGGTTCCAACGGAAGGTACATTTATATCTAAATGTGGATGTGTGATGCTTGCAAAGGGAACCAGCAGAGAAATGTTCAATGTGGAAGTCTTAGCGTTGCTTTAAAATGAATAACAATCCCTGGCTCCATAGGGCTTGGGCTGCTGTTAACCACCCCCTCTTTCTGAAAATCTTTTCCACCCTTGGCTCCTATGACCCCATCCTCTCCTGGGTCTCCTCCTACCTCTCTGACCTCTCCCGCTCAATTGCTTTTGCTGTTTCTTCATCTATTTCCCACTCTTTACTGAGGGAGAACCCCAGGATTCCGTCCTGGACCCTCTTTTCTCTTTCCCTAGGTGATACTTGCCAAATTTTGTCAATCGTTTCTCCATAACATTTCTCAAAACCATAAAATCACAGAAATTGAGAGTAGAAAGGGAACCCAGTGATCATCTAGTATAACCCATCCACAAGAGGAATTGCTCCAGTGGTGATCAAGGGGGCATCCAGACCATGCTTGAAGCCCTGCAAGGAAAAGGAACCCATCCCCATTCTAAGGCAGCACATGCCCCTTTGGGGTGCCTCTGCTTGTTAGGAAGCTCTGCTTTGTTGAAAATCAGCTTCCTTGCATCTTCTTCCCCAGTCAAGCAGAACAAGCCTGCTCCCTCTTTCACATGGCAGCTCTGAAGGCAGCTAGCAGTTCTCCCCTGACTTTTCTTTTCTCCAAGCTCCTTCTATCAGTCATGGACTCAAGGTCCATTCCCATCCTAGTGTCCCTCCTCTGGATACTCTTCAGTTTATCAATGAAAGTCCTTTGCCAACTGTAGCACCCAGAATTGAACGTGATCCTCCAGATGCAGGAAGATCACTTTGTCATTTCTGAAAGCTCAGCCTCTCCTAATATCATTTTGTTGGCAGCCGCATCCCCCTGCTGAGTGTCATGGAGCTGGCAGGCCACTCCTAGATTTTTTCAGACCAACTGTTTTCTATCTACTCACGTTTTCTCCATTCTGTCGCTGTAAAGGCCATACTTGTACACTGCATGGAGGTTGCTATTTGAAACCTAAATATGAGACTACTTCATACCTGTCCCTTTCTGTCTACTCACAAAGATTCCCATCGAATTCAGGCACTTCTTCCTGGACTAGTGATAGCCTAACTCGTAGCTTTTCCCACTCCACTCCATCTTCTAAAGAGCTTTTATGTGGATGTTGTTAATGTACAGGTCACTGTCTTGTCAATGCTCCCCTTCCTGCAACCTTCAGTAGCTCCCTGTCACCTCTAGGGTAAAATAAGACTTCACATTGGCATTGAAGGCCCTCTATAAGTTGCCTCTGATTTATATGTCCAACCCTAGCACTTGCGCTCAAATATTTGATATTTCAGGAAAACTGGGATCCTCTGTGTTCCTTCATTTAGCTCAGGCCATTCCCCCAACTTGGAATGAATTTCTCAAGGACAGGGACTATTTTACTTTTGTCTTTGTGTTTCCAGCACCCAGCACAATGCCTGGCACATAGTAGGTACTTAATAAATATTTGTTAATCATCCTGCTACTGTCTCACCTAAAGACTGATAATCTGATTTACAGATTTTCAGAAGTTATATCAGAAATAAAGCTTTTTATCTTAAGTGATGAGGGAGCAGTTATTTTCATTCATCATAAGACTAACACCAAGAGTGGGGAAATAAACAGCAGTAGATAGTGGGGGAGGATAGATGGGGCTCTGCTGAATCCAAGTCTGTGAAGGGAGAGAGGACTGGGAAATGAGACGGCCCATTGGCTGTTACCTTGGCAACACAATACACCTAGCCCCAAACCCCACCTCTTGCAAGAGGTCTTTTATGCTTTGCCTCAGTTGCTAGCATTTTTCCTCTCAGATTTCCTTCCAGTTACACCATATACATCATTTATGTACATATTTGTTTGCATATTATCTTCTCCATTCAAATGGGAGGTTCTGCAGGGCAGGACAATATTTTCATCTTTCTTTTATCTCAGTGCCTGGCACTCAATCAGAACTTAATAAATTCTGATAAACTGATTGACTGGAATGTACTGCCTCAACGTTTCTACCTGAGTTGGGCCTTGAAGGGAGGGTCTTCAACAGGAAGAGTTGAAGTGACAGAGTTACCCATCTTAACTCCAAGCCTGCCACCCTCACTTCCTAACCCCCATGGAGAAGTAGAATTCTTATTACACTTTAAGGCTAAGTTCAGGAGTCATCTCTTCGATGAAGCTTCCAAGAACTTTCAGTTGTTAGCTCTCTCTCACTCTTCAAATCACCTTCTACTTGCTTCTCCGTGTTCTTCAGTAGATTGTAAGGTCCTAGAAAGCAGGCCCCTTTCCTTTTTGCCTTGGCACTACCAGCACCTAGCATGGCACCTGCTCATGATAATAAATACTTAATAAATGTGTGCTGAGGTAAATAGTTGGTAGAGTATGTGAAGGGGACCAGTGTGAGCTGAGACTTCAAAGAAAGTTGTAGAAGGTTGATAATGACAAGCTGCAGAGTTTCTATTTTGTTCTAGACACAAGAGGGATCCACTAAGGCTTCTTGAGTGTCAGCCTTTTGTGTATTAAGACAGCTATCTGAGCACCTTTGTGGAGGCTGAATTAGAGAGAGGAGAGACTGCAGGCAGGGAAACCAGAAGAGCTGATACGAATACTTTTTATTCCTGGGTCCAGCTTCACAAACCAACACCTTATCCCATATACCAAGATAAGGTCAAAGTGGATACATGATTTAGACTTAAAGGGTGATATCATAAGCATGAATTTATGACCAAACAAGAGACAGAGAACATTATGGAACGTAAAATGGATAATTTTGATTATATTAAATTAGGAAGGTTTTGCACACACAAAACCAATGCAGCCAAGATTAGAAGGAAAACAGAAAACTGGGGAGGAGGGATTTACAGCAAGTTTCTCTGATAAAGTTCTTGTTTCTCAAATATTTAGAGGACCACGTCAAATTTATAAGAATATAAGTCATTCCTCAATTGATAAACAAAGGATATGAACAGGCAATTTTCAGAAGAAAAAATCAAACCTATCTATGATCACATAAAAAAATGCTCTAAATAACTATTGATCAGACAAATGCAAATTAAAACAGCTCTGAGCTATCACCTCATATATATCAGATTGGCTAATATGACAGAAAGGGAAAATGACAAATATTGGAGGAGATGTGGAAAAATTGGGACAGTAATGTGCTGTTGGTGGAGTTGTGAACTGATCCAACCATTCTGGAGAGCAATTTGAAACTATGCCCAAAGGGCTATAAAACAGTGTGCACAACTGACCCAGCAATATCACTAATAGGTCTGTATCCCAGAAGGATCAAAGAAAAAGGGAAAGGATATATATGTACAAAAATATTTGTACCAGTTCTTTTTGTGGTGGCAAAGAATTGGAAATTGAAAGGATGCCTATCAATTGGGGAATAGTTGAACAAGTTACGATATATAATTGTGATGGAATACTACTATGCTATAAGAAATGATGAGCAGGATACTCTCAAGAAAATCTGGGGAAGACCTATTTGAATTGATGCAAAGTGAACAAAGACCTAGAAAAACACTATATACAGTAACCGCAATATTATACAATGTTCAACTGTGAATAACTTAGCTAGTCTAAGCAATACAAAGATCTAAGACAATTTCAAATGACTTTTGTTGAAAAATGCTATCCACTTCCAGAGGAAGAACTGATAGAGTTTGAATGCAGATAGAAGAATACCTTTTTATTTTTCTTGGTTTTTTTTTTTTTGGTCTGTTTTTTTCCCCATAACATGATTAACAAAGAAATATGTTTCACATGATTGCACATGTATAACCTATATCAATTTGCTTACCTTTTCAATGAGGGAAAAGAGGAGGGAGGGTGGGAGAGAATTTGAAACTCAAAATTAAAAAAAAACCAAATGTTAAAAATTGTTTTTACATGTAATGAGGAAAAATAAAATATTGAAAAAATGTGGCTAGGGCAAGAAGCATGAATAACACCCTCCAATCATCTACTTCAGTCAGATTCATTTGCAGGAAAGGGCATGGATGGATAGACACTTCATGATACTGATCCCAGAAACATAGAGAACCTGGAAAACAGAGACGCTCTTCTCCAGTGTGGCCATAGGGTGAAGGGGGAGCTTGTCCAAGGAGGGAGCACAACACACCCGGAAACCTTCTGTTTGAAATAAATTATTTTTCTATAAATCGATCGATCAATAAACATTTACTAAGTGTGCCAGGCACTGTGCTAAGCACTGGAAATACAAAAAAGAGGCCCTGCTCTCAAAGAGCTTACAATCTAGCGGGGGAGACAATATGCACATAAATATATACAAAGCAAGTTATATGTAGGAGATATAAGAAACAATAAACGGAGGGAAGGCGCTGGAATTAAGAAGGATTAGGGATGACTTCCTGCAGAAAGTGAGATTTTAGTTGGAACCTAAAGGAAACCAGAGAAATCAGTAGGTGCTAAAGTCTGTCTTTGTTCTTCTGCTATAGTGTGTAACTGTCATTACTGTTCTATCAAATTTATTGCCTTGGGACAAGACTCTGGGAATCCAGCCCTAGTTATGGCTTTTAATACCAGTTAGGAGATCATTTTCCAAATTTAGGCCTTAAGTTATGTGATTCTGGACTTGGGTGGTGGTTGCATGAGTGGGGATTCGGGCCAGATGGGAGAGGTGTTGTGGAGGTAGAATCGACAGAGCTTGGCAACTGATCAGAAGGAGAGAGGAAAGAGTCAAAGATGATGACAGTTTCGAGACTGAGTGACTAGGCAGAGGCTGGGTATGGAGATAAATTTGAGGGGTGATGACGAGCTTCCCTCTGGACATGTTTAATCAGAGCAGCAGAAGCTTCTGGGACCAATGTGCACCTTAAGGCAGGCAGGTCCACAATCGCTGTCACACATGGGGCATTTGAGAAGTGGGGAGCTGGTTATCCCTCTTCAACATATGCTAATCATCCGGGGCTGCTACTTCCGGAGTGAGCCTGCTGAGCAGATCTGGGAACAATCACAATCTGTCTTACATGACAGAACTCCCAGATGTCAACAGTGTGAGCTCCCTGAGCAGGTGACAGAACAGGCACAGGGTTCCAGCGCGGGTGCTGTCATCATTGAAAAAGCACAGCATACACCTTTCCACCACGCATCTCCCAAAGTGGAAACATGGACCAGATGGTACTTCTTTGCCAAGGACATTACTGAGGTATCTTTCAAGGTTACCATGAGGCTTTTCTTTTTTTAAAAAAAAAAAACATGGTTGCTATTTAACCATTTAGCAAATTTGAGTTGCAAAGTTTTCTTTACTGACTATTTATTACTTGAGCCTCACCTTTGGGTAGCAAAGTTTACTATGTATCAGTCATTTGCTCAGAAGTATTTAAATAGTTCTCAATATGGAGCAGGGGATTTTGCCTCTTCCTAGCACCAACTGGTTCCTCATTTCTACCTGGTTTAGTCCTTCCCTCCCTGCAAGGCCCAGGTCAGGTGCTGCCTTCTCCCCCAAAGTGCAGGTGATATTCTAGGCAGTATGACAAAGTCTGAAGTCCCTCTCTGGAGTCACATCCTCAGGCTGGCAGCCAAGAAATGATCAGTGAATCCCAGTTTGAGATACTGTATGGCAGGAGAGGCATTGCTTCTCTATCTCTGGCAATGCTCACATCCTAGCCATTTGTAATAGTAAGACTTGTTGATTTATAGATGATACATCTGGAAATACAGAACAAAGGAGAAGGAGATATCCACCACTCTTCATCAACCAAGACGCTATTTCATGGATCACATACTGACCTAATGTGGAGTGGGCATATTACCTGAGCCAAGAAACCCTTAAGGATAGACCAATCACTATGAAGATAAATAGGCTGGGAGGGCTGGAGAAGAAACTTCTGACTCTAGTGAGACTTCCTCTAATGGGCACCCAAGGGCAAATGATTTAATAAATTCCATCTCTTGTCCCAGATAGGAGGGAGCAGCTAGCCCAGTCTCTAAGGTAACTTGGACAAATGTCTTGTTTCCCCCAGAGCCAGGGTGAATGGTAGAATTCAAATACATGACTACTTATCCTCAAGTCATCCCTCTCCTTCCCTGACTCCTATAATAAATCAATTGCTGAGCTTTATAATTTCTACCCCCTATATAGTTAATGTATTTTTTTTTTTGCATAATAGGAAGATCTTTCCCATCCATTAACAGGCCCATGTGATCTTCTTGAGTAACATGGAAGCCTGAGGCACATGAGTCTGTCATGGGAGGAGCTTGCCAAATGGTGGAGCAGGAAGCGTAGAGTAGAGCTGAGAGGAAGTTGGACACAGCAGTTAGAGCTGGGGGAGAGAGAGGAAGCAGGTAGCCATCTGTGAGTGTTTGTTTGTGGGAAGACCCTAGCAGGGAGAAGGCTTGAGGATAGTGGTGCCCCTTGCATAGTTATTGTGTGTAGATTTCTTTGTTGTTATGATGGATTTGACTTTCTGGGGTTGAGATTCGGCTTTCTGGTGTTTAAATAAATGTTTTGGCTCTGTCTTCCATGTGGAGAGTCTCTTATGTTTTGTGATTCAGAATTATGCTGGCATATTCATAGCACCATTGATGCTCTTTTATATCCATCCTTGAGTCCACTCATGTGACCACCACCCTAGGGGAAACCATCCTTACTTCTCACATGCTTTAGGCAAATCACTTTGGCAGCTGAATGGAGGAGGGTTTGGAGTGTGGCAACCCCACCAGCAGGTGAGTGCAAGATAAATCTCACCTTCTCCGAGAAGCATTCCCTCTGTTGATTATCTCATGTGTATCCTATCTATATATTGTTTACACATAACTGTTTGTATGTTGTCTCTCCCATCAGATTGTAAGCTCCTTGAGGTCAGGGACTGTCTTTTACCTCTTTTGTGTCCTCAGAGCTTAGCACAGTACCTAGCACATAGTAGGAGCTTAATAATGCTTATTGACTAGAACAGACTGACTTCCTTTTGACTTTGAGTATACTTTCACTTTTCTTATTTATGCACATATTATTCTCCCCCTTCTCCTCACCTACAAGAGCAAGGACTTGCACTTTTGTATTTGAACTCCAACCCTCAGCTCAGGTCTGGGCTTTTAGGAAAGGATTAATAAACTCTTTGAACTGAATTTAAGTTTTGATCTCTGAAACCTCACAAGATATCTTGGTGTTTACAGGCTAGATTATTTTTCTTCAGGACCTTGCCTTAAACCCAAATCACTCTGGCTTTCATTGGTCAACAATAGGTCCCAGGCCAAGTCCCACTTGGACATAGTTTGGACCCTGATTGGCTCAGAGTAAATGTAAATAGGAATTGTATCCATTTTGGCCAGAAACCCTGAGGGTCTTCCCCTCTCCTCCCAGATTGATTTTTTTTGACTATGTAATGGAGACCATTCTTTGCCTCATTTCTTACTTAGTCTTAATCATTGAATGGGTGTTGCCTCAGTCAAACTGAGACCTGGGAAAGCTCTTAGCTCAAAAAGGTCAAGGTTTCCCACTTCATCCTGGGCCATCTCCAGTCATCCTCATCTCTATCTCACCACTGGACCCAGATAGCTGTGGAGGAGAAAGTGAGGCTGGTGATTTTGCACAGCCCTCCCTCACTTAAATTCAATTCACTTGCATGCCACAGCATCGCCTCCCTGATGTCATGGTCCTCTTCAAGAACAAAGGACAAACAACGACAAATTGAATTGAATTGAACTAATTCTCTGGACTCAAAGTGAGCTGGAGCCAGCAGGAAGGTGGAGTCACCTTCACCCCACTTGAGCCATCACCAGAGGATTTCAGTTATCCTTAATGTTCCTTCATTAAAGTACTACGTATGGCTTTTGTTAATGATATGGCAGGTCGCAGCAAGCTGAGGAAGTGCCAACAACTGGCTCTTAATTGCTGGAGTTGCCAATTAGGGCCCCTGGTCCAATTTAGTTTCCTTTAAAGGAAACTTTGCTGCTTAATTGATGAATCAATGAAGTTTGAAAACATGCCAGGGCGTCCTATTTCAGGTCCTTGGAATTGTCACAGATTCTGCATGTCCTTCAAATTGCCCTGAGGACTTTGTACTGAGCATTTTCAAAGTCCCGCTCACTTTGTCTTTCAAAAGAGAGAAATGTGGAATAGCATTTGTATCTGCCCAAGAGTCCCTGCTGGCCCAATAGGCTCCTGAGTTGTAGAGTAATCAAAATAATAATAACTACTGTTATTATTATTATTTCAGAAATATGAATCTTTCTTACGACCTAATAGAAAGAGCTGGGCTTGGAGTCAGAAGGCCTGGGTTCATATCCCTCCTGTGCCACTTATTAGGTTCATTACTCTGGATTCACCATCCTGAGCTTCAGTTCTCTCCTCTTCAAATTGGAGAGAATTCTATATGTAGTTCCTACATCACAGGATAATTTGGACAATTACTTAAAAAATTACTTAAAAAGAAAACACCATCATAGCTTTCTCCTCATTTATAAAAAATATTTCAGTGTTGTTAAAAATGACAACAACAAACAGCTGTCCCATTCCAATACCACCCCCTAAGCCCTGATCCCCAATACTTCTTTGTAACCAAGAAAAACAATTAAACAAAACAAACCCTACCATGGCTAGCAAATCAAATGGCATATGTACCATCCCACACCTGCAGTCTACCACCTTACCAGCAAGAGGAGGGAAGTTGGTCCTCTAGAGCAGTAGCATCAAACTCAAACAGAAATGGGGCCACTAATCTGTCCTTAAGTATGTATACTGACTTATTTTGAAAATGTGATATCATCTATCTTCTTTCGTATTTTTGTTTGATTGTTATTTTGATAAATGTTTAATTTGTTAAATGCTTAGTTAAGTATTTCCCCATTACATTTTCATGAGGTTCTGTGTGTTGGGGGGAGAGTTGTACGCAATAGCCCTGGGGCATTGGATACCTCTGCTGTGGATGGCCATTGCTCTTTTTTTACATCAAAGTTTTACAGATGGCTTTTATTTTTATACCACAGTAATTTCCTATTATATGCCTCTCCTAACCCCTCACTCAATCAGCCATTTCTTATAACAAAGGAAAGTAGCTAAGGAAAACCAAATGACTTCGCAGACATATCTGACTGCATGTGCAGCGTTCTGTACCCATAGGCTCCCACTTCTCTAAGGAAAGGAGAGAGGCATGTTTGCTCAGCTTTTCTCTGGAACAAAGATTGGTGATTATAGTCACTGGACTCAGCTTCACTAATGTTTTATTCATTGACATTATTGTAGTCAGTGTTGATATTGTTTTCCTGGCTCTGCTTATTTCTTTCTCAGTCAGTCAACTAGCATTTATTAAGAGATCACTATGTGCCAGGCACTGTGCTACACCCTGGGGGTACAAATACAAAATGCAAGTCAGTCCCTGGCCTCAGGGAGCTGATGGAGGAGACAACAGAGAAAAGACCAAACACACTACGTACAAAGTTGATGGAAGGGAGTAGGATCCAGTGTACTACAAAAGGCCTCCTGAAGATGTGACACTTGGGCCAAGGGAATGAGGGGGCAGATCATATCATGAGGAGATGCACTGTCATGTGCAAGGTTCCAGTTTTGCTTACTTCACGCTGCATCAGTTCAAATAAATCTTCCGATGTTTCCGAGTTCTTCATACTTCTGGTTGTTTAATGGCACAGCAATATTATCTTATATAAACGTAGCAAAATTTGTTCTGTCATTCTCCTGGTGAGAGGTACTCACCTTGGCATTAGGCAAAGTTTTGTTCTGTGACCAAAAAAGGTCACCATCATCCCCTCTTTAAAGGTAAACCTCCTTTCCAAATCTATGCCTCTGGTCTCTACTGCTTCTCCCTGCATTTACACCTGATTGCTACGGCAAAAATATTGGATTTAGAATCACAAGTCATGGATTCAAAGCCTGCCTCTCCCACTTATCTTCTGTGTGATCTTAGGCAAGTCCCTTCTCCCTTCTAGGTCTCAGTTTCCTCATCAGTAAAATGAGAGGATTGGTCCAGATGACCTCTAAGACCTTTTCCATATCAAAATCTAAGATCCTAATCCATTTTGAATTTATTTGAAAGGGCTAGAGCAATACTTGATGAATATTAATGGATATGGTCAAGTGGTAACAACAGGGTGGCAGAATCTGATTTTTAATTTGCATGTTGGTCAGAAAAATGCATGCATGCCAAGAGAACATCACACTGGAACAGGTCACCAGATCAGAGTTTCTAGAGACAAATTAAAGGCAGGATGACACACTTTGTCATAAAAACAATTTCCTTGAAACTGTTCATTTTTCAACCAAGATAACATCAGGCCTTTAAGTGAATGCCTGCTGGGCTGTTACTTCGATGGACTTGGCATTCAAGCCAGGGTCACTTACACAAGCATTCAGACTTCTCTTGACACGGCTAATTTTATTGCCTTGGCAGAAGCTATTCCAATTCTTTCACTAAGAGCTGTGTATGGTCTATCATGTCACTGATCTGTGAAGGGAAATGTCTTTGACTAGTTCTCTCATCACAGACTTTCCACTGTGGTAAAAACTGGAATTTGTCTCTCACTCGGGAATTCAGAACTCTTCAGGCAAGCCAACGAGAGAGAGAGGGTTTGTGGACCTCTCCCAACATCTGCAGGCCTGTTTTGGAGTGTGTCTGTCCACGGGGGTAAGAGTTTGAATTCCAGACCTGGATTGCTGGATAACCTCAGATAACCCCTACAATAGCTTTTTACTTTCAACTGCTCATCTGGAAAATGAGGATGACAATATGAATCTCTGAGGGTCTTGGGGAAGTGCATACCCTCTAACAAAGGTCAGTAACACTCCAGCATCAGAAGATGAGTTTCTCAAAAGACCTTAATTAAATCAAAACATCAAATTTTCCACCAAAATGTGAACCATACTGTTTTTAGACTGAGTTGTAACTAGCAACTTTGGGGCTTTGACTGAGGTAGAGACCAGGCAACAACTCCATGGGAAGAGACAGTGGTCTTGTGCAAAGAGATCCCAGAATGGTCTGAGGCTAAAGCCCTGGAGGAGCAGGGCATGGTTGACCTATCAAGATGAAGTCATTAGGGTATGGCCAACAAAAACAGCTTCTATTCTGCTCAAGGAATAAGAGTTCAGTAAACATGTGAATGTAACAATGCTGAGACATTTCAATATTTTAAAATCATGGTTTTAAATGTTAGTGTACTCAAAACTTAGGTGTACCGCAAAACCCTAGTTACCCCACCCTAGTTATCACTTTGGTTTTTATCATATGCCATTTTAGAAAAATCTATTACCATATACAAAAATTTGTGCTTCCAGACACATACATTAGGGCCGACTCATTGCTTTACCCAGCGTTTTACTGCAATGTTCCTTCAAATGGTAGCTAGACCTTGACTTACTAGTATGGAGGCCAGCACAGAGCCAAGCAAAGCCACTGTTTCAATTTTGGGAATGAGATGATGGTAGGCAGCAAGTGCACAGGCACAACCATGGGTCAAAGCCAAGAGCCCCGGAGCCAGTCAAGATGGAGCCACAGACCTAAAAGGTAGGAGCCTGAGTGAAGGGCAAAGCCGAGCAACTTTAAACCAGTGGGGCTCCCTTCTTCCCTGCCTCTCAGGACCAATGCCTGGACCCCTGGGACAAGGTTAATCCAAGAAGCAGATGTGGGCTCATTAGAGGCTGGGACCTGCCCTCAGGGCTTAGGTGCCAAGAGGATAAAAGAACCCTGTGGGGAAGACTTGCTGAGCTGAGCACAAAGACCTCGATATCCCAAACCCTTTCTTAAATAGTGAGGTGGCTAGATGGCATAGTCAAGGGAGCTCTGGGCCTTGAGTTGGAAGGGCTGAGTTCAAATTTGACCTGAGACACCTACTAGCTGTGTGACCCTGGACATGTCATTTAACCTCTATCTGTCTCAGTTTTCCTCCTGTAAAATGGGTAAAAATAATAGTGCCTACCTCCCAGGGTTGTTGTGAAGACCAAATGAGATACTTATGAAACATTCAGTGCAATGCCTGTTCCTTTACCCACCCCCAACCCCACAGCTAACATGAATGTAATCATGTCGGTCATCACTGGGGCTTGGAGGCTCCGGAGGTGTGGGCAAAAGAATCATCCTGTCCCATCGGGACCCTTCAAGAACATTTCCCATCCTGAGAGGATCCCATATAAATATTGCAACTGGAGAGAAGGGGACCTAAGGAAAGAATTCCTTCCCCCCCACACACACACACTTCCTCATCCAACTACCTCACATAGAGAAAGGGGTGATGAGTACTTTAAGTGTTTCTGTGGACACACTGACTCTTTTTCAAAGAGGCAGGGCTGTAAAGAAGGCTGAAACTTTGCAGGTTAAAGCACTGATATTTTCACCAGCTACTGTCCATTGGAAAGGAACCAGGAGGAAGAGAACACCTTTGGGCTGCCCATACAAAATTTCTAAAGGAAGGTGGAGCTGACTCGGGTTTCTAGCTAGTCTTCCTGCCTCTGGGTTCTCCCCCCTCCACAGGGATCCTATTCCACCACAGGCCGGACCAAGTAACTCTTTTGCTCAAACACTTAGGTGTTCCCCTTTTACCTCTGAAGTCAGAGCACCCAGTTCGAAAGCTGGCTCTGATATCTCCAACCTATGGGACCTCGTGAAAGTCATCACCCTCTGACCCTAGTTTCTTTCTTATCCTGTGTCCAAGCAATTCTCAAATCCTGCCAATTCTCCTTTCCTCTCCAACATCTGACCTCTTCAATCCTACAGCCTCATCACCTCTCCCCTAGATTACTGCACTGGCCTCCTGTTTGGTGTCTATGTCTCAAGCCCATCCTCTACACTGCTGCTGCCAAAGGGGTTTTTCTGATGTTGTGATCTCTGTGCTAGCTGATATGAGGTACTAGGTAAATTTAATATTTTGTCAATAAACCAAGTCCAATATACTATTTAAAGGAACATTGGTTTGGGTTTGCCCAGCAAGGAGCCACTCCTAACTTATTCGTTTTGTAAGCACAAGTTTTTGTATAGAATAATAAGTTTTTCAACCAACCCTAGGGACTTGTTATTGTTTCTATGAAGAAACAGAAGTAACTCTGCTTAGCTCTTAAAACCTCTTACCCGCTGGTTCCAACCTCCATTTCCAGGCTCCCCATCCTGCATGCTGTAATCCAAGCAAACGGATCTTTTCTCTGAATTTCTCACATATCACCCTAGCTCCCCTTCCCATGCTTGGAATGCACCCCTTCCTCTAAGTTGCAATTTCGATGTCATCTTCTCCAATGATGAACAACAATGAAGACTTTTGTGACCTCACCCTCCCTCTCTCTCCTCAACTACTTTGTATATAGAGGTATTTATTCACTTTATATTCAGCATAAATATAAAGTGATAGTTATCTGATATGACTTGACTTCCCCATTCGAACAGAAGCTCCTTGCAAGTAGGGATCTTCTCCCTTATCATTTCATACTTTGTATGTATGTCTGGCGCATAGTAGGCACTTCATAAATTGTTGATTGATTTAAATGATGAGGTTGGATGAGATGACTCCTGAGGTTCCTTATAACTCTCAATCTAGAATCCTCTAAAATATCAACTCCTCAGCATGGTACTTAAAGCCCCGTCCTCCACTTTGGTGCCCTTCTGTCTTTGCCAATTTATTCCTATTAGTCCCTTGCCCAGACTCAACTGTCCAGTCAAATTGGCCAATGAAGTGTTCTCTGTACATGTACGTACTCTCTGCCTCTGTACGAGTGGTCCCCAGGTCTGGAATGCACTCTATCCTCATCTTTCCCCAGGTAGCATGCTTAGCATAGAGCTAACACTTAATAAAGACATGTTGCATTGAACTTGTTCCCTAAAACAAGGCACAGTTAAGGTTCACTGGCCATAGGGGTCAAAGGGAACTTTTCAAAGGGTTTTACCATTGGTAGATTGGCTCTCCAGTGGGAGACTGAGTGCAAAGTCTCTATTTTCATTGCTCTTGACTTTCTTTCATGGTTTTGGTTTCATGGTGGGCCGAAGTGGAGAGCTGGAAGATGATACTGACCAAATCCTTGGACTTTCCATGACCAGAGGAAAGCAAAGAATTTGCTGATTGGGTGGTTTATGTCACAGACTCTTAACTTTGTCATTGCTGAGGCTCCTTGGGTTCTAGAAAATTAATTTTTAGTTGATCATCTGTTTATCTAATTAGTGCAGTTATGCCTTATTAACATAATTAGTGTAAGCGTGCATAAGCAGCTCTAACAGGTAATTACATAATTGAGTCATTGTAAAAATCCTTGTGAAATGGAAAATAATGCTTTGGCACCACTGTAAACAACAAAACCTTCTTTTTTGTGCTTAGACAAGTCTGGAGGCAGACTATTATCTTGTTGAAGGAGTTCAGGATTTCAAACAGGGCTTCTAAGGCATGACAGCACTTCCAAAGTTGGCATAGAAAACTTGTGCTCCCACTTGGACTCTTTCCCCTAAACTAGGGGACATAGACCAGAGTTAAAGCTCCCTTACATGAGCTAAGTTCTATATCCCCAAAGCTGATATGTATTTGCATCTGACCATGTATGCAGTGGGCTTAGGTGGGAGTGACAGGAGACCCCTGATTACTTGAGGCCCTCCCAACGCATTTGATGAAATCGGAGGGTGTAAAGGGCAGACAACAGACAATCAGATAGATACTCCAATCAACCTCGCTCTCCCTTCCCATTGACATAAAGAATGGGAAACTAAGAAGATGCATGGTTTTTCCACTTGTTGTCCTTGGCACGCCATACCTATAGCTTAGTGGAGACATCAAAAATCTTGGCTTTAGGAATCTGGGGAGTGTGCCCTGTCAGAAGAATCTATTTTTCCTTTCATGCTAGATAAATATGGTTTCAATATGTAGTCAAGTTGCATATGTATATTTTCAATCCCAGACAAATGAGCAAACCAGATCTATTACCAAACAGATCAGAATATCAAACAATTACATACCCAACTGCAGAAGGTAGACTGGTTTCTCTCAACCCCATGGAACATAGGATCATAGATTTGAGCAGGAAGGAGCCTTAAGGGTCATCTAAGCCAATCCCTTCATTATAGAGATGAAGAAACTGAGGCCAGAGAGGTGAAGTAACAAGCCCCAAATCATGGGATCCTAGATTTAGAGTCGGAAGGGACCGTATATACCACTGAGTCCAACCCCCTCATCTTATACCTGAGGAAACTGAGGCAGTACTTAAGTAACTTGACCAAGTCCAAAAGCTAAGTGTTTGAGATGGGAAGTGAAGCTAGGGTTTGTTGGTTCCAAGTCCTGTTTCCTAGCCATTCTATCACTCCTGTTCAGTGGGCTGGAAAGGAGGTCAAGCACATCTTTGCCAATGCCACCTCTCATCTTCAACGTTTTTTTTTCACCTTTGCAGTTTCAATTCCCTATCCCTACTCCTATCCCCACGAAGTCAGTGCTCTCACTCTTCCTGACATTTGACATTTAACCATCTGCTTCCAACCTATTTTCCTGGATGATTATATATTTTACCCCCTTACTCATTTTACGTTCCAGACAAACCTTCCCACTTGCTGTCCCCTGTATAGGACGCTCAATTCCCCACCTCTGTGCCTTTTCAGAGGTTGTCTCTTATGCCCGCAATGCCTCCCTTCTCACCTCTACTCCTTCTGGATGTTATTTATATACGTATATATATTCTGGATTAAATTCTCTCTGTACCTACAGCTATTCCCTAGTAACCCATCAGTTCTCTGAAGGCAAAGACTGTCTAGTTTTTGTCTTTAGATCTCTTGTACCTAGACCAGCAACTGTCACGTAATACAGCCACTTAATAAATGCCTAGTGAATTGACTTGAAATGCACCACTCATGGTAAGCATTCACAGCATTGGTGAGGGAAAGGATTTTCCTAGGGTACCTCCAAACCAGGCTCTGGAAACAACTGCTTCCTCCACTTGAGGTCCTGGCCCCTGGAGGAGTCAATCTGATTTCCGGGCAATTGTGACATTGCATTCTCTCTTGGAAAGGACAGGGAAGATGCTGTGGCACCTGCTTAAAGGAACACTCTCCAGTACCTAGCCCTTTTCACCACTTGCCTGCAGCCTTGTGCCTCTATTTAGGACAACATCCAGCAGCCCCTCCCTTCCTTTCCACTATCTAAGCCATCGGGGCAATGGCTGAGGCCAGTCAGGGTGCTACCAGCAAAAGATCAGCTGCCAGGGACCTGTCCCCAAAGCCTGCATACCATCTGTGTTGGGGGAAGGGGGAAGTTTGGGAGAAATGGGGCACTGAATCCATTATTACCACTTCCTACTGGAGAAGCAGAGAGACAGAGCCATTAATTTTGACAGGCCTTGAGAATTTTCTGAGCATATTTGCAGCTTGGAATTTTCCTGGTTTATATTATGCCAGTTTTTTTTATATAGTTAGTCTTCATAGCAACCTAGTTCTTTGGTTTATTGTTTTTTTCACATTTTTGTTTTTACAAATTTGCGCCTGCAAAGGATCAGCGATGATCACAGTAATGTCCTTGTGGCTTTGGTAAACATGGAACCTGCTCAATGTGAGGAACGGCCCGGGAGGGAAGGTCAAAAGAAGGGGCATGAGGAGTTAGCAAACAGCAAACCAGACGTGACCAAGTGAAGAACAACGAGCCTCCCACTTGGCCTTCCTCTGTCTGAGGGCCAGATCAGATGTTGGCTCTTCCTTGGGTTCCTTATAGCCCTTCTTTTACGGAAAAAGAAACTGAGGCCCAAAGAAATTAAGGTACTTTCCTGCCAAGGTCACAGAGATGACAAATGGAAGAACTGGGCTTCGAACCCAGCACCTCTGACTCCAACATTTCTTCCTGCAGAGACAATGGGGCTCAGTGGAACAGAGAGTGGGACCTGGAGTCAGGAGAGATAGAGCTTTGACTCCAACTTTCAACACTGAGTATTTAGGGGACCTTGGGTAACTTATTCAGTCTTTATTAAATTCAGCAAGTATATATTTAAGTGGCTGTTGTGTACCAGCATTGGGGTAGATGCTGGGGATAGAAAGGGAGACCATAACATTTGTTAACTTAAAGGCTCTCACGTTCAACTGTGAGCCTCAGTGTTCCAATCTGTAAGATCTGATATATACATGTGTACATATATATATGTGTGTGTGTGTGTATACACACACATATACAGCGAGAGTGCGAGTGAGAGAGCACTTTATACATGCACATCTTAAAGTGTTCAGTGTCAAGCATTGTTATTCTTACTTTCATGAGATTTCTTTTCTGTTCAAAAATCAACCATGACTTCCCATGGCCCACAACCTCTTTATTCTGGCATTCGCAGTCATTCTCAACCGAGCTCCAAATTATCTGAAATCAGGAATTTGAATTTTCCATTTTTCCCTGCACAAGACACCTATTCCATTCAGGCCAGTATAACTGTCAACTCCCTCCTGACCTTCTGCCTTAACACACCATGGATCCAAACCCAGAGAACTTGGATGGGCTGGCTCTGGAGCTGCCCAGGAGGAATGCCAACTGAAGCAAAGGAGACCCCCCCAAAGACCGTGCTGTGGAGATCCAAGACCCTTAGAGACTTTGCAGGGAACCATATGTATATTGGTGTGACCAGGGAAGCTGGCTATGGATAGAATGGAGAGGAGTGATATGTTCCAGGAGAGTGGAAATGGGGTCTGTTCAGGACTGTGCCGGATCTGCTGAAAGCATCTCCTTTCATCATGGCATGGAGGTGACATTGGTTTCCCAAAGGCCTTCCTGGTATGGTGGAGCCAGCATGTACAAATGCACAGAGGTCATAAAGAGCAATGTGAACTCGGGGACCAACAAACAGTTCCACTTGCCTAGAGTGCTGAATGCAGAGAAGCTAGTAGTATGGATACCTGGTCCAAGGTCAAGCCTCGCTAAGGTCAGAAAGACTCATCACTAGGTTGGCCACAGTAAACCACAAACACTGGGGACTGGTAATCTGGGGTGGTGGAGTCACCTGCCCTCCCCCATCCACCAAGGAAATCACCAGTCACTGAAGGAGTGAAGGGCAATTACAAAGCTGCAAGTAAAACTTGGTTGACCTGGCACCAAGAAAATGGTGGCAGGGTGAGGTGGGGAGGAAGACGGCAGTCCAGCCATGGATGTAGGCATGCTGGGAGAGGCTGTGGTCCATCCCCCAAAGTGAGTAGCAGGACAGCAGCATGGGGCAGTGGGGAACCTTTGTGTAGGAGGTAGAAAAGAAGCACATGTTTGAGGTGGGGAAGAGAGGAAGTCTAGTAGGTGTTACCAAGAACATTTTCCAGTTCTTTGCCAAAGGATCTCCCCAGGTCAATCTGGCTTCTTCTATATTCGGAGCTCAGATGTAGTGTTGTATACTGCTGTGAGCACCAGGAATAAGGCAGGCCTGCTGTTATCTTGTAATAACCATGGATAGTCAGGCTGAGAAGGCCAAGGTCACCTTCAGCACGCAGAGTCAATTGGGACACGAGGCACTCCAGGTTCCAACTTCCCTAAGCCCTTCTTGGTGATGGATCAGAAGGGTTGGGATGTTGTATTCACTTGCTCTTAAGAAGAGT
Organism: Notamacropus eugenii; assembly: GCF_028372415.1. NCBI lineage: Eukaryota > Metazoa > Chordata > Mammalia > Diprotodontia > Macropodidae > Notamacropus > Notamacropus eugenii. Next base: position 94,143,519 of record NC_092879.1, on the reverse strand, counting down.
CTATTTTGCAGTGTTCTGTATTATGTCAAATGCCAGGATCACTTCAGTAGTGGTTGAAGCGACCATGTGGAGTTTGGCTGATACAACCCCATGGGGGCTTTGGCGCAAGGATGGAAGGCAGATATGGAACCTTTGCTAAAACTGGAGCAGTGGACAATCTGCCTCTCAGTTATTGCAGAAGGGGCCAATGTGGAGTGAGAGAAAGAGTGCTGGCTTTGGAATTGGAGAGTCTGAGTTCAGATTCCAATTCTGCCCCTTTACTACCCATGTTTCCTTGGGCAAGTTGCTTTACCTCTTTAGGCCTCAGTTTTCCCCAATTCAGTTGGACTCAATGATCTCTAAATCTATCCTCCATATCATTGGTCCAAATGAACCCATTTCCTTTGCAAGGCTGAGAGCAGGCTGGTATGCATGTCTCAATCCAAGACACTGAGGAATGGACTGACTATACCGTGAAAGTTCACCTTGGATGAGTAGAATGTACCTCTGCTGTACTATGGCATTTCTTTTACCCCTTGTCACATAACAAGAAAGACTCTTAGGTTAAGCCCAGCCTCTTAATGTGATTGTGTGAGAAGTGGGTTCAGAGAGGAAAAAGAATTTGCCTAGAAAACCTCTCCCTTCCCATAGCTTTAAAGTTCCTGAAAATCCACCATCTCTGGGAAGAGCAAGAGGTTTGCATGGTAACTCCGAAGGGATCGTTTGGAAGTGTCAAGCTTTACTGGATCTATAATGTAACTGTAGGTCCCCCCCTCCAACAGGGTATATCTCAGCTGCTCTAGGTCTCTTCATCTTGAGCCATTTTGGTTAACATTCTCCCACAAATCATACACATGGGCTCTGATAAGCATGGTGGAGACCTTCCTCTGATTTTTGACCAGCCCATGGTTAACATTGTAGAAAACTGGCAGACCTGTCCCAGAAAGGAAGGAAGGAAGGAAAGAAAGAAAAAAGGAAGGAAGGAAAGGAAGGAAGGAAGGGAGAGAGGGAGGGAGGGAGGGAGGAAGGGAGGGAGGAAGGAAGGAAGGATGAATGAATGAATGAATAAAAAGGAATGGTGGGAGGGAGGGAGGGAGAGAGGGAAAGAAGGAAGGAAAGTGGAAAGGAGGAAGGGAGGGAAGGAAGGAAGGTGGGAAGGAAGGAAGGAAAGGAGGGAGGAAAGTGGGAGGGTGGGAGTGAATGAAGACATTCCCTGAGTCTGCAATTTCGGTCTCACACAGCGTTGGTAGGAGCCCTAGGTGCCCTCTGCCCACTGGTTTCCCATGAATCTCTTTTCCAGTCTTCCCTTCATTATGATGGAGGAGTAGAGATGGAGCCTTCAGATACCAAGCTCTTGGTACCTCCCAGGAGCAGGGCTGTAATCACAGTGTATTATATATTATATTACATACGGTAACTATATCTGACTGGAACTTGGTCCAGGGTGTCCCAGTTTAATGGATGCATCCCTTCAGCAGGCACTTCCCTCACCCTGAGCCTGGCTCCATCTTGCTCCTTTTCCTGGGGGCAGCTGCCCCAGCAGGGGTCTCACAACATCCCCCCTGAGGTCTCAGTCTTCCTGTCATAGAGCAGGGAAGGTCTCTCCACCCTACAAGCATAAAATTTCTCATCAAAGCATCGCCCCTCCCCCCCCACATGCATCCCAAATGCTTGCCCAGGCAGGCTTTATGGTGCTTGTGTCCTTCATTCCCCCCTTTCTTGCATTTGACTGGATTGTACCCATCCTTCCAGACCCATCTCAGTGTCACTTTCTCTAAGAAATCTTCTCCAGTGCCCGTTGCCAACAGTTGCCTCTCCCTTTTTGGTGCTCAATTTTAAAAGCATCAATGGAGCACCTGCAATGTAGCCATCTTTGGAAAGTCAAAGCCCCGACAGTCTGTTCCCTCGAGAATTTATATTTAACTGAGGCAAACCAATACAGAATGAGTGAGCAACCAAATCATTTCTGGGGAGGTAAAGTGTTTATAACTGGCGTGAGCTGGTGTTCTTTTCCTCTTCAAAATTACTGTTGACATTTGTTTATCCGTGTGCATTTGCTATCCCACATCCTGTCCACCCTGGTGGAACGTAAGCCCATTGGGGCAAGTGGTCTTTCATTTCTGTCTCATCTTCAGCATCTACTTGAAGTTTAAGAGGTGTTTGCTGAATGGACCTGAATGCCACAGGTGCAGGAACCCCAGGCCAGGGCTCTGTCTGGTCCTAGCCTGGCTGGCTGGGGGCTCTGGATACAGTCAGCAGGCTTTGAAATACCAGCATGGTCTTACCGGAGCTCAGAAAGCAACACTAAACTCTCCAGTATTAACAAAATGGAGGGAAATTGTCACAGGCTTTGCTGAGCATCCTTTCCTTGTCGTAGGCTATGAATAATGTTCAGGATGGAGATGATTTGCAATAAGGTGCCTTGCTGGTGATCAAAGGTTGCCAAACCTTTGGGGTATTCAATCACCTGTTAGCACTGTTTATTGCCTGATCTGGGTGACAATGAACATTATGCCTCCAATTGCTTTCTGCCACGGTGCTGTGACATAATTAGGTTGTCCAGGAAGTCTGTCTTGGTGCCATCATACCTTTCATTAGCATAGTGAGTAATGACAGGCTTTTCTGCTACCAGACTGATGGGATTACTTCTCAGAAAACATGGCACAATCTCCAAACATTCAACTGTCAGAAGAAACTTGTGGGGAGCAATTCAAAGTCAAGGTCAGGGGGCAAGGGCAAGGTCTGGCTGGATTGAAGGACTGTCAGAGCTTGGTCACCTGCCCCAGGTGAGAGCCTTGGATGCCAGTCACAAGAAGGCACCTAGCTTTCTTCATAAGATTTAGAGTTCACCAATGCACTCCCAGTGGTACAGTGCAAACGAATACAGTTGCCAAAAAGGACATTGTTCCCACACAAAACTGGCCATCGAGCTGAAAACGGAAATGTTCACACACACACATCTGGGTGTTTCTAAACATCTGGTAACCTCAGGTAACCAAAAAACAATCTCCGCCCTCCCCCCAGACTGGGAATTGAATTGTTCTGTTCCATCCAGCTGTTTGGCACTAACTAGAAATTGTCTTTCATTTAAGGAAATCCTTCTAATTACAAACAGCTTTTTCTGCATGAAATTGGACTCAAGTTTGGGATAGCACAATTAGAAATCCATGGGAATCGACGTCTTGTTCCCTCTAGGCCTCATCTATAAAGAACATGAATGACAATGTTCCAGTTTAAGAAGTACTGACCATTGATAGCTTGGCGTCTTCTCCCTTCTGCTGACAGTAAACCTTCCTCTGGCTCATTAAATAACCCAGACACAATTATTCTAATGGATCTTTTGCTCCTGACCTTATTTTCTCCATTTTCACACACCTACTGTTAAAAATGTTCAATGATAAAATGCTATTTGTACTTTGATGCCTAAGTTCCCATTTCTGTTTAGTAGAATTATGCAACTGCTGAGTGATCTTGAGTAGCAGCCACCTTGAAAAGAATATTCAAAGGATGTAAAGGCATGGCCCGTGTGGGTGGAGCTAATCTACTTTGTCATGAGGAGCCTAAGAACAGGAAGTTCCTTCTCCTAGTTATTATGCAGTTTACCCAACTCAAAAATGGCAGACAAAGATATGGCAAGGCCATCCATGGCATTCAGTCAACAAGCATGTGCCAGGCATATCATTAAGCACTCCAGTACCAAGAAAGGTAAAATACAATCCTTGCTTTGAGGGAGTTGATTTTCTAATGGGAAAGACAACATGGAATAAAATCTATATCCAGACACAACATATACAGGGTATATTGGAAGTAAGTTCAGAGGGAAGGTGAACCAACCTATATATTGTATTTAGGGAACATATCCATAGCAGAAACCAGTACACAGAGAATGGAGACCACACTCAACCATCAATAAGAAATGGAAAAAATGCTAGGAATCATCTTCATATTCCATAGGATTTTATAAAATCAAAAGAAAATTGCCAGCTTGGTTTAAAATGCCAAACAGATGGGAATCTAGGCTTCAGCAATGAGCTCTAACACCTTCGTTTCTCCTCTCCAGATCCAATATATCTTGCCTGCCAGTCCCAATCAAGTGTTTCTCCACCATTAGTGCTTCTGCCAATTCCCATCATTTAGTCAGTCAACATTAATGGAAAACTTGAGGCAAGAAGATCACTTTATTAGACACTGTTGAGTGTTACCCAAAGGTCTCCCCCAGAGCCTTGTGTCCTTGAAAGCACAAGCTCAGAGAGGCTCTGTCTAGCTGGAAAGGCTTCAGATATGGACCTTGTATCAATCATAACCAAGCACCAGCCCGGCTAAGCCTAGAGAGACTCATCACCAGGAATCTGGCCGTGCGATGGTCAATTCTTTGGTCATGGTGGTCCATGGAACAAAGACAAATACAAAATAGTCCCCAGGTCTGGGTGGCCCCTCTTGCTTCTACAGTGAATAGCAAGAGCAGAATGGAAGAAAATGGGGTAGAATACAATAAGAGTCACATGGTTTTTAGACCATCTATAAACTCTGACTGGGATACTGGCATCCTAAATGCCAGTTCCTTGGCCAATGAGAAGGTAAGGGTAGGGAACAGACATTTACATAGCTATCACCATGTACCAAGCACTGTGCTAAATAGTTTGCAAATATCATCTCATTTGATCAATGACTGGTGAGTGGACTTACTACTGGAGGAAGGGAATGGTATTAACTTTGAGATTATTATAATGAATGAAACCAAAAGAAAGAAGGAAGTTGCATTTAGATGAGAGGACAGCTCATGGGCAGCCCCCAGAGAGAGAAAAAAATAAGCTGGTCCAATGGATTTTATTGCACATCCAAGGACAACCCTAGATATGATTCATGGGATGTTTGGTCACCTTATATTTATCTGAAAAAAAAGCAACAAGGAAAATCATTGCAGCTTGTTGCTGCTGTTGGTCAGCCATTTTTCTTAGCCCTGTGAACCACAGCACACCAATGCTGTCCTTGGGGGTTTTTTTGGCAAAGGTACTGGAGCGATGTGCCATTTTCTTTTGCAGTTTGGGCACCAGCAACTATTGAAGAGGATGAGAAATTCTACAAGAATTTCTACAATTCTACAAGGAATTCTATAAATCTACAAGAACCCTTCCCCCCAATTAAATTGGCATGTACCATGATAGTCATTTGAATGCAAAGGTGAAGAAGGAAAGAAATATATTGGGAAACAGGGATAAGGAATAAGAAATAAGAGAGGTCAAAGACATGTATATGATACTGGTTGAATACATTCATTAATAAAAGAATCTGAAGGAATGGTACATGGTCAATAATGGATAACAATGCAAAAAATGCCATGGATTCTATCTGAACAGATAGGAAACACCTCATTACTGAAGTGAGAGGCATTCTTGAAGCAGCTGTATATAGTCACAACTACCTATTTGTTTGAGCAAGGATGAAAATGGGTACAAAGGAAAAAGAAAGAAGAAAACTGAAGCAAACTACTCCAACTTGCCTTACTTACATGCTTATTGGAAATGAGAAACAGGATAGGGATAGAAAGAACCCAGACACCTTTATGGCATTTTCAGACAGTTTAACCAATATAAATCTATTGCTATCTGGAAGAGACCAAAAGAGTCTAAAAAGTCCCACAGGCAGCAAATGCTCGACTTACTTGCCAAGTGAAAACAGATGACAGACAAAGAGAATGCCAGGTTGGAATACAAATTTGAAAAATCTTATGTAAAAGAATGGCAGAAAACCTTAAATAATATCACATCATAAGACAGATAGGAAGAATAGAAAGTCAAAGATGTTTAAAGAAAGCTTGGTGAGAGACCAACTGAGCAAGGTCATCCCGGGGACAACGGACATAAGTCTGACTCTAAAATTCACCCAACTTCATTCTCTCCCTATTACCTCCAAGATCCAATGCAAATTCTTTTGTCTGGCTTTTAAAGCTCTTCACGATTTCACGAAGGAGGACGGCAGGAAGAAAAATGGGGAAAATCGACAAAGATTTTATAAGAAATTCTTTTCAGTATTGAGGTAGGTGGATCCATGACCCTCAAATGCCATATCCCAGCTCCAGATGTGCTCATTCTGAAGGTGCGAATGGTGCCAAAGGGAGAAGGACAAGAAAAGTGGCTGCATTGGACCAAATGTACACAGAGGAGACCCCCCCTAGAGACAACACCATTGTGAAGACATTAAGGGATTGAAACATCCACAAGGTACCTTAAGGCAGAGAAAACAGCAAAAGTATAGAGGAAACTCTTCAAAACTTATGAACACCCCAAAGTAAATCAAAAGAGCATCAACAACTGCCCACCAATACATCTACTTTCCAGTCGACCAAAACATATTCATGAGAATAATCTCTATAGGCATGGAGGGAATCACTGATAAGAATATTAGGAGAGAACAGGCGAGCTTTTGCAAATGATGCATCACAGTGGTTCATACCTTTACTAGCACACACATGACAGAAAGATATGAAAAATACACAATCCCACTATACCTATCAATGAGTATAAAAAGCATTCTATCTGGTAGAACAAAATGCAACCTTAACAACTCTTCGAAAAAGGCATCTTCCATGCATATATCAAAATGACAGGGTTCTTTGGGGGATGTGACAACAGAAATAACCTTCTTCAATGATCCTGAAAATCAAGGGAGGCATAAAACAGGGAAAGATGTGGCCTCCTCAGTTCCCGTGTGTTTAATTATCATCTTTATGCAGATGACTCCCAGATCTAAATATCGAACCCTAGCCTGTCTTTTGAGCTCCAGTCTCACATCACCAACAGCCTAGCACACATTTTGAACTGAGTGTCCCATGGGCACTTGAGACTCAAAATGTACAAAACAAAAAGATCATTCTCTTTTCCCCCAAACCTGCCCCACCTCCAACAGTTCGTATTTCTGTCAAGGGTACCAATATCTTCCATTCTTCCAGGTTTGCTACCTTGGTGTCATCCTAACTCTCTCAATCCTCTATCAAGTCAGGTTGGTTGTACAAGTTGTTGATTGTAATTCAACAGAATGTCTTAGGTCCATCTCCTTTTCTCTAATCACCACCATAGCCCATGCCGCCATCACTTTTTCATGGACTAATGCAATGGCCTCCAGTTTCTCCCCTCTCCAGCCATCTTCTACATGGCACCCAAAGTGCCTTTCCTAAAATACAAGTCTGACCATGACACTCAATCAAGTCCAGTCTTTCCCTATTACCTCCAGGATCAAAGGCGAACTCTTTTGTTTGGCTTTTAAAACCTTTCCCAACTTCATTCCAACCTCCCTCTGCCAGTTTATTATACATTATTCCCTTCCATACACACTTCAGTCCAACCTTCTTGGTGCTCTTAACATAGGACGTTGCATATCCTATCTTCCCACCCCTGCACAGGATGCCCCCATGCCTGCAACCCCTCCGTCTCTTAGCATCCCTCACTTACTTCAAAGCTCAGTTCATGAACTATGTTGACTGTGAGGATTCTCTTGATCCCCTTCCTTTAGTTACTAGTACCTTTCCCATGAAAGTGCCTTGTGTTTACTGCTTATTCTTTGTATATATATATATATATATATATGTGTGTGTGTGTGTGTGTGTGTGTGTGTGTGTGTGTGTATGCATGTTGTTCCTCCTAATGGAACATAAGGTGCTTGAAGACACAACCATTATCATTTCTGTTTTTATGCTCCCAGCACCTGTCACAGGGCCTGGCACATAGTAGGGGTTTAACAAATGCTGGTTGATCAATTGAGAGTCTGGGGATGGTGAGTACCTCCAGAATATCCTGTTTGCCAATGATATCATACTGATTGTTTCAAATTCCCCAGAATTACAAAACCTCCCAAATCATGACTCACAAGAATTTGTCCCATCTATCTGCACAGGAAAAAAGCAAGCTTATGAAGAATATTTGTTGTCCAGATTATGACATGCAGTGAGATGGACAACTTATGGAGTTCATCTGTGAGCATATCCATCTTGGTGTGCTACTGGAAATGGACAACAGATTGGGTCTAGAAGTAAATAGGAGGGGAGGATAGGCTGAATTGCCTCTACAAAATTCCACACGTCTTTACTGACCACAGTTTTTCCCTGAATCAAAGGCCTATCTTTTTTATACCAATATTTGACCAGTATTGTTGTTTGGATGTGGGTTAGGAACAATAATGTTTAAGAACAATTAAAAATAAATATAATTCGGAAAGAAGATGGAGACCCATGATAGGTGTAAGTAGGCAGAAACATATGACAAATAAGGGACCATGAAAACAAGATGGAGTATAAGGCTTCATCAAAGAAATATACAACTAAAATGGCCCACTGCAAGACAGTTCCAAAGGACCCATGATGAAAAATGCTCTCCATCTCCAGAGACAAAAGTGATGAACTCTGAATGCAGATTGAAGCTACTATTTTTGACTCCCTTTCTTTTTTATTGCTTTATTTCATTTGTGTTTTCTTTTGCAAGATGGCTAACATGCAAATGTGTTTTGCATGACTTCACATGTATAACTGGCATCAAATTGCTTGCCTTCTCAAGGCGGCAGGTGGGGTGGCAAGAAGGGAGAGAATCTGGAACTCAATTTTTTTAAAAAAGTGATTAAAACATTTTTACATGTAATTGGGAAATATTTAACAAAGTAAATGAAAATACTTTTTTAAAAATGTTAGACTGGTGCAGCGGCAAAGATGAGGATTACTGAAGTGTCTGTGGATTCCATATGTAGCCTCCCAATGCCTGGACAAAGTGAAGCATGATAAGCGAATCCCCTATGGTGGACAGAGGGAAGAACAAGGACCAGAGTTGCACAGTCTGCAGCCTTCTTGAAGTCTGGCTGCAGCATTTGACACTCTTGACATACCTTCTCATCCCACCTACTCACTCCTCTCTCCTGGTTTTCCTCCTACCTATTTGAATTCTTCTTCTTGGTCTCTCTCGCTAAATATCCAACCATATCTGGCCCACTAAATGAGGGTATCTCCCAAGGCTCTGCCCTGGGCCCTCTTCTTTTTTTCTTTATACTCTCCTGCTTGGTGATCTCATTTATTCCCAGAGGTTCAAATATCATCTCTATGCAGATGATTCTTAGGTCGCTCTCTCTATAGCCTGGATTGCTCTCTTGAGCTCCAGTTATACCATCAACTCAACATGTCCAAAATGGATCTCATTAGCCCTTCCCCAGAATCCTCCTTTCTTCTGAACATCTCTATTACTGCCAAGGAAACCACTAGCATACTAATGCTGATGTCACCCTGGACACCTCCCTCTTACTCCCCACACCAAAGTCAAATTTTGCTGTTTTTCCCTTCACATCTTCCCACTTGCATAATCATCACCTTAATTCAGGCCCTTACCACCTCCCACCTGAAATACTACAGTAGCCTTCTGATTGGTCTCCCTGCCTCCATTTTCCCCTATCTCCAATCTCAGCTGCCAGAGTGACTTTCTTAAAGTGTAACTTCGACCAGACTACTCCTCTACTCGATAAACTCTAGTGGCTACCAAATGCCTCCAAGATCAAACAGAGAGACCTCTGTTTCATATCTAATGCCCTGGGCAACCCAACCTCTTCCCCTCCTACATGTCCAAATTACACTGGCCTACTTACAATTCTTCTCACATGAGACTTCATCTTCTGCCTCTGTGTTTTTTCATAGGCTGTCCCCCACACATGGAATGCTCTGCTCCCTCATTTCTACCTCAGTTTCCCTGTCTTATTTTAAGATTCAAATTCTACAGAAAGTTTGTTCAGGTCCCCACAGCTGCTGGTGCCTTTCCTCTGATGTTATTTGCCATTTACATTGTCTATACATGTAACTGTTTGCATGTGGCCTGCCCCCTAAGAATGGGAGCCAAGGGCACAGGGTCTGTTTTTGCCCTTCTTTGTATCCTCAGGGCTTAGCAGCGTGCGTGGCATATGGGAAGCTTTAATAAATGTATGGTGACTGAATGCATCATTGGAAGTAAATAGCCATGTTGATGAGATACACATTTATTGAGTACCATGAGTATAGAAAGTTACAAAGAAAAATGCTATGGTACCTCCCTGTGTGGAATTGACAATCCTATCAGAAATATCCCTCTATTTCCTGTAGGGCAAAATAGATTTCTATACCCCAATTAAGTTAATTTGAAAACAAAACAAAATAACTTACTCTAAGGACAACTAAATGAATAAAAATTCATTTTTGAAAAAGGTCATGGAGTTTCGAAACAGATGATTTTGTCATTCCGATTGTTTCACAAATTCCCTCATTTTGAATGGGACTTTTGATTGGCATCAATTTTTTTCACAGTCCTAAATTAAGTTTGTCTGCTATATTAATAGAAGTTCTATCTGATGGCCCATTTTCAAATCGATCATTTGGGGACTATCCATTCATTCATTCCTGCAAATGGTAATACATAACAGACCTTGTGAAATAACGCAGGCAAGATTTGAATTAATGCAGTTACAGGGAGAACCTACTCATTCATTTCAAATTCACCGCATAAATAACCAGGATCCTTTCCCTACTCATTATGTAGTATACGCAACTCCATCAGGGAGGTAGAAGACAAAACTCACTCACTCATGTATTCAACAGTCACTATATCAAAGAAGCCTAGATCTCATGGAGAATGTAGAGGTCAAATAGTCTAAATCCTTGCTTAATGAATGAATATTCTTTATGTCACTGAGTACCAGTGCATATCCACTATGTAGTCTGTTCCTTATACAACCAGACATATACAGCTCAGCAAAAAGTATTTGAGGTAGTTTAAAGGATTTGGTGTGCTGGAACAACTGAAGAATTGAGTGCCTGCTGGAATGAGCAGGAGGGGTGCTGTGCCTTTATCCTCCCTGCCCCCACATATGGAATGTTTAGCCTCTGCCTATTCAAATCTTATGACTCTTCTGGACCCAGTTCCAAGCTTATGTCTCTAAAGTATTCATTAACCTCACCTTTTTCTGAGCTCCTATAGTCTGCAAGGCCCAGGACTTACGTCATTTCTGCCTGGTCTTGCGTACAGTAACAAGATGGTAAATTCTCTGAGGTCAGGAACCCCATCTGATATTTTTCTGCATTACCCACAGTGCCTAAGCAAGTAGGGGCTCAATAGATACATGGTAGACTGATTGTGGAAACCCACTTGTGAGCCGAGTGACTGTGGGCAAACTCATTGATCTGCCCAAGGTTCAGCATCTTCACCTGTACTTTTCCAATAGTTCTTGGAGCTGTGATTTGGGATGTGTAGGTACTCTCTGCCCTGACAGAGATGTCAGAATTACATCCTAGTACTTTGGCCACAGAGTTTCCCTTGCCCCTTCCTCCCAAGAAGCTTAGCATCCAGGGGACATGGACTGTGAATGGATAAGTATGTCACCACAGGACTTTGGAAAGGAATATTGGCACAAAGGAAGAATGGGTCAGGGACTAACCCCCTTGCTACCAGGCAGGCTCCATCCTGTTATGGGATTGGGCAGGTTTGAGATTTCTCTTCTGTCACTGCAGAGGTCGAGTACAGGACACTGATTGAACTGCATTGTGCAGTGCCTCTAGGGTCTCAATGTGGCTCATGTACTTCTGGATCCTGGGTATAATGAGTGTCCTTCACCTAAGAGGAGAGGACCTGGTTTGAGCCAAGTTTCTGCCTTCTAGGTCATGAAGACTGGAGGTTTCTGGGGCAATAGGCCAGGTACTTTTCTGATGTTTTCAGTTTAACCTCAGGGCCAGGGCCACTATGGGCTGAACTCAGCTCTCTCGCCCTGGTGAGTCGGTTAAAGACAGGCTTACTTGCTTGGGCTATGGGTGTTGGGAGTGCTTACTGCTGATACATTTCCTTGAACTTACTATGCTTTTCCCAATTAAACTGTTTTATTTTCACTACCCTGTGAGTTTAAGGTGACTTGTGAATGTCCTCTGGGACTTCAGAGGCGGTGGACATTTTCCAGTAGGATAGGGGCAAATGAGTCAATGAGAATACTTAGAACCTGAGAACAAAAGGGACTAAGGCTCCCATTTGTGCTGGAGGTGGGAGAAGGAGGGAAGGAGGAGGTCTTACATAGCCCCCAATTCCACTTGGACTTAGTGAAAGCCCTTGGAGAACCACTGTGGCTGAAATGGGCAGCAGCCTATGCTGATCTCTGATTTGGGCGCAGCTAGCCCTTGGACCGAGTTCCTTGTTTTGCTCCCGTTCACTTCGAAAATGGAAAGAATACCTTTGTCATCTGAAAAGTGCTGTAGAAACATGACCTCTCTGCTTCCTGTTCTTTACTATCCACGGTAAGCCCACTCACATCCACCTGACTTCCTGCATCCTGGATGCTTCCCTTCTTCCAGTGGGAGTTGCTGGCATATGGCTTCTGCATCTCCCTATTTCTCGATATGAATGGCTTTCTCAGTAGGCACCGTCCTACTCTCTCTCCCCACCTCAGACCAAGACAGTAATAGATAGACTGCGGTATATTGTTTCTCAACCTGAACTATGCTGCAGACCAGCAAATAGTCTACATTCTTTAACACCGACAGCGCCACACTTCACAGCTGCAGAGAAGTAGTTTGCAGGGATTTAAAGGAATGGGGACCAGGCACTGGGAGAAGGACAGAGCCGGGGGAGGGAGAAGCCAGATGACAAGAGAGAATCATGTGGTTTGAGGCTTGCAGCTAGGACTTACAAGAAGTGAGATCCTCTGGTAATAAAAGAAGGAGGAGGCAACCTTGGTCCTCCTCACCCCTGGCAAGCGCCAGCAGCCGGAGCTACCATAGCTGGGTTGTTCACAGTTTATTATCACATCTCAAAAAAAAGCACAACACCAACCAACCAATCAACAAAGAAACAAACAATTCCTTCCGGAACATTCACAGCGCTTGCCCTTGCCTCAGTGTGACCAAAAGGAGAACACAAAGGGACACCAGTCCACCTCTAATCCCCCCTCATTGCCTGGCTCCATGGGGATTCACATTTCCTGTGCAAGCCCTGGGAGGAAGAGACAAAATGGCACTGGAAGAAGAAGAGAAAGCAACCACTTGGGCCTCCAAAGAGGAAGACTCCCCTCATCTGCTGTTGCTTCTATCCACTGCTGCCACACAAGAAATGAACAGGAACATTTCCTGTCACAGGCCCACTGAGCTGGAGGTAGAAGGGAACGCAGAGACCAGCTGGTCCCACCTCACAATTTTACAGACAGAGAAACTGAGGTTCATGAAAGTAAGGTGACTTGCCCAAGCTCAACTGGATAGTCATTGTTAGTCAAGATTTGAACTGGAGTCCTCTCCTCCAGAGTCAGCACTCTTTCCAATGTACATTGAGCCTGTGACCTTGGACCAGCAGGTAGCCATGGGACTTTCTCCAAGTCAATGCCCCTCTTTTCTGATGAGGCATCCAAAGCTCACCAGTTCAGCCATCCATGCTAAGTGAGAGATGTTCCAAGGGCAGACGTCTTTGGCAGAGATCTCATTTACCCGCATTAGAAGTAAGATGGGAAGCACAAGGCTCCATTTCAGCATGTCAGAGAAAGGGGAAGTTATGGTGCCAAAATGCCATTAAGAGCTAAATAAAATAACATTCAATGGGCTGGAAAAATGTAAAATCTGCAACCTGGAGGAAGTCGTGGGTCCCAGGGAGGGGAAAGGAGAATTCAGGTTAAGTTCTGATTAAGCCAGGCAGGCCTGTGCTAAGGCAGGGGGCACTTGGGCTCCTCGGACCCCAGCAGTACCTGGAGAATGCCAGGACTAGCTGAGAGCTGCCTACTTTGCCCACGTTGGCAGGGGAAAAACAGACTATGCTTCCCCCTGGCCAGCTCCCCTAGTTATATAAAAATCTCTAGCTCAAAGGGTGACTTTCCAGCCTAATCTTATAAATAGATCGTGTATGATTTCAAAAACTCCCATTTCACCCTCACCTCCTCCCCCTGAAAATACCCTGCTTGTTGCCCTTTGAAATTCCTTTAACAGGAGAAAATACTACAGAGCTTGCACTCAGAAATGCCATTTGCAAAGGTGTACATCTGAGGAAAACACCACTGCCATCCAGCCATCATTAATGACTTCCACGTAAAAAGAGCCAGAGATAAGTATGTGGGGCAGAGGGGATGAAGAAGATGACCTCTGCTTTGTTGTTCAGTCATTTCAATCCTGTCTGACTCTGCATGACCCCATCTGGGCTTTTCTTGGCAAAGATACTGGACTGGTTTGCCATTTCCTTCTCCATCTCATTTTACAGATGAGGAAACTGAGGCAAACACAGTTAAGTGACTTGCCCAGGGTCACACAGCTAGTAAGTGTCTGACTCTGAAGATGAGTCTTCCTGACCCCAGGCTTGGCACTCTATCCACTACACTTTGTAGCTGCTTCTGGGTTATCCTCAATTTTCAAGTTAGAAAGACTTTCTATACAGTCTAGCAATGGGTGTGTCCCTCTAGCACCCGAATCATGGATCTGAGGTGATAAATGATTTTTCTTCTAGTCATAACAACTCAAGAAACTAGCTACAAAGCTTGGAAGGGGGTTTGATCTACTCCCTGCAGAGGGCTCCCAGCTTTTGAAGAAACTCTTCTCTAGAGCCCCAAAGGAAGAGAGAAATCTGGGTGGAGATTTTGTCGTATAACCCCTTAGGTAAATCAGTCGGAGAACTTGACCAGAATTGGATGAGGGAAGTGCTAAAAAAATCCCCAAAGGAGTTGAAACCATTAGACTGACTGGGATGCCCAAGGTGATTGGACTGCTTTGCATGGGAGATCCCTCCTAGTGCTGTATTGATGACTGTGTTGCTGAAAGATTCAGGCACCATGCAGGGATGGAAGGGAAGGGAAGAATGTGCCGAGAAACAAGGAACCATTTATCTTCTCAACAAGTGGAAGGCAATGCAGCACAATGGATGGAGAACCAGCTTCAGAGTCAGGAAGACGTGGGTTCAGGTCCTGCACCTGACCAATTGGCTGCTAGCTGCGGAAGGAGAGCAAGTGATTTCAATGCTCCATGCCTTGGGCAACTCTCATTAAGGATTCTAAGTGGCTGAGCGTGAGTAATCCGCATCACCAGAAAGAGTTAGGAGTCCCTCGCACCAAGAAATCAGAGTTCTAGGGACCCCCTTCAGCCCTCCCTCCCCCGATTTTCCAAATTGGGATGAAGTCAGTGGAAACGCAAGCAGCCTCAGGGGATAAGGTATTCAAGTAAACACTCCGTTACTGTCGCTACCATTGTTTTGTAGAGAAATATGGCCCTATTCAGCATCACCAGCCTCCAGCCTCTTCAATATCACTAAATGTATCTTTTAATATCATTTCACAGGAAATGAACTGAGTCTTCAGGCTATTGCAGATAACGCTAAAAAACCATGTAGCCAAAACTTCAAGTGGGCAAAATGACACAGTTAAAAACAAAGAACGAAAGGAGGTAAATTTTACTTTAGGAAAACAACACATAAATCTTGGGCACAGGCAGGGAGCAAATCCACTAACATTCGTGAAATTCTGGTGAATCCTTGAGTGAAGAAAAGACTGTTTTTGGAATGTCGATCAGAAGCGCCTCCTATTTTATCCATTTACACAAAATAATTATCTAATTAAATATAATCATATAGAACCATTCCGTAGGAATTACATGTTCACATAGCATTGAGGCCTGAGGGAGGACACTGTTCTTTGACAGAGTCCCTGAACTACACTTCCCACAAGGCTATGCATTGGCTCCACAACTGGTAGTGCCTCTCCTGACTACAATCTGGATGACCAGGCATTCTTCTATATGCCCTGTTGATGTTTTTAATGAGCCTATAATAGTTTTATGAGTGAAAGCTAGTTAATTTATGAGGCACAGGAAGAGCTGGACCAAAATGACTGCCTCATCTGGAGAGGATAGAGAGAGGAAGAGATAAAAATGGGAAGAGAGAAGGAGGGAGAGAGGGAGAGGTCACGGACCTGTTATGGAGTTCCCATACTCAGACATCTTATCTGAACTCGGACAGTGACTAGGGTTACAATCAGATGTTTTTATATGTCCAGCCCCCAGGAGTAATGGACACCTAAAAAGGCAGTAGCACAGCATGAGTGTGAACTGAACACATTCACCACCACTGCGTCTGGGCTGCAGGACGGATAGTGTGGGGAGATAACTGGCAGTCTCCTCTTGGAGGCATGGGTGGTAGCCATGTGAGTCTGGATGCTGGAAGCACTTTCAAATGCTGATTCTGTATTATTAACTTCACTTTTCCAATTCACAAATTCACCAATTCACTTTTTTATTTTGAACTCATGTGTCACTTGCCTTGGTTGGACACAAGGAGTACCTTGAACTTGAGTGTAGCTTTCGAGGGGCTGCTGGGCTAAAAAAAACATTAATCACTCACATACCTAGAAGGGAAAAAGGTGTGGTCCAAGCAAGTTTGAGGGAAACCTTTCACTAGTTCATAAGAAGATATGCACAGGCTTCAAGACAGGGCATCCAAAAGATGAAATGGACAAAATACAAAAGAGACGTGGAAAAACAAGCCCAAAACTTTCTGTGTGGCCCCCCACCAGATATGGAAAACTCCAAAAGGCTGCCAGCTATGAGCACTTGTGCACAGCAGTGTTCTCATTCATTGTCTGCCTCAGTCTCTCCTAAGATGTGTGCAGAAAGGGGCCAAAGAGAGAATGGCACAGAGGCTGCTCAATGGTCAGTGCCAGCTGCCTTGGTCCTTTAACACTTATCTGCCTTAGCTCACTGCTTGCCATCTTGTTTAATGGTTACCTCAGCCTGCACATGTTGCCTGTTTCCTGTTGCCTTGGATACTTAAATGGGATGATGGCGCCCAAGGGTCTTTATTCAAGTCGCCGATGATTACCAGCAAGCTGTTTTGCTTGGTGTACCTACAGTCTGGAACATTTTTTTCCCCTTGGCTTGGGGATTTTCATTATTCACACCAACCCTTCCTCCCCCTCCCCCCTTTTGTATTTCTGCAGAGGTTATTGTTGATCCTGGTATTCGCACTTCAGAGAATAGACAGCTTTGCCCGAGGCCCCAAAGCAGGTCCTGTGGTCTTCATTGACAATTCAGCTTTCAGACGTTGCCGAGTTGGAACACTTGACTAGCACTGTGCTGAGAATTTGGAAGGCACGTCACGAGCCGTCCTTCCACGAGCATTTCAATTTCTTTCCCCCTTGGTAATAAAAACCTGAGCATTGGTGCTCAGTCCTTAGAGGCATCACTGTTACAATGAGAATGTCCCAGAAGTGATAGCAGAGAGTTTGAGGTGGGGGGTAATGAGAGCCCAACATTTTCCCAGAAACATTCTCAACAGTTCGTCTTGATTCATGACAGCCATCTTGAAAAGTGTGTTTCCTTAACAGGCTTCTCAGTACTACAAGACAGAGTGCCATTTCTTCTGGGAGATAGGATAGGGTCAGACATAGCATCTCAAGACTACAGAGGGCCTGTTCCTTAGGGTAGTGTCATAACTGCCTGGGAAGTGGGGCTGAAAGCACCTTTGGGACATGAGAGAGAATGTGATACTAGGAGACTGGAGTGGGGGAGGGAGTCAGAGATCATTAAATATACTCTTCCAACTACCTCAGTTTTCAGAGGAAGGAAGAGAGGCCGTGATGGGGGGGTGGGGTGGGTACTTTCCTGTAAGCACACAGTTAGTGGCAAAGCCAGGATAGCCAGGTCTCCTAATTTCTCTACTGAAGAGCATTTTCAATCTAGTCCATGTGAATAACATCTTTTTCTTCTATTTGTCTAAAATAATATGCCAACTGAGTTTAGTCATCATAAAGTTGGGTTTTCATGGCTGGCTTTCATGTAAGCCCTGGATCCTTAGAAAGTTACTCCAGGTTGTAAATATTCTCTAGATCCAACCTATAGCTCATGAGCCCCCACCGATGTGTTTATCTTACTATTTAGGCAGAGAATACACATAGTTCAAAAGCAAAGGCATTCACTACAACAGCACAGCATTATAATTAACAGAACATCTGTCTTGTAAACCTGGAGCTTACTCTTTCACAAATACATCTTCAGAGGAAAAGTAATGACAATGATAATAACAGCTGACATTGAGATAGTACTTTAAGGTTTGCAAAGCACTTTACACACATTATCTCATGGATGTAGGCAGGGATCACATAAATGTGTGAGGGACACGTAGCTAAGGTACACACCTACAAGTGTAACTCACTCCTCTGATGTTGTAGGGCTGCCAGTGCAGGAAGGCGCATGGTAAGTAGAGGGAGTGCTGGAGTCAGAGAACCTGGGTTCAAATCCTTTCTCTGCCACTTTGTGACTTTGGGTGTCATTACTCCTCTCTGGGCCTCAGTTTCCTCCCTCTGTAAAATGAGAGGATTGGCCAAGATGACCTCTAAGGTATCTTCCAGCCACATGGTTAATATTTCCCAGTGGCAAGACTCTCAAATCTGCAGCTTTTAGGCATCACTTTTAGTTATTTGGGTTTTTCCCCCCATCCCCATTTGGGAAAGAATGTCGGCCTTGTTTTGCAACAAATATTCTTGAGAATCTTCTGGGCAGAATAGTGGATTGTTCTCTATCCACATAAATGATGTATGTAGATTTTTTACTCCCCCTCCCCCAACTCCCAGGGTGCACCTGATCTATGAGCTGACATTTCTTTGTGAATATTTAAGCTAATGTCTGCTCTGGTCTCTTGTGCAGAATCCACTGCAGCTTCCTCAACTTGACTTTAGTCAAATGTAATGTATTTGCTTATGAACATTGCAGGGAGAGGAAAAAATAGGTCATCTCTTTTAAAGCTCTGATTTTCTGTTTGTATAAATGAGGGTCTCTAAAAGGCTTTTCGGGGATTTTATTCACAATGAACACATTTCAAAGAAGCTTTACATTTACTCAGGCTAGTAAAAGCTATCCCAGCTGGAAAATGAAAACACCATCTCACTAATTATAGCCCTTCATTATTAGAAGAAAGTACTCTTTGATGTACTGGATCTGCACCCATCTGTAAAGGGAGAGTTCAAATGTCTTTTCTTGGAGACCAAGGGCAATGAGTGCATTTCACTGTCCTGCCAGTCATGGCACTTGAGGGAAAAAGAGACGATAAACTCTCAATAACAGCAAACGATCTCGGTGCCTTCTGCTGTGTTTCAGACTTTCACCTTTGCTGAAAATTTGCAGACTTTTGGCTCTTCTCTAGCTAACTTCTCATCTCCGAGCTGGGAATTTAAGTTTAGAGGACTTCACTGATGGATAGCACCAGAGCTATGGGCCAGAAGTAGGTGCAGGACCTGGCATAGTCCATGGAGGAAGAAGATCACTCTGTCCACCATCATCACTGGGTCTAGGCAGTCTCTAGGCAGCCAGAAGCAAGTGTCTGATGCTTTAGGTAAGTCCCCTGCACTCACTCAACACAAGATGGCCCAAGAAATAGCATGAGTGGCCAGTAGGGGCTGGGGCTGGGAAAATGCCAGAATCAAAGCAGAGACTCCAAGATTCTCAGAGAAAGGCACAAAGCCTCTCAAGCCGCCTTGGGATTCACTGGGATTGAAGGATTTCCTGTTAAGAAACATAGCCTCACCCAAAGTGCCAATCTGGGTAGGATGCTGGGATACATTCTAATCTTACATTCAGGTGGGATACTGCCTAACCTTACTATTCCAAATTAATAACACTTTCTGTTTGGATGCAAATACCAGCTGGCTTTGGCCACTTCCATCATACATGAATGTTAAAGGTGGAGAGGATCTTAGATGTCTTCTAATCCAACCTCCTAGGTTCATAGAGACTGAGGTTCAGAGGGTGATTTGCCCAGGGTTGTACAACTCACAAGTTGCCTAGCAGAAATTCAAGCCTATGTCCTCCACCCTGACCCCCCACCCCATCCACATCCATTTGAGCTAGTTGGTATTCTTTTCTCCCATATGTTTGTTCTAGGACCAATCTTGTGGCTGCCTAGGTAGGGCCACATCTGCTAGTGGTGTAGGTCAAGGGGCACCAGAAGGGTCACCTTCTCCTCCTTGTCTTTCCATAGTATTTGGATTCCATCTAAGTGAACAGAAGCTCCTTGAGGGCAGGAGCTATTCCTTCTTTACCTCTCCTAATTTATTAAGCTATGATACCTACATGCCAGTGCTGGAATGCTCACTTTAAAAATTACTCCTTGGGGCTAAAGAATCGTCTTTAGTCATCACACTGAGGGAAGAGAAAGGGAGAGAGCAAAAAGTTTTTGGAAGGGGAGGGTCACCAGAGACAGGCTTCTAAATTTGTGGGTTGCCAAAGATGGAAAGGACCTCCAAGATCATCTAGTACAGGGGATTCCAACCTGGGTGAATGAACCTTGTCAAGGAAGCATGAGAAATATTCAATAAATAACTACATTAGCCTACTGAAGTGAGTACCTTTGTTTGATTTTCTGGTAAACCACAAAATTTACTTCTTCTCCTGTTAGATGGTGAGTATAGGAAGATCTGCTGAGAGCCCAGAGGCCCAAAGAAAGGTTGGGAATTCCTAATCTAGAAGCACCTCCTCATTTGGGGGGTTTAAAAGTTGAGGCCCAGAGTGAGGGAAGGACTTAGCCAATGTGACACAGTGGTTAGTGATGGGGCTGGGACCAGACCTGGGATCTCCTCCTGGCTTCCAGTTATGGTCTTTCTATGGAGATCCCACTCCCTCTTTGAAGTCCATAAACTTCCCAACTGTGGAGAGCTGGGCGTAGTCTCTGCCTTAGAGGTGATTTAAGAGTTTGTCAGATTTTCTCACTGATAGTAATGCCGAGGGGCCCAGTAAAAGTCCTGTGACTAAAGGGGAGAGGTGGGTCTGTTTGTCTCTCTTAGAGGGCTGGAGTCTTGAGGAAGAGAGCAATGGGCTGATCTCATTAGGTCTCTCTGAAGTGAGACTTCAGAAACTCCCCTCTTTTTCAGTGTTTTTGTATGGATGTCAATTTTCTTCTGGGCTTAAAATGGAGTAGATACAGTGAGGTGGCTCAGTGTAGACAGGGCTGGGTTTGGAGTCTGAAAGCCTGGTATCAAATCCCAACTCTGTCAACTCACTACCTATATGATATTGGACATGTAACTTTACATCTCAAGCTGTCAGTTTCCTTATCTGTAAAAAGAGCGGATTGGACTAGATGACCACCTCGGGTCCCTTTCCACTACAAATCTAGGATCACTGGGCCTGGGCATGGGTTTTGGGATTTCTTTGATATAGGAAACTTGTAGGTGATCTGCAAATATAGGCAAGTACCCTTTCTGTAATGTAGAGTCTTCTAGAATTGTCTAGACCTCAAGTAACAAAATGAGACCCACATTTTGGAACATGACTAATTCAGGACTTTGCTTCACTTAACTATGCACGTTTGTTACAAAACTTTGATTTTTTCCCCAATGGAGGGAGGGAGAGAAAACAGATGCTTTGTCAATCAAAAAACAAAAGTGCCTTTTTTCCTCTTCAATAGAATTACCTAGACACTTGGTACTGGCTAAGAAATGGAAAGGTAGGCAAGTGGAATAGATTAGGTACTCAAGAAACAGTAGGCAATGAATATAGCAACCTCCTGTTTGATAAACCCAAAGACCCCAGCTTCTGGGGTAAGAACTCACTGTTCGACAAAAATTGCTGGGAAAACTAGATAACAGTGTGGTGGAAACTAGGCATAGACCAATGCCTGACGCCATACACAAGAATAAAGTCCAAATGGGTACATGATCTACGTATAAAGATTGATACTATGGACAAATTGGTGGAGCAAGGAACAGTGTATTTATCAGATTTATGGAGAAGGGAAGAATTTTTGACTAAAGAAGAGATAGAAAGCATTATGAAGTGCAAGATGGATAATTTTGGTTACATTAAACTGAAAAGTTTTTGCACAACCAAACCCAATGCAACCAAGATTAGAAGGGAAGCTGAAAACTGGGAAAGAATTTTTTCAGCTAGTGTCTGTGATAAAAGCCTCATTTCTAAAATATATAGAGAACTGAGTCAAATGTACAAAAATACAAATCATTCTCCAATTGATAAAAAGTCAAAGGATATGAAGAGGCAGTTTTCAGAGGAAGAAAGTGAAGCTATCTATAGTCATATGAAAAAATACTCTAAATCACTATTGATTAGAGAGATGCAAATCAAAACAACTCTGAGGTAACATATCACACCTATCAGATTGGCTAACATGACAAAACAGGAAGATGATAAATGTTGGAGAGGATGTGGGAGAGTTGGAACACTGAATCATTGTTGGTGGAGCTGTGAGATGATCCAACCATTCTGGAGAGCAATTTGGAACTATATCTAAAGGGCTACAAAAATATGCATACCCTTTGACCCAACAATATTGCTTCTAGGACTGTATCCCCAAGAGATCCTAAAAATGGGAAAGCATCTCACATGTACAAAAATATTTATAGCAGCTCTCTTTGTGGCGGCCAAGAACTGGAAATCAAGGGGATGTCCATCCATTTGGGAATGGCTGAACAAGTTGTGGTATATGAATGTAATGGAATACTATTGTGCTATAAGAAATGATGAACGGAAGACTTCAGAGAGGCCTGGAAAGACTTATATGATCTGATGCTGAATGAAAGGAGAAGAACCAGGAGAACTTTGTGCACAGCAACGACCACAGTGTGAGAGAGTTTTTTCTGGTAGACTTGGAACTTCCTTGCAATGCAAGGACTTAAAAAAATCCCCAATGGTCTTTTAAAGCAAAATGCCTTCCACATCCAGAGAAAGAACTATGGAATTCAATCGCAGAATGTAGCAGATCATTTTCTTTTGTATTATGTTTTGGTTTGTTATATAATTTCTCCCATTCATTTTAATTCTTCTACACAGTATGACTATAGTGAAAATGTATTTAATAGGAATGTATGCGTGGAACCTATATAAAATTGTATGCTGTCTCAGAGAGGGAGGGGGAAGGTAGAGGAGAGGGAGGGGGAAAAATATAAGTTATATGATAGTGATTATAGAACACTGAAAATAAATTAAATTAATAAAAAATAGAATTACCTAGAGCACTGAAATATTAACTGTCACCCAGCCAGCATGTATCAGAGGCAAGTCTTGAAACCAGTTCTTCCCGGCTGTGATGCCCAGATGATCACTTGCCCATCCTGCCTTTTAGGATTGTAGACATACTTATTCTCAAGTCCCATGCTGCCCTGGGACAGTTTAAAAGATCCAACAGAAAAGCATTCAGCTTCAGTTCTGCATGAGGAGAAGGTCTGCATTTCCTAAACCAAGTGCAATGACCTTGTGGACCTACGTTACCTACAAGAAAAGGACCAGCCAGAAGTAGTTCCTACATCCTGAAAAGTGACATATGAGACATAAAATCTCAACCATTGGCTGAGAGATGCAGTAACGGAATGGAGAGAATGCTTGGTCTGGAGGTGCCAGATTCTAATCCTGCTTGGGGCATTTACTAGCTGAGCCATCCTGGGCAGGTCACCTAAGCTCTTGGGGCCTCAGTTTTACCATCTGTAAAATGTCAGGGGAGAGTTTCACTTCTAAGGTTCTGGTGAGGCTCAAATGAGTTACCATAGACAGAATTTTGCCAGCCCGAGCCTTCCATCAATGTCATTGTGTGGCACTAAATAACAAGGCCCCCTGCTGCCCAGGCCCTCCAGGTGTCATTTAGCAGTGGAGCTAGGCCTGCCAAAGGGAGAATTCCCAGAATTCCCCAGGTGTGGCTAGACACTCGCCTCTAAGGTAAGAGAAAAGAGACTGTCTGAGAAAAATGGGACAAACTGTCAGAGAAAATCAATGAGGGTAGCTGGGGCTGTTTGAGCTGGCATAGTCTCCCAAAGACAATGGCCCACATGTCACAAAGGTCACTTATCATCCAAGGGTGGCATTTCTGAATTTCGAATTAAGGGCAATTTGGATTCATCAGAGGAAGAAATCAAAGGCAGAAAGTAAATTACTCTTTCACAAAGTTGAGCCTTTGATGCCAAAGGACTTCTACAGAGAGGCAAGAGAAGCTATATTATCCACAAGAAAAGTGGCACTTGCATAGCCTTTTTCTTTTAAAATAAATGAACTACCTTCTACTAGGCCACCAAGTTCTTTGCCCTGAAATCCAGTCTTGGAGCATATACATTCTGGTCACTGCCACTTTCTTTGTTGTCATCCTACACTATTAGTTGAAACAGACCAATGGAGAGGATGAAGAGAAGGGCATGGCATGGGCCAACCTCCCCAGGTTAGGAAGTGGCCAGAAGTCTCGCTTCACTTAAATCCATTTTGAGGGTGCTTTGGACTTTCTGTCAACAAGATAGTGTAGACACTGAACAAAAGATAGGACTCCTGAATGATGGCTAGAACTCCCAAACAAACAACCCCTTCTACTAATGCAGGTTGGTGCTTTCCCTCCCCCCAGGCCCCAGCTTATATTTGTAGAGAGCTGGCTAGAGCAGAGGTGGCAAACTGAGGTGGCAAAACACCCCAGTGCAGCTAGAACCAGATTTGAATGTCATTGGGAAATGCTTAACAAAATAAATAAAAATAAGATACAGTTTAGATAATGTTAATTTGTGGTTTTGTAAGTCAATCTGCAAGGCTCCCTTTCTTTCTGAGTTTGACACCACTGGCTTAGAGGACTGAGAGGTGAAGGATCACATAGTCAGGATGTGTCTGCGGCAGACTTTCTCTACCTACCGTACTCTACTGTCCCTGCTCTTTTTCCCTATTCACTTTCTTAAATTTTGTATCCTTGGGCAAATGCTTTGCAGAACTCACTCTTTCATCAGTTCTTTGTGTTTGCCTCTTGGACATTGGGCCTGGAGCAGGAAGTCAGAGATACTTAGTGGTCCCCGGCTGGTTTTGCCACTTCTGATGTCCAAAGCATAGGGGACCAAAGGACTTCTGACTGCTTCCCCGTTGCTACAAAAAAAGACAAGAGGAACAGATCTGCCCCAACTGTGGTTGGTGAAGCTAGGAGTGGGGCAGGGACAAGGGGCAAGGGAAGCTTTTGGATCCCCTTCTTCTACCTGCTGAGGCTCTGGAGATAAAGACCCTAAATTATTCTTTCTTCCCCACCACTTTCCCTTGCTCACCTCTCCCCAAGTCTGCCACTAGCTCACTTCTTCCATGACTGTGGATAAGTCCCTTCCCATGGGTGGGCCTCAGTTTACTCTTCTGTACCATGGGAGTGGCACATCTAGGTGGCAGAATGGATAGAGTGCTGGGCTTGAAGTCAGGAAGACTCCTCTTTCTGAGTTCAAATCTGGTCTCAGACACTTTCTAGCTGTGTGACCCTGGGCAAGTCACTTCACCCTGTTTGTCGCAGTTTCCTCATCTGTAAAATGAGCTGGAAAAGGAGATGGCAAACCACTCACAGTATCTTTGCCGGGAAAACCCCAAATGGGGTCACGGAGAGTCAGACATGACTGAAAACACCTGAACACAGTTGTTATAAGTAGGAGAGTAGGGCTCAGAAAGCAGACTAACTGATCTAGAAGATGTCTTCCAGCTCTGCCAGGTTCTAGATGGGTCTGGCCAAAAGCCAGGATGCTAGAGCAGCATACAGTCAAGAGCCAGGCTCTATGACCCAATCCTGGATTTCCATAGAGCTCAACTTTATAATTCAGCTCAAGCAACCTCCTAAAGGTGCTCTCCCTTTCACTGGGGGCAATGAAACTTATTAGCTGCAATGACCATAACAGAATTCAGCCACTTTTGTCTAACAATAATGCTGAGCTTCTCAGAAACTGCTATGTACTGGAGACATCTATGGGCCTCTCTGTTTACAAAGTGCCTTCACATCCATTTTCTCACTTGAGCCTCACAATAACCCAATGAGCTAGGCGGTCTATCAATCAATCCATCAACAAGCACGTATTAAGGACCTACTATGTGCCAGGCACTGCAGATATAAGTACAAAGAATGAAATGATCCCTACTTGAAACAAGCTTAGGGATGAGCCCACTGAGGCTCAGTGAGAGTGTCTTGCTCCCAGTCATACAGCTAGTAGGTGACAGAATGGAACCCAGGGATTCTAATTCCAAGTTATCAATCTAGACAATAAGAATACATTCATGGAAAGGAGTTAATCTTGTGAGGCCAAAAATCATTCTAAGAATATTATTTAAAAGCTATAAAATATATTTAAAAAGAAAATACCAACCACAAATAACTGATGTTTACAAGTGGCTTGCTATCCTCTCCCCAAAACAAAAGCAGTATTTTATTATTATTTTGTTTGTTATTAAGAAATAAATCTAGGGGGTTTGTAGTGCAGGTAAGGGAAGCCTGGACCTTGGAGGAGGGATTGAGGAATGTCCAAGAGCTTTCCCTCTACAGGACTGATGGCATCTCTTTGAGATGATCAAAGATCAACCCCCCCCCCCCCCCTTATATCTAGTCTCTCCAATCTTAGTTAGACTGATCCTTGGCAAACATGCCTTGTTGGGCCCATTCTCAAGGTATCTCCAGCTGGGAAGGCCCTGCACTAGAGGGCAGGCAGTGGTAGAGTCTTAGTGAATGAGGGGTCGCCTCCATGCCTCATGATGAAGTCTCCAAAGAGGACCTTGATGGAGGCCTGAGCTGGGAGAAGAGTGGGCAGGAAAACATCGGCATGTGGACAGCGCCTGACCGTGGGCAACTGTTGCTGACCTGTCTTCCTGGGGCCATCTCATGTTACTGCTAAAAATCTTCTGCCCAAGTTTAAATGAACTCATTTGACCCAGAAGTAAAGGCAAAGTATTGTCACAGGTGAACTCTAATGCATTGCAATCTCCTTGAGGGCAGGCACCAGCTGTTATGTTTGTATCTCCTCCAGAACCTACCTCCTGATGTTCGGCACCTAGGAGCAGTCTCTTAACAAAAGTTTGTTGAATGAATAATGTTGAATGAATGAATACATAATAGCCAACAAGTAGAGGGAACTTGTTCTTGCATTTACTCTTTTGTCCCAAAATCTAATTGTATGCTTGGAGAATGGGGTTTTGGAACTCACCTAAAGCCTATAAGGAAAACAACAGATTAACCAACAGATCATTGGGTTGGAGACAAATTCATCCCTCTAGGTAGAATTTCCTTATCTGTTCATCCTTGTCAGCCTCTATTCTCTCACTTGAGTTTTAAGGACTGAGATGAATTTCTGCAAAAGTTAGTGATGGGAGACAAGGGTCCTTGAAATCCATTGTCCATTGCAAAGGCTCATTTGAGCCCAAAGGGGCAAGTTCACCTGACTTGTACCATGGACAGCTCTGCGATCAGCAAAGTGAATGGATGGGAGGTGCGGACTATTTGTTGCTTTGTTGTCTCTTCTGACCCACCAGTGCTGGAGCTAAGCAGTAAAGTGGACTGGATAAATACTTCCAGCCCAGCTCAGTGGGCTTGTGCCCAAGGACGGCTGTTTGCCTTTCTCTCTGAGCCTCAATTTCCCTGGCAAGAGTCACTCTGAATTTCAGCTGCTGATCATTACCTTAGGCATATTTGTCCTGGAGATCTGCTAATTCAATTATTTTATCTCTTCAATATTGATCCTTGTCTTGTGCTGTAATCCATCCCTTTTCCCCATCCCTGAAGCCCAGTGATTTCCCATCAAGTTTTAATTCGTTGGAGCACTCAGCTAGAGCGATATCTCCTTCCAGTTGGTATTCATCTGCCCAAATTTCCTTATTAGACTTTCAAATTAGGCTACTTGACTGCCTGAAGCATGGCCCTTTGCTGCTCTGAAATGGGGGGGGGGGGAGGGTAGAGGGGAGAGGATGATCTTCCCAGCTTCTCCACAAATCTGTACATGGAGAAGCACGGCAGCACCCTGAGGAGGTGGCAATGGGCTCCAGGACTGGCACCTCGAGGATTTCAAATGCAAGGATCATTAATTCTGAGTTGCTATATTGTTCCAAAATCTAAGGACATCTATCACCTGGGGGCATGTTCTTTCTCTCTCTGTCTCTCTCTGTCTCTCTCTGTCTCTCTCTGTCTCTGTCTCTCTCTCCTAAGAGCAGAAAAATCTAGAAGGGAAGGAAGGCCATGAAATTTGCTAGAGCTATAATTAGGAATGCTAGCATATGGGGCAAATTCAACTGAGATGAGGAGGTGGTGGCAGCAGCACAGAGACTGGTATGACTATGGAGATGGAAGGAGGTAGCCCCAGCCTGCAGAGAGGTGAGCTTGTGGCCAGGCAGGGTGGCAGGGAGCCATGACAATAGAAGCACAGAGGAAGTGGCTTTTACCCAATTTCAGCTCCCTGGGACAAAGGTCCAATCTCCCCTTGCACTGTTCTAGAAAAAAGAGAACTGGGATTAGAATTCCTAGTACCTTCTATACCTTCCCAGAAGCTCTTTGTGTCCTCAGAACATAGCACGAGTCCTGCAACACCATAGGTGTTTAATAAATGCCCTTGTATTGACTCGAATGAAAACTCAGAGATTCTGTGTCTTTCATTCAATCTCTCCTGCCCTCCAGAATGTCCCCAGAATCCAACTTTTTGATTTAATATACCATGTACAACTGAAGGCTTTAAAATCAGGCAATGTGGCTGCCAGGAGGCAGGACCAAATTCCTACTGGGCTGTGAACCTACTGACAAGTATATTACTGTGTAAGGTTCTTCTACTGGGCTGCTGTGCAATCTTCAGCAGACTGTGCCACCTCCCTGGGCCTCAGTTGACCTCTTTGTCAAATAGGTGTGTGTGTGTGTGTGTGTGTGTGCGTGTGCATGTGCGCACAGGCACACGCAGGATCACAGTGGGCTAACCTGGTCTCTGCACTTCTCAGAAACACTGAGACCAGGCCCAGCACTCTCTGTCCAGATGAACTTTGCCCACAGCTCAGATCCTGCCATGGTTAGACAGCACAAGCAGCAGCAGCCAGGTTCACCGGGGGCTGAAGCTTCCTGTAAGCAGATTCAGGGGCTGCTGAATGCAACATCCTTTCCATCTCCTGGAACTCATCGGGAGTTTCAAAGTATCTATGTAACTGACAAACTGTCATGAGCTTTGGCAGCTCCAGGTGGGTGCTGCTGGGCCAGGAGCCTGTGCTGATCTGTTCATTAGGAAACTGGCTTCCTGCCACTCTGAACTCCTTCTGGGGCCCCCTTCAGGTCTTCAAGGCCTTCAAAGATTAAGAGGCAAACCCTCTACTTTGCTGATACATTTGCCATATAGAAACATCCACATCTAGTCAGGCCCTAGAGCTCATCAAAGGGGACAGCCAGGAATTATCATGGTACCAGATTTGGAGTCAGAGGATCTGGGTACAAGCATTTTCTGTGTCACTCACTGCCTTAATAATCAGGTACAAATTGCTTTACCTTTCTGGGCCTCTGTTTCCACCTCTGTAAAGAGGTTGATCTAGCTGGCCTCCAAAGTCTCTTCCAGTTGTAGAGCTCAGATCCATTGATCTAGGCTTCTGTGATCTAGGCTTCCAATTTAGGACCCACGGGAATCTATGATCCTGCTCACAACCTGCTGCCTCTTGTTCACAGGTCCAATGACCTGGACAAGTCAAACATCATGAACAGGGTCCCAGGTACCATTCTGAAGCCAATGCTACCTTTTGATGAGATCAGCTATGTGGCAGGTGGGGCATCATCCCATCTCAACAAAGAGCTCTTCCCTTAGCTAAGGTCCTGGATAAACTAGAAAAGGGTCATTTCCTTCTATCTGGCAAATCTGGAACTCATCCAAGGCCATAGAGAGGTGAAGGGACTGATCCAGGGTCACACAGCCAGTGGATGTCAGAGACAGGACGTGAAAGGGCTGGCTGACTCTCTGGCCACTACAACAGGCTGCTCCTCACTGAGGCACTTTCACATGTCTCAGAGTTGGGACCTCAGACTTCACCCCAGATTTGAGCAAGGTTCTTTCCTCCATCAATCCCCATAAGTGGTTCATTATCCTCTCCCCAAAGACCTCCAAGGAGGGGGAACCCACCACCACTGCCTCATTCCTCGGTGGGGTGGCTCGAATTGATGGGGAACTTTTCAACGAGACACTTTACTATCACCCACCTTCTCCCCTCCTGCTGCTCAAACAGAACAGGCCTAATCTCTCTTTCTTCAAATATTTGAAGACGGCTATTGTGTGTCTCCTAAATTTTCTCCCTGTCACTGAAACACTCCCAGTTCCTCCAACCTGTCTTTAGACTACATGGACTCAAGACCCTCAATATTCTGCTTGCCCTCCCCTAGACACTCTGCAGCTTATCAGCTTCCTTCTGAAACATTGATGCTGCAAAACAAACAGGATGTTTTAGATAAAACATAGTATCTTGCAGTGAGCATTGACTGTGGAGTGAGTCAAAGGATGTGAGTTCCAATCCTGCCTCTGATGATGACTAGTTTTGGGACCTTAGGTGAAATAAGAGAGTGGGGCCAGATGACCTCTGATACCACTTGCAGTCCTAGGATGCTATGACAGAACAGCATCCAGGGGAACAATCACCTCCTTATTCCTGAGAACATCAGCCACAGCACCTGGCTGCTCTGCTGCCTAAATGGAGGGCAGGGGCTATGGCAGCCCTGCAAGATTTACAGAGTACTTTCCCAATTGTTTATCTCCCAGTTCCCTACTCTCTCCTTGGCCTCATGTTGCCTGTATTGACTTTAACAAAGGAAGTTTCCAAGGAAAAGCTCTTCCTGTTTGTTAATCTGTAGAGTTTAATTCTCAAGAAAATCAAATGTCTGTCCACAAAACCAAGCGGAGTCCACATGACCACTCTGTCCTCTTCCTTTGGAAGCCAGCCTATCTGCCATGGGCCTCTCTCTGTGGCCTGAGTTCAGATTTTGTAGATCAGCCCTTTCCTTGGAGGCCCTGCTGTCCTCACAGAAAATCTGAGCCACCTCTTTGCTGTCTGTCTCCATCCTTAGCCAGAACCTTTAGAAGAGGCTTGTCCTCCCACAGGTGCATCAGAGTCACCTGCGTCCCCTCTGACACCATACTGTGTAGATATGGTCCTCTGTAAGACTCGCCATCTCTCCTCTCTCCCACAATTCCAACATTGATAAATTCCACAGCCAAGAGAAGCTCTCCTCACTGGTAACTCCAGAACAAGCTGGTGCTACTGTTGGAATTCTCCTCACCGTCCCGGTCAGTTTCCTCAACATTTGTGGAGCATCTTCCATTTAAGCCTCACAATAACCCTGGAAGGGAAGCATTACTGGTGTTATCACACTCATTTTTCAGATCCAGAACCTAACAGAAAAGGACATAAATGATTTTTCCTGGGTCTCTTCTGGCTAGTAAGACTCTGAGGCAGGATTTGAATTCGGGCCTTCTTGACTCCAAGTCCCAGTGCTCTTATCTACTGCCTCAGACTTTCCCTCTTTGAAGCCCTTACAGTCTCATCCACTTTATACCTGACTCCCCCCCCTTCCCAAGTTGATCACTTCCACTCATAACATTTCCTCAACATACTCCTTCCCCAGGGTCAAGCCACACAAAATTAATGCCCTTGTCTGGAAGGAGAAAGAAATCAACTCCAATCTGTCACTGACTAACAGAGAGAGAAGTGCAAACTGCTTTAAAAGTGGAAACAATACTCCGGGAACCTAACCAAAAGGCTCCCAAACTTCAGGCATCATAAAACACACACATTAATAAACAACATTTCTCGTCATCTAACAAGAGATTAATCACAGGTTTACTCTCCGGGCTGCTCCCTCACCACTGACTGTATTAGAGGCAGCCACAGGGTTAGATCCCAGGATCTCTACAGCTGGAAAGGACCTTCAAGGCAACCTAGGTCAAGCAGAAGCCCAAGAGTGGGACTTTGGTTAAGGTCACAGATGGCATGAGCACTGCCAAGAAGCTACCAGGCCCCACCTGCTTCAAGGCTCAAAATGTTACTGCTGCTACAGTTTTGTAAGGTGGCCCTGACCTTTCCACAGTCCCCTTCAGGGAGGAATAGGAGAGTAAGCCAGGAGCAAATCTGCCAAATGTCCTTGGGGTGTCCTGGACCCAGGGAGAAAAGTCCTTCTACCACTACAGGCTAGCAGCTCCTTTGCACTGACAAGTTACAG
The DNA here is from genome assembly GCF_028372415.1 of Notamacropus eugenii. Lineage (NCBI taxonomy): Eukaryota > Metazoa > Chordata > Mammalia > Diprotodontia > Macropodidae > Notamacropus > Notamacropus eugenii. Next base: position 94,111,627 of record NC_092879.1, on the reverse strand, counting down.
GACTTGCCCAGGGTCGCACCTTCAGTAGGTGTCAGAGGCAGGCCAGAATGAAAAGCCAGATTAAGCCTTTCTTTCTCTTTTTGTGCTAATGTTGTGCTACACAGAGATGCTACTAACTCACCTTCCGTGGATACAACAAAGATCCATTTAAAAACTGGCAGTCATTTGTTGATATTGGCTCCCCTTCTCCCTCTCCCTGCCCTGCTCCCTTCTACATTCATTGTAAGAATGAAAAACAGTTAAGTGAAAGTGACTGGCAAAGCAAGCCCAACTCTGTCTGAAGACAGATAGGACACTGTACAGTAATCCACCCAAACTGGCTACTGCAAAGAAGGAAGTGGATGTATCCTCTTAGACTCAGTCTGGTCGTTGCACTTGATTTGCATTTAGCTGTCTTTCAGTGTTGTTTTCAATTGTTCTAGTCGTTGGGTAGTTTGTTTTTGTTTTTGTTTTTACTCCCTTTGTTGTTATTCAGTTGTTTCCAGCTGTGTCTGGCTCTTTGTGACCCCACTTGGGGTTTTCTTGGCAAAGATTTTGGAGTGGTTTGCCATTTCCTTTTCAAGTCCATTTTAAACTGAGTCAAACAGGATCAAGTAATTTTCCCACAGTCACACAGCTAGTAAGTGTCAGGCCAGATCTGAACTCAGGAAGAGGCGTCATCCTGACTTCAGGCTTCAGGTCCAGCACTTTGTGTGCTGAGCTACCTAGCTGCTCACTTTATACTGCATCAATTCATACAGGTCTTCCCATGTTTCTCTGAATCCCTTGTATTGGCTGCTTCTGAAGGTACAATAGCATCAAGCAACATTCATATAACAAGATTTGTTCGTTCCCCAATGGATACTCCCTTGGTTTCTAATTTTTTACTACCACAAAAAAGCACTGTAAACACTATGTTAGTCTACAGGGTGTCAATTAACTGATTAATAAACATTTATTAAGCGCCTACAATGTGCCGGGTACTGCACTAAGTGATAGAGACACAAAAAAGTGTAAAATGAAGTCTCTGCCCTCAAGGAGCTTAATATCCATTGAGGAAAACAACATGCAAACAGATATAGACCCAGTAAGCTATATACAAGACAAATAGGAAATAATTTAGACAGGGAAGGTACTGGAATTAAGAGAGGTTGGGGAAGGCTTACAGTAAAAGATGGGATTTAAGTAGAGACTTCAAGGAAGGCAGAGAGGTCAATGGTTGGAGCAGAGGAAGCCAACAAACCTTAAGAAATGCATGAAGATGTTGTGGTGTCTTATCCATGAAGCCTTTCTTGAACTCCTTGCCCATGTTGGGGTATACGTTTAGGAGTGGAGTCATTGAATCAAAGGGTATAGATAGTTACAAAAAAGTCATTTTTCTAGTAATGCAGTTCACGCTCATTTGTACCTGCTTTCTCAAATGCTACACAACAGGCCACCAGCAGCCAGCCTCAATTTACTCACCAAGTCATCAACGAGGATTTATTGAACACCTATCCCCCATCTTTCTACTGAATCTCTGATTTTCCCCTGAAAGATATAGCTTACTTTAAAGTGTTACATGGACATTCTAACAGAAATGTACATTGAGAGGAGGTAAGGAGAGATTATTATTACTAAAATAAAACTCTTCACTTGAAAAAGAGAATGAAGTAAGAAAGGAAGATAATAGTATGTGTAAAAGGACATGAGAAAGGTTGATATAGATGTGAAGAGCCAACAAAAGAGAATGAGAGAGAGGCGCTCCCAAGGGGCCACACCTGAGGCCACATCTGGCTTCTCCATCTTTCTTCAATCTCCAAAAATTCTTTCTCCCACTCTTCCACAGGTTACAGCTGTTTCCCAATAACAATTGATTTATAAGGAAATGATTGAAATTATGTGGAATGGATGTGGAAATAAAAACACAACAGGAAAAAGTATGGAAACAACCTACCCTCAGTAGAGACCCTGGGGAAAGGGTCAGAGATTTTATATCTCACCTCTTCTCCCTCCCAAAGCACAACAAGCAAGAACCCTCAAGAATGGTTGCATTTCTAAGAACAAAGAGAAGCCTTGCAATGAAAAATCTGGTCATGCCTAGAACCTTGCAAGATACAACTGCTGCCTCCAGCAGTTGTATTCATCACCACTATACTCCTTCAAAATCTCTCCTTCCTTCCTTCCACAAACATTTATGGAACATCCACATCAGCTAAGCACTGATGGAGAAACAGAGACAGAGAAGTCCTCAAGAGGCAAACCCAGAGACACACCTATTTCTTCATATGGAGATTCTCCTTAGGCTAGGAGGTAGCATGGTGGCTGGGCTGACAGACTGGACAGGGACTCAAACAGATAGAGGTCTGGGACACTCATCACAGGATCAATGGATCACAGATTTAGGCCTGGAAGGGGCCTCCAAGACCATCTTGTCCATTTTACACAGCAAGAAATCTGAAGCCCAGGGAGATGTAACAGGTAATAAATATCAGAAGTGGAATGTGAGACTAGGCTTTCTTGACTCCCAATCCAGCATTCCAGCCACTATATCACATTGCCACATTATAGCAAATACAAGAACACCCAGTCTATGTGGGCCTTTTGGCAGCCTTTCCAAAATCTCTCTTGGATTTTCTATAAGAAGCTAATCAGTTTGGCAAATAAGGGTTTTGGTTTATTAAGAACAGTCCAATGTGTCACAGAAAGATATTGACATCCTGCCAAGATTCATGGGGCAAACATTCTAGAGAAATTCACCTGGCTGTCTCTACCACCACAAGACCATCCTGATCCAAGCAAACAGAGCCCAGGATTTTCGGGCCAGATGATACTAACCCTTGGTCAATGGAATCCCCAAGGAAGGTTGAGTTGTCTTGGAACAGTTTTCTCCCCTTGTCTTTCACCTTTCTACTATTCCTCCAACAAGCTCTTCTGCCTGAGGACAGAGATTATGACTTGACTTTGACCAGATGAAGAAACAGGCCTCCAGAGCTTGTGATCTGGGAAAAGTCATTGGCTAGTTTGCAGTCACATCTTCTAACTTCTGACTCAAGCTGGTCGCCATCAGAGACTCCCCCTATTTGAGGAGCAACACAAGCTCCCTACCGCAACCCTCTCCTTCAGTGTGGCCATTACTCATGCTCCTGTGGGTGGACTTCACCTCCACAGCCCTGGACGTCAGGCTTTCTACACAAAGTGTCGTACACTTTATACATTACATGTATAATAATATACTATACATATGAAATATTATGTAAACATAAATACATATAGCTATACATGCACATATACACATACATATATATTCAATACATATATGTGCACACACATATACCTACATGCATACATATATATACATGTATGTGTATGCATGTGTGTTTGTGTATGTGTGTGTGTATTTTTTTTAAACCAAAACGTCCTTGTTTGGAAATCTTCCTTTCTCAAAACACCATGCAATTAGACCCTAAAAACAGAGATTGGGCTTTGAAGGGAGCTATACACTTGCTTTTAAAAGTACTTGAAATTATGGTACTACATTCCATTTTCGGACTCTAATTTTTAATACAAACATTTAGCTTTACAAGAAAAAAAAATCTGAATTTCCATGGCAACAGAGAGCCCAAACCATCCTCCCTCTGAGGAGCTGAGTCCCCAGGATTCAGGCGCTTGTTTACTTCCATGTTTGCAGTCCATGTTCAGAGCAAAGACAATGAAAGTGAACCCCCACCCGAAGGGTGAACCACAAATCTTCCAACTCATTGAACAATGAAATAATTTTAAAACACAACAAAACACGTTTCTTGTAAATGAATGGAAATACTCACAGGCAAGAGAGTTCATGGGATCATTAAAAATAATCCAAATGTCGGTCTTCTGAGTTCGTCCATCATTCCTGAACTAGCCCCAAAGCTGAGTGCCTGAATGCTGACTATGCCAAGGAGGGTTCAATTCTTCCTAGAGACCTCTCCAAATGTGCAGGCTTTCCTGAAAGAAGAAGGAAAATAGTCAATTCAACCAGTTTCCTGATTGCCTATTTATGTGTCAGGGACCATGTTAAGTGCTGAAGATTTTCCTTTTGTCCTGTTCGATGATTTTATCTAAGGAATTTCCTGGTGAGGAAATCCTTACCTTAACTCTAACCTCTACCTCTATCCTCACCAATTTTACCTTGTTCAATTGTTTCAGTCATGTTCAACACTTCATGACCCCATTTGGGATTTTCTCTGCAAAGATCCTGGAGATCCTGATTTGCCATGTTCTTCTCCAGCTCAATTTACAGATGAGGAAACTGAGGCAAACAGGGTGACGTGACTTGCCCAAGGTCACACAGCTAGCAAGTGTCTGAGGCTAGATTTGAACTTAGGTCTTCCCGACTCCTGGCCCAGTACTCTCTGTACTATGTGCTCCTAGCTTCCCACCTCCACCAACAGGGATACTCTGTCACTGACAGAATTTGAGAGTAGATTAGAACACTGAGAGCGTAAGTGATCCGGCCAGGGTCATACAACCAGTACATATCAAAGGAGGTACTTGAAGCCGGTCCTTCCTGATTTTGAAGTCAGCTCTCTACCCACTGCACCACACTGCCCCTCTAGAGCAGGCTCCTCAAGGAGCTCACAAACAAACAAACAAAACCATAAGGATTTGGAGTCAGACCTGGGTTCTAGTCCTGGCACGATTTTGGTTGAGTCATTTAACCTGAGTGCTTTTCCTCATCTGACAAATTTGGGATAACAACCATTGTCCTGCTTAGCTCCCAGTGAGATTGGGAGGATCTGATGGATGAAGGATTTGAAAGGCCTTCAAACAACTTCAAACCGGTACTGTTACATCCATGGGGATATTTGAGGGCCAGAGACCCAAGCAGATTAGGTCTGCCAAAGCTACTTTGCATTGATCTCCTTCCATAAAGCAGTCTAATATTGTGAGCAAAACCCCATAGAATACTGAACCAACTCTTCTATGATGTTCCAGGTTCATTTAACTTTAAAAACAATTGGATAAAACAGCTCCTTGAAGATGAGGCTTGGAGCAAGCTAAAAGCTCTTAGACAAATTCATAGATAACCTGGGGAGTGGAGACTGGCCAAGAGAGGGAGAGGCCACCAAAGCCATCCAACATGATAGGACTGGCCTAGAACAGGGGTGGGAAAGCTGTAGCCTTCTTGGTCCTCAGGTGGGACCCTTTGACTGAATTTAAACTTCACAGAACAAATCGCCTTAATAAACGGATTTGTTCTGTAAAACTTAGACTCAGTCAAAGGGCCATACTTGAGGATCTAGAGGGCCACATATGTCCTTGAGACTTCAGGTTCCCCAGCCCTAGTAGGACCTTGACTAGGGCTATTCAGAAGGATGTTTTCTTGCCCCCAGATCAAGCGGAGAATGGTGATGATGACAGCAACCCTACAGGATGGGAAGCCAAAGTAGCTGGACCAGGCCAGGCCAGAAGCAGGTCTTGCCTAGTAGCCTCCAGTCTCTCCTGAGGTCAAGGCCTTACTTTCCAAAGGCATGCCACTGACTCCATTAAATGTCCTGCCCACCATGGCTTCTGAGCCTTGCTGTAGTTCTGGTTTATCCAATCCTAATTAAGCCTGGGGATATATACCTTTGTGTACTCCCTGGCTTGCTAGGTTATCAAGGACACCAAGACTGCCTTGTCCTGTCTTGAACCTGGTGTGGCCTTCTTGTCATTTCCCTGCCTTTGATCTATAGCTACTGCCAGAGAAACTGCCAAGGCCTGTAAGAAACTGCCAAGCCTCAGTACTCGTTGGACTTCATCTCAGCTGAGTTATAATCAGGAGCAGCCTGCTGGCCTGGCTCTTCCATGACCACCTGGGCACACTACTGAGAAGCTAGAGAAAGGGAATTTTCTCCCACTCTCTGGGTCTGAACTCCACTCCCTTTGTCTCTAGGTCATTATCGGTTGCCCATGGGCCAACCGATCTGCCAGTTTAGCCAATACCCTTGAGTTTGGCTAACTAGAAGTGAGGGTCATCCCTCACCCCTGAGCTGTTCCCAGTCTATCAGCACATTCAGCTCTGATCTGTCTGCTGTCTCCTGGCTGAGCTCTTTAGGCTTTGTTAGTGAGCATGATCCTCTACTCTGCCTCTGAGGTTCATCTTTCTTTGAGCCCACAATAAGGCCCCAAAGTCTCCCCAATCAGCATCAGCCCAATGCTTCCAGCAGCCATGTTTGACCTAGCTCCTTCTCAGGGAGTTACCCTTCAAAGTGTCTCTGAGGGCCCTTCTACCTAGAAATCCTGTGATTTAGGTGCTTGGTAGCCAATATTCTACCTTGGGAAACTCTGGTATTGTCTTTCCCTTAGACTTGGACCATCCAAAATGCTTAAGACCTCATATGGACACTGGATCATACACATCTCCTAGAGTAAGAGCTGGCATTTTCATACCACCTTAAGGTTTGCAAAATACCCTATAGATATCTCATTTGAACTTGACAACAGCTCTGAGAAGTAAATCCTATTGTTATCCCCTTTTTACAGAGGAGGATACTGAGGTCCAGAAGGGTAAGTGCCTAGGACTTTCCGACTCAGAGTCTGGTATTCTACCCACTAAGGCAAGCTGCCTCTCTTTACCCCCACGCTTATTCTTCCTTTAATCCTCAACCATTGAGGGGGTGGATTTCTGTCATACCCTCCTTACTTCAAAGGAAGCAATCTCTAAAGGTAGAATCTTGGGTCCCTTGGCTGATTTGTGATTAGGCAGGCTTTTCTGAGGATATCTCCCACCCTGCTGCCTAGGCTTACGGTCAAGGCCAGCTCTGCCCAACACATCATATTATACTCTCATCTGTCTTCTCCCATTAGAAACTGCTTGGGGAGCCATCGGTTTCCAAAGTCCCTTCCAGTGCCCACATGCTTCAGAACACAATTAATAATAGTCTCACCGCTCTCATCTCGCAGCAATGACGCCAAAGCGTTCTTTGTGTTGGCTCTGATTCATATCACCCAAATATGCAGCAGTCATTATCTGAGTCCTTTTCATCTGCTGCCACCCAAGGTCAGGGTGTTGGCGATGGGGGGCTTGTCAAAAACAAGTGTTTCCTGACAGCGACCTTTATATTGAAACTGACTAAGACTCATTTTCCCCAAGATGGAGATCAAACACATTCATCTCAGCAAAGCCAGAGAAAAAGAAGGTGAAGGCGATTCAGCAAAGACATTTCCTTTGCTTGCTGCCCCTCCAGGTGCCCATCAGATTTCAGATGGAGTGCTGGGGGCCCTGGGCTCACTTGAATTACTTGGTCAGGTACTTCATCAAATATTTGTTATTTGCGTCTCATTTATTTTACCTTATAAGAAAGGCTAGAAACTGGAAGGTGAGATGAAAAAAGCAAATCTCTGAAGTGTGGTGCAGTACATAGAGTGTGATGCATGGGGCTGAAAGACCTGGGTTCAAATCCTTGACCTCCCGGATCCTCAGTTTCCTCCTAGGTAAAATGAGAAGAATATTATTGCTGTGAAACCCAAATAAGATGAGGTATGAAGAGCAAACCTTGTAGTTGAATATAAAGGTTGGCTGTCCTGGGCAGCTCTGAGTGGGGAGAGACATCCTTGACTCGTGCCCCTGCAGCTGTCCCCAAATTGATGCTCACTGGACATGTTTGTACTGTGTAGATGAGGAGACACGTGTGGGCTCAAGGGCTGGAGGTAGAAGTGAAGGGGGGGCAATGGAAGACCCCAATCAGGTTGTGTCCTCTTGCCCATCTGCACCCTCATCCCCAAGGCCCCTTTCCCCAGAGTTCCAACCAGCTGAACTAAATAGAGGTCCTGGGGTCACTGCCAGCTCCAAAACTTCTAGAGGACCAGGAGACAGTGATTTGGAACCTGAAGAAGCCACCAAGGTCTGGTTTGGCAACACTATATAAGAACAGGATGACTCTGGCTCCAAGCAATTGAAAAGACCTGGAGAAGGCTGGACTAGTGGACCTCTTCAGGAATAGGACAGGCTGGCGCGGTGGGGTGGGATAGCCTCCCAGAAAGTGGGAAAGGGCACCAGAAGATACTGGTACCTTCACTTCCACCATTCAAATTTAGAGATGTTACTGAGCTTTGGTTAAAGGGCCAACTACCTCAGGATGTGTCAGGAAATTGAGCAAACCAAATCAGGGTGATTTTTGAGAAATTTGTATCTAGGATCTCATAAGGATAAGGAACTCCCCACGTGGAAACTGTCCCTCTCAATGCAGAGTGGTGACAATTAATTTATAACCTTAAAGGAGTTTCCTGATGACTTTTAAAAAAAAAATAAACTTCATTGTTATCTTTTGTTTTTACATCAACTACACTTCTCACTATTTGCCTAGTATGTCTCTTCCCTTTCCCTCTCTCAGGGAGGAAGCAATTCTTTATAACAAAGAGAAAAGAAGGAAAATGGTTTCCTGCTTGCAGCGTCACACAGCCTGAGTCTCCTATCTTTGCAAAGAAAGGGGGGGAAGGGCCTCTCTGATCTCTGCTTTGCAGCCAAGTTCAGTCATTCAGTCATTCATTTTTTTGCTCTTGTTTTTGGAGTCTTTGCTCATTGTTTCATTTTGGTTTTTCATTATGGTTTTTATTTGCTACTGTTTTTCGTCTTACAATCTTATAGTTACTATGTATAGTTTTCTTAGTTTTTCTCATTTCACTTTCAATCAGTCGATACAGATTTCCGTGCTTCTCTGTATTCTTCATATTTATTCTTTCTTATGGCATAAGAGTGTTCTCTGATATGAATGTGCCACAAATTCTCTAGCCATTCCTCAATCAATGAGCATCAACTTTGTTTCTAGTTCTTTGCTACTACCCAAAAAGTACTGCTAGAAATATTTTGGCCTACATGTGCAGTATATGCCTAGCAGGGGGATCTCTGGGACAAAGCATATGACCATTTAGTTTTTTATTATACATTGGGTTATGGAATTCCAGTCTTTCTGATTTCTCCTTGTCTAGTCTGCTCCTTAGATCAACTTTTCTACTTCTAAACCAGAACCAAAGAGTTCTGATGACCACTGCTTTCTAATCTGGGTTGAAGCTGAGAAGTTCTATTCCCCACTCATATCGGGTTTTCTTTCATTGTCTCCATTGATATTATAGACATTTTGTATCTCCAAATGAATTGTGTTATTATTTTGCCTTGTTCCGTACCGCATGCCCTTGGTGCTTGGTGTAGCACTAAGCCTGTAAATGAATCTAGACAGTATAGTCATTTTCATTCGATCAGCTTGGCTCAGCCATAAGCACTGGATATCCCTCCAGTTACTTCACTTATTCTTTATCCCTTTAAGGAGCATTTTATAATTGTGTCTATGCAGAGTCTGAGAGTGCTTTGGGAGACTTACTCCCAGAGGCTTTATGCATTTTCTAGACCTTTGCAGTGGGACTTCTCTTTTCTATTTGTCCTATCTGCTTATGAAATTTCAAAGGGACAGGTATAAAGTATGACTTCAAAAGAGCAACTCGCCAGTACAATATGGGGGTGGAGGGGCTACCAGGGCTGGGGAACCTGCAGCCTTGAGGTCACATGTGACCCTATAGGTCCTCAAGTGTGGCCCTCTGACTGAATCCAAACTTTACAGAACAATTAGAGCAGGAAAGTACTTGAGAGAGTATCTGATTCCCCCTCTCCTTCAAATGTGGAATTGACTGTCCGGTAAATGTTATATTCATTCACTACCCTCTGTCCCCCCCTCAGCCTCCAAAGCCTCTTTCCTGTATTTATTCCATTCTCTGCTTAAAACCATTTGGCTTGTTCAGTATCCATGCCCACACAGGTTGAGTCCACTTTTTTCAGATTAATAAACTGTAACTTACAACAAGCAATAAGGGCCAAATAAGAGATTCCATTCCAGCAAAATATTGTTGATAAAAATTAAGAAATCATTCATTGAGTAGGAAGGAAGAGACATTGTCCAGAAATGGAATGAACCCGGGGGAAGGCTTGCCACATTTGCCAGAAAGGTACCAATTCCGGGCCTTCCAAGAGTATCTCCCTGCCCTCCATTGAGATGATGATATGCCAACATAATTCTGCCTCTGTTTGCTCTGAACAAAGATGCTATGCTGGATCATGAAAGGAGCCGGCATGCATTTGAAGGACCAAGACCTTTCTTCTTCCATTACTTCAAAGGCTCAGCTTAGGGAGAAGGCAAACAACCTGGAAAGAAGTTCTATTTTCTAACACTAAGAGAAGAGAAAATTGGTGTACATGTTGATTACTGCATGAGTCAGATATTTGCTCATCTGTAAAATGAGGGGGTTGGACTGGATAATCTCAGAGGGCTCTGCAGGCTGTGACAAGCTCTGATGCCCTTGTCTAATATTCTGTGAAAAGGAACCGTGAGACAGCTTGCGAATCCCTGCCCCCTCCTTTCCTTCCTCTCTAGCTCCCGTCTCTTGGGGGGCTGCCAAACACATCTTGGGCATTCCTGCCTTTGTGTGTTAGATACCACCCTTCAGGGGGTGGTCCTCCCTCTCTACTCATATCGTGCAGACCCCAGCCATCTTTCAAGGTCTACTTCAAAGTCTATTAAATCTTACCTCATTCATTCATTCATTCATTCATTCACTCATTCATATATTCTTTACTGAGAGATTTTGTTTGGATACAATAATCACATCCCAATAGACACTGCCTTCTTCCCATGGCACATTCCCTTGCAATCAATAAGCAAAAATATTTGATATAGCTGTTTCAACTGGGGAAACCACGTGAAAACAGGTCAAAACCAGAGATAAATTAAAAATGAAGCTGTTCAGGATACATGGGGGTGGAGAGAGAAGGCACTAACAAGTAGGGAATCATGACAGGTCTCTTAGAGGACATTCTAAGAGATAGGAGGAACAGGTTGCTCCTCTCCTCCTGGGGCAGTAGAACCTACAGTAGAGTAAGTGATGGGGCAGAAGGTGAAGTCAGACTAGAAAGATAGTTTGGAATCAGGATATGATGAACTTTAAATACCAAACAGGGGAGTTTGCATTGGATCCCACAGTCTATAAGGGAGCCATTTATTGAACAGAGAAGTAGCATGACCTGACCTGTGCTTCAGGATTACCAACATGACAGCTATATGGAGGATGCATTACTGAAAGGGAAGACTGGAGACAGAGAAACCACACAGGAGAGTACTACAAGAACACTTGATGAGGGTCTGAGCAAGGGCATGGGTAGCTTTGTGAATGGAAATGGAGACATTATATAGAAATAATTGGACTGGGAACTAGATTGGATATGAGAGATGAGGGAGAATGAAGAATTGAGAGGGGATACTGAGGCATGAGGAAAGTGAGAAGAAGGGGTGAGCCTGGGAGAGAAGAAACAAGGAATGCAGCTTTGGACATAGTGAGTTTGAGATACGTCTGGGACAAAGGTGTATGTGTCACAGTCAGCTCCCTTTTTCAATGTATAGATGTCACCAGATTGAGAGGAAGAGCCAACCCATGGGAGGACTGGGACATTGGACCACATCTAATAATAGGAATCAATGTAAGTCTCATACTTGGGCCCCCTAAGTGCTCACTACTTGGTCCAACTTTTCCCATGTTTCTCTGAATTACAGCAATCAATATCCCATTTTCTTATCCTATAAGTTTTCCAGCCTTTTCCCAAAGAACAGGAACAGAATGTTTCTAGTTTTTTTGCTACTATACAAAGTGTTTTTATGAACAGTCTGGTATATATGAAATCATTTGTCACTGTTCTTCATGGGGGATAAGCCCCAACGAGGCATCTCTGAGTCAAAGGCTATAGAAAGTTTGGTAGATTTTCTCCAATAATTCCAAATTATTTTCCAGAATGGCTGGACCAATTCATAGCTCTATTAACATATAAAGATTCATTGCATTTTGAGATCGTTAGAATCCTTTTTTCTTTAGGACTACATTTTCATTTTTATAATAGTCAATGTAAGAATCAACAAATGATGTTACAAGAGCCAAGATGGCAGAGGAAAAACAGGCAGTCTCCTGAACTCTCTCAAATTGCCCTCCAAACAACTTCACCTCAAAACTGATTCTGAAGTGATAGATCCAACAAAGAATGTTATGAAACAATTTTCCAATCTACAACAACTTAGAAGGTTGGCAGCTAAGGTCTGTCTCACTGTGGTATAGGAGCAACTTCTGGAGCTCTCAGCCTATAGATAGTAAGGGAGTAGGACTACTGGTCAGAAGGAAATGACAGGGGCCCCTTTACTAGCACTGAAATTACAATTTGGACCTAAATGCAAAAGGCTATAAAACTACCTACCTTTGATCCAGCAATACCACTATGAGGCATCCCAAAGAGATTTTTTAAAGGAAAAAAAAAACGACCCATATGTACAAAAATATTTATAGCAGTTCTTTTTGTTGTGGCAAAGAATTGGAACTGAGGGGATGCCCATCCATTGGGGAATGGCTGAACGAGATGCGGTATATGATTGTAATGGAATATTATTGTGCTATAAGAAGGGATGTGCAGGATGCTTTCAGAAAAACCTGGCCCTACTTTAATCAAGGCAAAGTAAAATGGGCAGAACCAGGAGAACGTTATACAGAGTAACAGCAGTATTGTACAATGACCACCTGTGAATGACTTAGCTATTCTCAGTAAAACAACAATCGAAGACAACTCCAAAGGACTTATGATGAAAAATGTTATCCACCCCTATGGAAAGAACTGATGGAGTCTGAAACAGATCAAGGCAAACTTTCTTTAACTTTCATTTATTCTTGGGGTTTTTTTTTGGTCTGTGTTTTCTTTTGCAACATGACTAATACGGAAATAAGTTTTGCAAGACTGCACATGTATAACTTATATCAAATTGCTTGCCTTCTCAATGAGGGGGAGGGAGGGAAGAGTGGGAGCAAGAGAATTTGGAACTCAAAATTTAAAAAATGAATGTTAAAAATTGTTTTTACATAAAGGTGGAAAAAACCTTAAATTATTTTACAAGAGTTTTTTTCCCCTGAGTCATAAAGGGAAGGGGAAGGGAAAGTAAATGTATGTTAATTGGAAAATAAAATGAAATCCTGATTTTAAAAGAATCAACAAATGAACACCCACTACATACCCAGGAAGGTGTCATAATGAACACAAATAAAGTATAAGAAACAGCCTGTCTTCCCACAGTTTATTCAACAGTAAGTATTTCCATCTTGTATCTCTACCATTTGGAAATTTCCATAAGTATTTCCATCATCTGGGCCAATTTGATGGGTGTGAAATGATGTCTCAGAGTTAATTAATTTGCATTTCTTTTACTATTTTTGATTTGGAGTGTGTTTTCATATGGTTGTTGATAGTTTACATTTCTTCTTTTGAAAATCATGCCTATATTTTGGCTGTTTTTCTATTACCACACAATCTCTGAGTTGGAAGGGAGCTCAAAGGCCAACTAATTCAATTCAGACATGAAAAAAAACTTCTCAAAACATCCCTGACAAATTATTATACAGTCTTTACTTGAAGACCTTCCAGTGAAAGAAGGAAGAAGAATCATATATGCAACTATCACATTGCAAAGGAAAACAACTCTAAAAAGTATCTGAACGCAGATGAAACGTAATGTCCAACTATGATGCCAGAGGAAAGCAAATCTTCCTTCTTCTCTAGAGAGGTGGGGCACTGCAAGTGTAGAATGTTACATGCTCTGTCAGGTGTAGCCACTGTAGTCATTGGTTTTTCTTAACTGTCTTTTCTTTGTGACATGGTTTTGGATGAGGATGAATTAAGAAATGACTATTGCATAGAAAAGAGAAGACATACATCAAACATTCAGAGAAATGGGCATGGGCTATTATTGTACCATAAGCAACAAGTAATATGAAGAATTCAGAGAAACATTGGAAAACTCATTAAGAACTAATAGAGTAAACATGGCATTAGACTTGAAATTAGGATGTCCTGAAATCAAATCCCACCACAGACATTTACTAATTGTGTGACCCTGAGCAAGTCATTTACTTCTCTGCGCCTTCATTTCCTCATTTGTAAAATGAAGAGGTTGAGCTGTATGTCATATATGGTCCTTTCCAGCTCTACATCTATGACCCTATGATCCTCTGATAGCAGAAGTAGGGAAGTAGTAGCTACACTGTAGCTGATGTGAATGAAGATAACAACAGTGTGCCAACCAAACACAACAACCAGTACCGGTCTGAGAGGACTGCTGAAAAGTCGCACCTTCTTCCTCCTCGTTAAGAAATTAAGAGTGGAGTCTCACTTGCTTTGTGTTGCTTTTAGTTTTGTATCTCTAGCATCTGGCACAGTACTTGGCACGTGGTAGGGTCTAATAAATTCTCACTGACTGCTTGGGTTGTAACTGATGCGCCATATTGTTTTGCTTGTTTTTTAAGGGGGAAAGTATTATGCGAGGGAGAGGCTGTCTATGGGGAAGTGATTGCTGTGATCAAAGAAAACCAATAATACATTTTAAAGAAAGTATTTCCTATTATGAGCAAAACCTTGCATATGATTACAACACCATCTTAAAATGTCAAGGGGCCAAACTTGTGACCCGGGCTCACATACTTTCTCTGCCTGATCACTGAAATACTAATGATATATTTAAGTATTCTGATTTTACCTGCAATCCCTTGGTGAGAAGGGTGACTAAAGAACAAAGAGGTCCCATGGCCTTGATTTTATGAGGTTTAATACAGCTACCATTTTTGTCTCTTGAGCACAGGCATACATATAGAGGCTGGGCAAAGATCACAGATACATAAAGTCTCTTTAGAAATACACAAATGGAAAGATTTAAAGGGAAATCTGTTCCAATCTTTCTTCATTTTTGAGCTTTGTCTTTTTGTGAGGTGTTATTTATGACAAAGGCTCTGGAAAACATCAAGTCAACTCGCCATGTCGATGAAGGCTTTGAAAAATGGCAATTGTGAGAGGTCATCAATAGCTTCTTGTAAAAGAATTCATTTCTTTCCCATCCTGGTGAGACGCTGATCGCTGGCACTGGAATTCCACAAATTAATGACTTCCTCATTGGCTTTTCTGATTGCTAGTCTCCCCAAGGACAAATGGGCTTCAGACATGGTTGTAAATATCCAATATAAAGCAACATTCTGTCGACTTTGGGTGGTAAGGCCATCATTAGACAAAGTTGGTAAAGAAAAATAGTTGAGCATTTCCCTTATCTTTCTTCTCTAGAGGGCTTTGCTGGGGTTTTATTTAAAAACACAAACTCAAGTCATCTCCAATTTTCCTCTCCTTATTTGGGAATGTTAATTACTGAGTAGCATCTGTTGATGAGACCACTTTTCTCTGCCTCCCATGATGTGAAATGCTATGCTTCCACAGCCTCCTCTCCCCCGATTTCTGCAATACACAAAGAATTTGGCAATAACAATCTAACTACTTTTGGTCTCCAATGAAGGACAGCACTTGGGAGAAACTTAGGAGAGAAAAATCACTGTTTGGGAAAGAAGCTCTAATTTTGTTGAACCCTGAGGCCAGAGAAAAGCTCTGTGAAATCCCAGAGTGAACAGTGATTCATGCTGCAAATGGTGCCCTTCAATCACCTCATGTCACTTCTATATGGCACTAGGACACCTCCGGTAACTTCGCTCAGGTTTCTGAAAACCACAGCAGAGCCACGGAAATTACTCAGTGGTTTGCTCATAAAAGACAGAGACAAGTCCACCGAATAGAAAGTACCTCCTTAGGCATTAAAGTTGAGAAGGAAGAGTTTAGCTATAATGATGTCTGGTAGGGAGCTAGTACATTTAGTCAGTGGAGAATTCCCTTGACCCACTTAAAAAGTAAAAGAATGAAAAATGGTAGTAATTCAGAAGCTGGTGAGGCTTCAAAGTCTCCTTTTTCTCCAATCCATGCCTGGTTGTGTCCTGCCCTCAGAATCAGAAAGGGCTCGAGTTGGAAGGGCCCTTCAAGTCCATCTACCCCAAGCCCTCCATTGCCTCCACCCAAGGACATGGGGCCACATTGGGCACAAATGAAATAGTTGTATTTTTCAACACCCCCAACATAACTAAATGGTATAAGGTGAAGCATGAGGTGGGGTGAAGAACGCTGTTGAGCAGCCCTTCATACATGCACCCATCTTTCTCCTGTCGTACTGTTTGAAATTCTACCATCCAAGATGTATTCCCTTGAGATACAGATTTTTAAAATTTTGTTTTTAGGCTTTAGTTCTTCATAAGTCCCCTATTAAATGTGAATGTGTTGCCGCAGGATTATGTCATACACTTCTAGTACCTGTACCTCATTCCTCCAAAATATACTTTTTGATATATCTATGGTCTGCAGTTTTGTCAAATTGAGTACTATCTCCTCCAGGGATGGTGACCCATCTATGACTCAGTAGACTTATTAAATGGTCTTGGAGAGCTGCTATGGATGAAAAGTTTTATTACTCTGTGGCTAAGCCAGTGATGAGCCTCTGAGTCACTTAGGACAGCACTGGCCTCATATCTGCATTTCCAGTGCTATAGGTTTTACCAGAGCTCATGTTCTCCTGACATAATTAACTTTTGTAATATCAACATTCTTCCGGTGTTGCTGGCTGGCAAACAATTATCTAGTGTCAGAGAGTTAGCGATGAGGATCACCCAAAGGGCGATGGAATTGTGCATGGTGGGTATGAGCCAGCTTAAATACATTACAAATGAGAATGTGTGCAATAGAATCAACAAAAAGGTTATCATCAAAGAAACATTTGATTAGGAAAAAGTATATGAGTTGATAATACAGCCAAGATTGGGAATAACTGATGGGCAGTTCATTGTGTTCCACTGGTAACGATATAGTAAAGATAAATGCAGTGAAGATCCCAATAGACCTGGTATAAACTCTATAGGGGCAGCGAGGTGGTTCAGTGGATAGAGCACTGGGCTTAGAGTCAGGAAAATGCATTTCCCTGAGTTCAAATCTAGCCCCAAACACTTTCTAGCTGTGTGACCCTGGGCAATTCACTTCACTCTGTTTGCCCCAGTTTCCTCATACATAAAATGAGCTGGAACAGGAAAGGGTAAACCACTCTAGGATCTTCGCCAAGAAAACCCCAAATGGGGTCACAGAGAGTTGGACATTACCGAAAAATGACTAAACAACAACAAATAGATCCTATGCTGAACCCAGGGCAAGACATGAACAAGAGTTGTGCAGGATGGGTTGAAATCTTCATCCTTGGAGTAATTATCCACATGGGCGAGATGTGGATACTCTAATGCCTTAGAGTATTGGAGTTCTGTTTATCAGTATAGTATTTTTGAATACCATACTTGTCTGCAAATAGAATTCCCTTGAAAATAGGCTGTACCCCTAAAATTAGGTCCCTGTGAAAGGAGCTAGAGGCATACATTGAGAAACAATCATACAAAATTACTGTATAAGTGCATTACACCTAGTCCAAAGAAAGCAACCATTGTTTCTGAAAGTAAAGAAAGAAGTTTCTGGCATGTTGAAACAGAAAGGGGATGAAAGAGACAGACCCAACCCAGAAGAGTGAAGAAAGTGAGAGCAGTGAGGCACCATGGGCTTTTGGAAGTTGAGGCTAAGCCAGAAGGCTGACCTCCCACTGTCTGTCTCCCCTTTACTTTCCTTGTCTCATGGCCTTGGCAGATAGGACTCCACACCAGCTCCACATCAAGGGGCTATACACACCCCTACACACACATACTCACAACACCCCCCCCAAACACTCACCCTACACACCCAAATACATGCACACACCTGCACACACGAACACACCCATATGCCCACACACCTACATATAGACACACACCCAAACACACCCCCACACCTACACACACACACACACAAACATCCCTCACACACACCTACACACACACCACACACATCCCACACACCTCAAGTACTTCTGAATCACGTGATACCTATGCTACAACTCATAGAGCCATCTTTGCAGATCACAGTCTTCCTTTGGTTTGAAAGGCGCACAGCTGATTCCCAAAGCAGTGGCTTCCCCAGTACAATAACTAAAGCCTGTGGTACCCATCCATCTGTCTCTGAGAAGCGGCTTTCTGCAAGGCTTCTGAGAAGGGGCTAAGTCCAAATCATTAATGGCGTTCTGTAAAAATTACATGGAAACTTTATAGAATTTGAAAGGGCTCCAGCTCCACAGTCACAGAGGGCTGAGGTGACAGGCTTTCTCATCAATACTGATCCATGCTTGAAGGCAGGTAAGAGGCCAAACTGGCCAGGGGCCACCTCACCCCCACTGCTCCAGGTCTCTGCCTGGAGGATACGCCCTAGAATAAGATAGGAAGCCTTCCCACACCAGGAAGATCAAGGGCCAGGGCTGGCCCTGGGGAAAGGAAAGGCCTGTTTGGGGGGAGAGGGGGCAGAACCTCACGTGCAACCAAGGCAGCCCAGGCCATGAGGCCCCGGGGCCTTCCGAGGGGCAAGAACACCAAGAACTTGGGAATTCTGCACAAGGGTGATTATGGGGCTGGTTCCCTCCCAGTGCTCGTTATGTCCCCCTCATTTACTCTAGGAAAGGAAAACAAGGCAAAAGGGTCTTCCTCTGGGAACTTTCAAATGAAAGAGACATGGAAAGAATGATGCCATAAAGGAGGAAAAGCCCAGCTACCCCAAAAAGAGAAGCAGCCAAGAATCCAGGTATAGAGCAAGGCAGGATGGAAGGGGGAGAGGGAGACGAAAACAGAGACAGAGAGAGACAGCAACAGAGAGACAGAGAAAAAGAGATAGAGACAGAGAGACAAAGACAGAGAGACAGACAGAGACAGAGAGACAGAGATAGAAAGACAGAGACAGAGAGAAAGAGAGAGGGAGACAGAGACAGACAGAGAGACAGAGATAGAGAGGGATAGAGACAGAGAGACAGAGACAGAGAGAAAGAGAGAGAGAAGGAGACAAAGACAGACAGAGACAGAGAGAGACAGAGAGAAAGAGAGATGGAGAAATAGAGAGACAGAGACAGAGAGAGACAAACAGAGACAAAGAGACAGACAGAGACAGAGTCAGAGAGACAGAGACAGAGAGAGACACACACAGAGACAGAGAGACAGAGAGAGAGGGAGACAGAGAGACAGAAACAGAGAGGGGCAGAGAGAGACAGAGAGATAGAGACAAAGAGATAGAGACAGAGACAGAGAGGGACAGAGATAGACAGAGAAAGAGAGAGAGGGAGACAGAGAGACAGAGAGAGAGAGACAGAGAGAGACAGAGAACTAATAGATGTGGGGATGAGACAAGGATCCTTGTAAGAGTTGTCACCTGAAATGTGCTTGCAAGACAGTTGGGGAAAGCTGAGGCAAAGATGCAGGGGGAGCACAGTGCAGGCATGGGGGAATGTGGGAAAAGTCATGATATGAAACAATACTAAGCGAGAGCTAAACCGTGGGAGGCTCAGGAGTTTCTTTTTTATTCTCTTGGCAATTGGGATCCACCGAAGCTTCTTTCTTTTTTTTTTAAATTCATTTATTTTAAACTTAAATACTAAAGCTTAAATACAAAATAAGAAACAAAGGCATGGCCATGTGCGTAGCAAAACACAGCAAGGAATTTCGATTTGTAATAGACACTACACCTTGTCTTCAGAGTTGTTCATCTTCGCTTCCTTGTAAGTTTTCTTTTCCTCTCTGCGCTTTTGACTTTATTCTTTTTCCTCCTTGTTAAGGATATGTATATATATATATATATATATTATACATATATATACACACACACACACACACATATATACATATACATGTGTAGGTATATGTGTATGCATGTGCATGTATGTACATACACATGCAAACATATATAGACATACACACATACATACACACACAGATATTTGTAACCATACACATACATGCACATATAGATTCATGTGCATCTATGTAAGACCGTACTATACTTGTCTGTACTGTGTTTCTCCGAGGGTAGGTAACACCTTCCTTGATAAGTCCAAGTCTTTCCACTCTAAGTCCACCTCCTCATCATTTCCCAGACCACAGCAGTATTCCCACCTTTTACTGTGTGATTATTTGAAATAGTCTACAACAATATTGATTAATATGCCTTCCATATTTCTCTATTTCTCTCTTTTGATTAAATCTATTTTAGTCTTAACTTTGTCTGAGATCATGATTACTATCCCAGTTTTTTCCCCTAATAAATTCTACTCCTCATCTATATGTTTGGGTGTCTCCTTATTTCCTATGCCTCCTGACTCCTCTACTTTACTTCTACCTGCTACTTTGCACCCCCTGCAAGGATCCCTCCCTTATCCTCTCCCCCACCCTTCCCCTTTCCCCTCTTGTTTCTATCTGAATTTAGAAGACTTTTATAGCCTTCCAAATATATCTACGTTATTCCTTCTTTATCCCACTTCCATTAATCTAGACTCCCTTCTATATTGCCCCCCTTGTCTTACTCCTTCACCCTCTTTCCCTCCCTTTACCTTCATAGAAGGTTCCTGAGTAGAGAATTAGCACTGTCCAACCTTCTCTAGGATGATTACTTTGGTATCTGTGGGGAAGATGGATTGGACTGGAGAGAGACATGAAGCAGAGACCAACTTGGAGGCTATTATCATCACTTAGGCAGGAGGAGAGGAGGGCTTGAACCAAGAGGAGACTGTGTCAGTGGAAAGAAGATGGTGGACATAAGACTTGGCTCCTGATTGAATATGTGTGTTGGGGGGAAAGGGGGTGAATGAGGAAGAGAAGAGTATTAAGATGACCTTGGCAGTGTGATTCTGGGTAACTAAAAGGATGATAGTGCCCTCTGAAGCAACAGTGAAATTAGGAAGAGGGGTAGACTGGGGGCGGATAGGATTTTTCCATTTAGGGCATGTTGAATGTGAAATGGTGATAGCACATCCACTTGGAGATATCCAACAGGCAATTGCTACTGAGGTATTGGAATTGGGGAGAGAGAATATCTGGATATACAGATTTGTGAGTCATTTAAACATATAATTGAACCCAAGGAAGATGAAAGGTGGACCTTCAGTGTTGGTGCCTGGTACAAAGCTCCAGCTCCTAACTCTGCTAGGTCTGGGGGTGAGAGAGAGAGAGAGAGAGAGAGAGAGAGAGAGAGAGAGAGAGAGAGAGAGAGAGAGAGAGAGAGAGAGTCTCTCCATCCTGAAAGTTTTCCGTCTCCCATGTTATTGCTAGCTTAGGTGCTAACATTTCAGACAAAGAAGTGAATGTGATGATGGAAGCCATCCCCTTCCTTAATGGAGGGGTGAAATGAAACCCTTTGGATGATTCTTCCAAATAAGTGCACTCTCCAAACTAGAATTATGGAAAGGGGAACACAAAGTACTGGACAACTTTGAACTCCAAATGTACCAAGTGATAGCAGATGGAGGTGATCTCCTAAAAGCCTCAAAGAAAGCAGGCTGGAATGACTCATGGGCAGACAGAGCTTTGCTATTAAGCCTCAAAAAAGGGGCACAGGGTATTCTAGAAGCCCCATGGGGTGGAGGGCCAGGGAAATATGCATTAAACTTGTTTATCTCTGTACCATGCCAAATTCAGCAGATCTGGTCAGACAGTGGGCAGGGGAGGGGTGCGGGGAGAGAAGGGCAGTCGGGGAAGACAGCATTCTCCTTAATAAGGTTCTTTCTTCATTCCTCTCATGACAGTGACATGAATGAGTATGGGAAGGTTAGGGAAGAAAGGGCATCATTATCAAGGGCCCATATACCGTTTGCCAGATAGACATTACAGTATTCGGACTAATAGATGAGAATATGTCATGTTAATAAGGAGCTGATTCTCCAGTCTGAGGTATCTAAATTTAAATCTAAACCTTCGCCTGTTAAGGATGTCTAGAAGAAAATCCCATTCAGTTGTAGAAAGGAGAAAAAATCAACCTTTCAGGATTAAAATGAATGCTAGTAATTTAGCGTCATTCGATTTCCATAGCAGTTAACCTCTGGGAACCCACCTGATCATCACTAGGAAAAAGGGTGGCTTTGGGCCTGTTTGTTTGACTTGGTTTAATTTGCTTTGCTTTGCGTTGTGCGAACAGCATAGCTGAACAAATGGACCTGAGACTGAAGCTGCACAATTTGTTTTGGGCCCTTAGAATGTGAGGGGAAAATACTAGACGTTAGCCTTCTGTTTGTATTGCAGCCACAGAGACCAGATTCTCCCAGTGAGTCCCTCCTATGCTTTCTCCCCATTCTATAAACATGTATAAAGGTGGCAAGGCAGAGGCACAGAGTTCTGAGTTTAAAGTCAGGAAGACTTGTGTTCAAATCCTCTCATAGTTGTGAGGCCCTGGGCAAGTCACTTAACAGACTCTATGTGCAAACTCCCCGGGATCTATTAGCTAAGTCAGAGATGGGCTGCAATCTGTGTTGGTGAAAACAACTTCCACATAAGGAGTTCTTCACATCCCTTCCTACCCCCAGTGAAATCACAGCTCCTTTGCATACTCCCCAGGAGCTGTCCGGAGAGAAATCATGAGTAAGGGTCAGAGGAAGAAGAGATGATTAGTGGTTGTTGGTGACTACCTCACTGAGGGGTACTAAGGCAGCTAGCACTAACCACCCTCTCCTATTTTCCCCATCTTGACCCCTCGGGGAACCATTCAATTCCACACTGACCTCTTCTCTCCAATCTTTTGATCCCTTATCATACTGCCAATCATACCCAGCCAAGCCTTGACCTTGGATCCCTCCCACCATTTGCTGCTTTAACTCCTACGCATGTGTTCTTGAGCAAAGGTGTAAAAATTCACACAACTGTTCTGACTGGGTCTACTATACATTTATGTTACACATTGTCAACTAGGCCTTCACTGCTGCTAGATGATTCTTCTGTACCTCCCTTATCAGCTCCCCATCCCACTCTCCACAGCAGCACTTCCAAACCTCACCATCCCCCCTCAAACCTCCCATGGCTTTCTCTCTGGTTCCTCTCTTTTGTTTATTGGGAGGGAATTGTCTTTTTTTGTCCCTAGTTTCTAATTTGGACTTGGAGGATCTTTGCGTATAATAGATAAATGCCTCCCAAATTCATAGGTTCATAGCTTAAGAGGTAGAAGGAACCATGGGGATCATCTAGTCCAATTCCTTCATTTTATGGAAAAGGAAAATAAAATAATTGCTTAAACTCACACCAGTAGCAAGTGACAAAGACCAGATTTGAACTAGGGTCACCAGAATCTTAAGTCCAGTGCTATTTTCAATTCATTGAGCTGTCTGGCAATGACATGCTTCTAAGCCAAGCTCTATTTTTTCAGGCTTTACATTCCAATGCCCGAAATGTTTGCTTTTCTTTGATCATTGGTGAACAGTGGCTCAGCATGCATTAGTCCTGAGTATCTTTGCCTCTCAGCTTCTCTGTCAAATAGTCAATAATTGGTACATAACCCTAGAAATGGATTGGGGAGTTCTTTATTATAAGGAACTCTTTGTCATTCCCTCATATCACAAAGAACCCTTTCATCATAGGGATGATGCCCCTTTATTTTCAAGTGCCTGATTTTCTGGAAGCAAGGCAGGCCTCCTCATGATCTTTTAGGCTAATGATCAAGGCTGATGCAGCATTCTCCAGCAGATTTCTGTCTCCCTCATGTAGAGACAGCAGAGTTAACTCATGATCCTTCCATGAAGGAAAGAAAAGAAATTCCATCTAGACTTTTCTTTTTCTGCAGGCAGCTAATTATATGGGGAATGAAGAAAAAATGGGCATAGAAGGTCCTCCCTTTTCTGAAGGAATCAATCTAATTAGCTTGGGATTCCTGATGATTTTGATAGGCCAGAAAAAGCCATTGGAGGCTAACATGGCCCAAAGAGAAGATCATAAGATCATACACTTGGAACCGGAAGGAATGTCAGAGGTCATTTAGTCTAAACCCCTCATTTTGCACATAAGGAAAGTGAGGCCCAGAAAGGTCAAATAAGGGCAGAACTGAGATTCAAAGCCAGGTCCTCTGACTCCTGATTTAGCTCTCTGTACACCATATTATAGGGTAGTTATCATGCCCAGGTCACCCCCAAGGTAGAGAAAAGCTATTTTCTCAATGCAATGGTTGCTGTACAACTAAAGTTGGTAGAGTCAATTCAATCAATAGGTATTTATTAAGCATCTACTAAGAACCAGGCTGTGGGGATGCAAAGCAAAATGAAAAAGCCTCTTATTTTAAGTAGAAGAGCGACTTTACCAGGCATCCCTTAGTACTAAGTTCTCTGGATGTATCTGTCCACTCATAGCCAATGATGAGAACAGAGAAAGTGGGACATGGTCTCTAAGGTCCCTGCCAGTTGCAGTTTCAGATCTAAGATGCTGTGATCTTATGAGAGGTGTCTGAAGACCTCACCTAACAATTTATTGTCTTTTAACTAAAGGGCTCTCATCCCAGTGCAGTAGCCTTAAGGGAGCCATCAGCACAGAAGAGTTATTAGCCCTATCTTTTATCATGGCAAAAACACTACATGTTTTGCTCCAGCTTCTTTGCAGACCCTTCTTTTCAGTGTGAGTACAACCTGTATTTATTGATTGAATTTCTTGAGTGCATCATTATAATAGTCTCATGGGCACAGACTAGAGAAAAAGAAATCACATATGGTTCTGATTTTTAATATAAAAGAACAAAGATGAAAGGAAGAAAATGGCAGAGGGGAAAGAAGGGAAGGGAGACAGAAAGAATGTGAAAAAAGTAGCTGTTACCTTAGACCGGCATTGCATTTTAGGGTTCCATAGCACTTTCACACTGACGCTACCTCCTTTGATTCTCACAATACCCCTGCAATATTGCACAGATCAAAGCACAAATTGTTCTCCCAATTGTACAGATGAGAAAATAAGGAAGTTTAGGGACTTTCCAAAGTTTATAGGACAAGTAAGTGTTAGGACTGACCTCAGTCTTCATACTCTCAGTGCAATGTTCTTATGGATTCCAATGTATGAAATGTATTCCTTCATCATATCTATATTTCCAAATCCCTCGCTTCCTTCAATGATCAGCTGAGCTTGCATATCCTCCATAAAGCTTTCTGTGGTTCTGAACCTCCTTCCCTTTGGTCTCATTTTTGGCTTATTCTCAGTATTTGCTATACCTTACCAATTACTATAACCATTCTATCCCACTGGGACAGGGCATCCCACCATTTACGGACAGGGACTATTTCTTGGTTGCTTTTGCTGCCTTGTACAGGGTAGATGTTTAATCCATTTCTGTTCAGCTGAGTTTCACTTTGCCACATGGAAATAATTTTTCCACTCTTATTATTCCTCTAGTACTTGAATGGATCTGTTATCTTATCAATGTGGGTACTCCCAGCAGTGATCAAAACCCCTCCATGCCTGCTCCTTTTGTATGACCCTTGTCCATGCCCTCCTACAAGTCCACAAAAGGGAGGCCCACCAGATGCTGAGGCCAGTTGATGGGGGTCTTCTTCACTTTCTCCTGGTATTATAAAGCTACCAATGGAAGTCCTATATCTTACTAATAGCAGCCCAGTTTTGGGTTTTGCAAGTTAGAGGTAGCATATATGAACAGAAGGAGACCTTCTTGTGATAATATGGAGTTGGGGCTATCTGATGCTTGGCCTCTCTTTCCTGAGGCCCTTGAAGACTTTAACTTCTTCCTTGGTTCCAAGTAATATACTGCTATGGTTGGTAGAGTAAGAGAGGCCAATGTTAGCAGTATGCTTGTCTGCCAACATTGTGCCTGGGGGCTCCACACACCTGCTGATTGATTGGACAGCCAGGAAGACAAAGAGCTATCCAAAAGACATTTCTACATTTTGGCTTTCAACTGAGTGCATGTGAAGTGAAGTAACCAAGAAGAACTTCAAGTTTCTGGGAAATTGAGGAATTTGAACTTGTTCCAAATGAACTGGATCCTCAATAATTCATTATCAAATGGCTCAAGCAATTTCTTGAAGTACCAAGTACTCTGAATAGTCTCAGTTCAGGTCCTTTAAGTGGGGGTAAAGGAGGGGTTAATGCCAGAACCATCAATGGAATGTCAGTATCCAACAGAGGAGAAAAACTCCACTAATTGAAAATGAATTTCCACAGTGAGTTGATGTGCATTTTCTGAGAATAACTCATCAAGTACTACCGTTGTGCCCCTGTGACCTGGCTAAGAGTCAAAGTGACAACTGGTGATGAATCAGCCCCAACCATCTGTTCTTGGCCCTGTGCTGGTTAACATTTTTATCAATGACTTGAATAAAGGCATGGATAGGATGCTCATCAGATTCAAAGATGACATCAAGCTGGGAAGGAAAGCTGACACACCAGATGAGAGAGTCAGGATCCAAAAGGTTACAATGTTGGGCCAATTCGAACAAGATGAAATTGAATAGGAGTGAGTGGAAAGTCCTATACATAGATTCAATAAAAATCAGCTCCACAAGTACAAGAAAGGAAAAGTAAGGGCAGACATAAACATTAACTAAATATGAGTCAACCAAGTGAAATGGGCAGTCAACGAAGCTCAGGCAGTCTGACGCTAAATGATGGGAGATGGAACATAATACCCAGGCCCAAGGAGGTGAGGGCTCCTCTCTCTGCTACCCTGCTCAGACCATATCTGGGGCCTTGTGCTCTGTTCTGGGTACTACTCTAAAGTTAGAGCATCAAACAGAGAGCAACCTAGGTGGTGATGGTACCTCCACATGGTACCATATGGCAATTGGTAATGTTTAGTCTGGAGAAGAAAAGGTTTGGGGACAGGACAGTTGTCATCAAGTTTTTGAAGGACTTCCATAAAGAAGGACAAGACTTAGTGCATTTGGTGCTAGAGGCAGAATTGGGAGTAGAGGGGGAAGCAGCAAAGAACCAGATTGAGGCTGGATATCAGTACCAATTTCTTTAACAAGGATAGTGGTCCCAAAGTTGAGCCAGTTGCCTAGGGAGTGGAGTGGGCTCCTCGTCACTTCAGGTATTCAAGTGGAGGCCAATGAAGCACTTGTAGAGGACGTTGTAGGGGGATCCTTGTCATAGAGGGCATCTCAGGAGCCTTCTGACTTCATGAGAGCAATGATGCAACAATCCATACTTTGCACCATCGTTGCCTTTGACTCAGCATATCTGAATGCTCATGTTGCTTCAGTGCACATACCTTAGTCTGCTGAGGACTGAGAAGGAGCTGTGAAATGAATCATGCAAAAGCTCCCAGTCACTAAATGTATAGTCACAGGTCCTTATTTCACCTGAATATGATACCTGGTGAAAGGACTGTTCTCTCCTGCAAGCTAAACATTCCCATTTTCTTCCCCTGATTGCCATGTGGCATGGTTTTGAATTACCTCATGGTGCTGATATCAAATATCTTAATGAAATCCAGGGATATTATGTTGATGGCATTTGCCTGATATACACACTTAGCGAGCACTTCTATTGAGAAAAAAGAAATGACACATATTAGATTGGTTAACATGACAAAATAGGAAAAAGATAAATGTTAGAGAAGATGTGGGAAAACCGGAACACTAATGCCTTGTTGGCGGAGTTGTGAACTGATCCAATCATTCTGGTGAGCAATTTGGAACTATGCCCAAAGGGCTATAAAAATGTGCATTCCCTTTGACCCAGCAATACCACTTCTAGGTCTGTATCCCAAAGAGATCATTAAAAACAGAGGAAAGGACCTACATTTACAAATATATTTATAGCAGCTCTTTTTGTGGTAGCAAAGAATAGGAAATTGAGGGGATGTCCATCAACTGGGGAATGGTTGAACAAGCTATGATATGTGAATGTGATGGAATACTATTGTGCTATAAGAAATGATGAGCAGGCAGATTTCAGAAAAATCTAGCAAGACTTATATGAACCGATGCTGAGTAAAGTGAGCAGAACCAGGAGAACGTTGTACACAATAACAGCCACGGTGTACGATGACCACCTTTGATAGATTTTGCTCTTCTCAGCAATGCAAGGATTTAAGAAAACTCTAAAAGACTCATGATGGAAAATGCCATCCATATCCAGAGAAAAAGCTCTGGAGTCTGAATGCAGATCAAAGCATATTATGAGCTCTCTTTTCCTTTTCTTTTCTTTTGTTGTTTTATTTTGTTTCTTCTTTCTTGTGGCTCCTTCCATTAGTTCTAATTCTTGTTTACACCATGACTAAAGGGAAAATATATTTAATATGAATGTATAAGTAGAGCCTATATCAGAATGCACACTGTCTTGGGGAGGAGGAAGGAGAGGGTGGGGGAGAAAATTCAAAATTCAAAATCTTATGGAACTGAATGTTGAAAACTAAAATAAATTAATTATTAAAAAAAGGAAATAAAGTACAACTTAAAAAGACTAAAAAGAAGAAAAGAAGAAATGAGTGTAGTCTACCATGACATGACTTACTGGAAACAACTTATACCAATTCCTAGTGATTGCCATATTCCTTTCTAAATTCTTAAGAACTATACCTTTAGTATTTTAGAATTTTGAAATTTTGAAAATTTTGAAGAAATTTTGAATTTTGAAAAAAAAATCAGCATCAAAATCACTGAATTCTTTTCTTCCTGCCTTTCCAAGACAGGATGAAATTTAGCCATCTTCACTCCTATAGCAACTCTCCTCTTTGCCCTGATGTTTCCAAGGTCCCTTAGAACAGCTCAGCAATAATGGCCCCAAGTTCTTTCAGTAAAACACATCTTCGCTTTCTTTTCCATCTGTGGATTTTCTCTTTTCCTATGAGGGAAATAGTAGGCAGGCAGTGGGACTGCAGATAAAGGCTAGAATATCGAGCTGGGATATTCCTCACCTTTTAATAAGCCTACATATCAGAACATTAGAGGGTGACCCCTCCTTCCCACCAATGCCACCATTCCCCTTGCCATACCTAGGGCATTTGGTTCCCTCAGAACCCTTGTCCCAGGAATGGGCACAGATTCTTCTTGCTGGCAAAATGAAATCTCTTTGAGGGCCGAGATTGTTTCACTTTTGCCTTCTTGTCCATGCTGTGTGATATGGTGCCTTTCATGTAGCAACTGGGTTAAATTTCAGTGCTTACTAAATTGTTGAAATGATTCCCCTTAGGTTCCCCCTAACAAATGCTGGATTTTTCCAAAAGTACTTTACTAGTAACTAAATGGAAAAGCTAAGGTAAAACACAGTACAATGGAGGATCCGATAAGGTTTGAGGGCATAGAAATCAACAGCCTAGCCATAGATGGCTGGTACATCTTCTAGGAGCTTACTAGTCCCTTAACTATATAAACCCAGTCCTAACCATTCTCCCCCAAAGAATCTGCCCTTCACCCTAGAGGGGGTTGACAAAGGAGAAGAAAATGGTTAGCAGAGGTATGAGGATGGCACTTGCTGTGGGGAGGAAGTATGTCCTTGTCCAATAAGTCAGGGTCTCAGGGGCAAAGTTCCATTGACCCCACCTAGTTGTGGCCCTGGATTTTTATCTCCAATAAATAAAGGCAAATGTAATAGAAACAGGAGCAATAGAAGAGACTTTGGTTTTTGTTTTGTTTTGTTTTTTTGGGTTTTTTGATGCCAGAAAAATTGACTTTCAGCTGGACAATTAATCTGAGCAGCTGCATTTAGCAGCAGCATCTTCCAGGGCCAGGCCTGATTCAAATAACAGTGAGATTTTGGTTTCTTAGCCTGACCCTCTATCACGGTTCTAAAGGGATATTCATTTGTATTCATTCCCTGGAAAAGAGAGTTAACTCAAAGAATTAAGACTCAGAGTTCTGATGGCAACTGTAATACAGGAATGCAGCAAGGTTACTAGGTTTGCATAACTAAATATGTAAGTCAAAGGAAGTGAAAGGCCCTCATGCAAGACTGATGCAGAGCAAAGCAACTATATACCAGGAGGAGTGAGGAGGAAAAAGACAGGAAGATCAGTTCTCCCACACACACACACCCCTCCCACACCTTTCAGGAGCTTAGGAATACAATCAAATGCCTCAGACCTCAAGTCGTTTCCCTTGATGCCTGGACTCCCCACCTCACTGCCTAGAAGTCCTGGAGTTTGGATGCAAGGACCTGATGTCTCATCCATGAGAACAGAAGGGCCTGCCGAGTCTGCAGCCCAACCTCCCAATGGGCCTTTTGGATAGTGTGCACCTCATGGACTCCCAGACTCTAAATGGAAATTGTCTGGGATGCTTCCAAAGTGAAGCTGAAGACGCTCTTGTTGTTCAATCATTTCAGTCAAGTCTAACTCATTTGGGGTTTTCTTGGAAAAGATACTGGAATGGTTTACCATGTCTTTCTCTAGCTCATTTGACAGATGAGGAAACTGAGGCAAACAGGGTGAAGTGACTTGCCCAGGGTCACACAGCTAGGATGTGTCCGAGGCTGAATTTGAATTCAGTTCTTCCCAAGTCCAGGCCCAGAGCTCCATCTATGGCACCACACTGAGTACTGAGAATGAGATGGCATTAGACTCCAAAGATAAGACCTTGGACCTCAGAAGCATGACTGAAAACTGACTCCCACACTCTAAGAGCTTCATCTAGGCCAAGAGCTCATGACTTGGTCTCATGGGAATGCTCCAAAATGATCCCCCAGAACAAACAAGAAAAGAATTCAACAGTAGGGATGATGCACTGCCATCTACTCTTGGGCCCGACAGCTACAATGTCACCTCAGCACGAAAACCTCACTCCAGGCCCTCTGGGAGCTGGCTCGTGGGCTCCTGTCAGAGCCTTTACAGCGTGGCTTTTCCTGTTTCATCGTCCAATTTATAGCTCGCTTCCTCATGTTTAATGGAGGCAAGAGACAATGAACTTTACAAACAGAAAGATCTAAAAGGATGCTTGAATGTATCTACCAGACAAACAGGATAGAAAGCACAAAGAGAAAGGCAGAGTATTGATTTCTGTCCTCTTCCTCCTCAACTTCTTCTTTTATTATCCAGAAGGAAACATTAGGCTTTTACTTGCCATTAACAGTGTTACTATG
The DNA here is from genome assembly GCF_028372415.1 of Notamacropus eugenii. NCBI lineage: Eukaryota > Metazoa > Chordata > Mammalia > Diprotodontia > Macropodidae > Notamacropus > Notamacropus eugenii. Next base: position 94,080,844 of record NC_092879.1, on the reverse strand, counting down.
TTCATCTCCTTCCTTTAAAGAGAGGTCTTTTCTGATTCCTCTCCCCAACTACCCCTCCCCAGTTGTGAGAGCTCTCTGTCTCTTCAAAGTACCTAGTACATACATCATAATTACTTACAAATAGGCCATCCCTCCCTTCTCCCCTACCTCCTACAACAGAATATGTAATCCGTGAGCCCAGGATCCTAAACTCAGAGGTTAAACAGACTAGATTTGATCTTGAGGTGAGACCTAAAGACTGCAAACTCTTTGGTTTGTTATACCACTGACCAGAATTTACTTTGGTAAAATCTACAAATATAGCTTCTGGGGTCACAAGCTTGACATGCTTCAGGAATGAGATCCTCTTAGACCTCGAAGTTGAAACAGATGTAAAAAAAAAGAGATTCCCAGGTCCCATACAAGCATTTAAGGTCAAAAAGTATATCAAAGGACAACCTTTATTCAACCTCACATAAAATATAAAGGACTGACAAGACTATAGATAAATAAAGAAAACATACAAAGACTCCCAGTAGCTCATAAACAACCAATATAATGTTCCTCCCTCTCTAGTAAATCTCAATGTCCCAAGGTCTTGAAGCCCTCCATACTCAATAACACCCCATGGAAGGGAAATGAGTCTAGAATCTGCTTCTTCTTGTTCTAAAGCTAGATTCTGGGACTTGTTACCACAGAAGATTCCCTTCCTCTGTCCAGGAGGTTAGAGGTCAGGAATTGTCCACACCTAGACCAAGCAGTTCTCTTCTTTGTGGCTGCCACATGGTTGAGAAATCACAAATTCTTTAAATTTGGGGACAAAAGCTCAGCGTTTTTCAGGAACTCTCATCTCAGGCCACATGAGTAAGCATATGCAACTCCCAGGGGAGTCCAGGAGAACTGAGAGAGAAGCACAGAACCCCAGGTAAAAGCAGCAGCCGCTCCTGAGACTATCAGCCTTCAGATTAAATGCCTACCAGTCACAATGAAGCAATATCATTACTTCTATATGAAGTATAGATTACATCTATATGAAGCAAGTCATATAGATCCAAATTCTTAGAGGAGAAGTTAACGGAGTTACAAGAAGAAATAGACAACAAAACTATATTAGTGGGGGACCTCAACCTCCGCCTCTCTGAACCTGATAAATCTAACCACAAGTAAACAAGAAAGAAGTGAGGGAGGGGAATAGAATTCTGGAAAAGGTAGATATAATAGATCTCTGGAGAAAACTGAATGGAAATAAAAAGGAATATACCTTTTCCTCAGCAGTACATGGCACATAAGCTCCACGTAAGGGCTGTTTTCTGGAACCTCCTGGCTTAAGAGTAATTATCAGTAGTAACTGTAGGTGTTTTCCTCCCAGCCTGATGTAGCTATTTTTCTTTGCCTCATTAAAGGGGTCATCCCTTGACTACTTCTTAAATAGGCCTATTCACTGAATGAGCATTACCTCACCCTAAGTGAATACTTGAATAGACCTTGGCCTAAAGGGACCAAGGTTTCCCATTGCATGCTGGACCATCTCCAGTCATCCTGATGAACATCTAGATGGTCACTGGATTCAGATGACTCTGGAGGGGACGTGAGGCTGGTGACCTTGCACAGCCATCCCTCACTCAAAACAAAGTCAAATGCAAGTCATGTCATCATTTATCTGAGGGCATGATCTTCCTCAGCAACGAAGGACAAACACAGAAATAATATGGCACATATACAAAAATTGACCATATTCTAGGGCGTATAAACCTCACAATTCAGTGCAGAAAGGCAGACGTAGTCAATGCATCCCTCTCAGATCATAGTGTAATAAAAATTACATGAAATAAAAGGCCATGGAAAGATAGACTAAAAATCAGTTGGAAACTAAATCATCTAATCCTAAAGAACGAGTGGGTTAAACAACAAATCATAGAAACAATCAATAACTTCATTCAAGAGAATGACAGTAATGAGACAAAACCTATGGGATGCAAAAACAGTTCTTAGGGGAAGTTTTATATCATTGAAGGCCTACATGAATAAAGCAGAGAAAGAAGAGATCAATGAATTGGGCATGCAGCTGAAAAAGTTATAAAAAGAACACATTGAAAATCACCAAATAAATACCAACTTAGAAATACTGAAAACCAAAGGAGAGATTAATAAAATTGAAATTAAGAAAAATATTGAACTAAAAAATAAAACTAAGAGCTGGTTTTATGAAGAAAAAACAATAAAATTGGTAAACCTTTGGTCAATTTGATTTAAAAATGAAAGAAAACCAAATGACCAATATCAAACATGAAAAGGGCAAACTCATCACCAATGAGGAGGAAATTAAAACAATAATTAGAAGTTACTTTGCCCAACTGAATGCCCATAAATTTGACAATCAATGAAATGGATGAATATTGACAAAAATATAAATTGCCAAGATTAACATAAGAGGAAGTTAAATTCTTAAATAACCCCATCTCAGAAAAATAAATTCAACAAACCATCAATGAATTCCCTAGGAAAACATCTCCAGGGCCAGATGAATTTACAAGTCAATTCTATCAAACATTTAAAGAACAGTTAATTCCAATACAATATAGACTATTTGGGGGAAATTGGTGAAGGGGTCAAATTCTTTTTAATAACACAAATAAGTTTCTGATACCTAAACGAGGCAGAGTCAAAACAGAGAAAGAAAATTACAGACCAATTTCTCTAATGAATATAGATGCAAAAATTTTAAATAAGATTTTAGCAAAAAGAATACAGCAAATTATCACGAGAATAGTACATTATAATCAGGTAGGATTTATACCAGGAATGCAGGACTGGTTCAATACTAGGAAAACTATCAGCATTATTGATCAGAAACCATATGATTGCCTCAATAGATGCAGAAAAAGCATTCAACAAAATACAACACTCATTCCTATTGAAAACATTGGAGAGCATAGGAATAAAGGGAACTTTCCATAAAATAATAAGAAGCATCTACCTAAAAACCATCAGCAAGCATTATATGTTATGGGGATAAGCTAGATGAATTTTCAATAAGATCAGGGATGAAACAAGGATGTCCATTATCACCACCCTTATTCCATATAGCCTTGCCAATAAGAGAAGAAAAAGAAATTGAAGGAATTAGAATAGGCAAAGAAGAAACCAAGTTAAAGCTCTTTGCAGATGATATGATGATACTTAGAGAATTCTAGAGAATCAAGTAAAAAACTACTTGAGGGGGGATGGAGCCAAGATGACGGAGTAGAAAGACACACATACGCTAGCTCCAAACCCACAGCCCATAAAATATCTGTAAAGAAGAACTCCCAACAAATTCTGGAGAAGCAGAAGCCACAGAAAAATGGAGCAGAGGAGATTTCTCTTCCAGAGAGCCCTGAAAACCTCTCGCAAAAGGTCCGTCGCACCCTGGACCTGGAGCCGAGAGAGAGGAGCAGATCCAAGCAGGCTTCTGGGACAGAATCTCCAACCCATGGGCCCCATGGTGAAAGGGTCTTCTCAGCTTGCCAAGAGGGGAGTGGGGTCCCCCCATAACTCAGGCCCCCTTGGGAGGCAGCAGCGGAAGCAGCAGCAGACAGGGGCTCCCGAAGCAGGCAGGAGTTCAGATCCATTGTTGAAAGTCTCCGCATAAACCCCCTGAGGGAACTGAGCCTGTGAGGTGGCCCTGCCCTGACCTGAGCACTTAAACTTAATCTCACAGTGAATAGCAGCCCTGCCCCCACCCAAAGCCCTGAGGCTGGGAAGCAGCATTTGAATCTCAGACCCTAAGCGCTGGCTGGGCAGATCTGGAGGCAAAGTGGGTGTGAAGAGAATACTCAGAAGTCAAGTGACTGGCTGGGAAAATGCCCAGAAAAGGGAAAAAAAATAAGACTATAGAAGGTTACTTTCTTGGTGAACAGGTATTTCCTCCATTCCTTTCTGATGAGGAAGAACAATGCTTACCATCAGGCAAAGACGCAGCAGTCAAGGCTTCTGTATCCCAGCCCACCCAATGGGCTCAGGCCATGGAAGAGCTCAAAAAGGATTTTGAAAATCAAGTTAGAGAGGTGGAGAAAAAACTGGGAAGAGAAATGAGACAGATGAAAGAAAAGCATGAAAAGCAGGTCCACACCCTGCTAAAGGAGACCCAAAAAAATGCGGAAGAAAATAACACCTTGAAAAATAGGCTAACTCAATTGGCAAAAGAGGTTCAAAAAGCCAATGAGGAGAAGAACGCTTTCAAAAGCAGAATTAGCCAAATGGAAAAGGAGGTTCAAAAGCTCACTGAAGAAAACAGTTCTTTCAAAATTAGAATGGAATAGATGGAGGCCAATGACTTTATGAGAAACCAAGAAATCACAAAACAAAACCAAAAGTATGAAAAAATGGAAGATAATGTGAAATATCTCATTGGAAAAACAACTGACCTGGAGAATAGATCCAGGAGAGACAATTTAAAAATTATGGGACTACCTGAAAGCCATGATCAAAAAAAGAGCCTAGACATCATCTTTCATGAAATTATCAAGGAAAACTGCCCTGAGATTCTAGAACCAGAGGGCAAAATAAGTCTTCAAGGAATCCACAGATCACCGCCTGAAAGAGATCCAAAAAGAGAAACTCCTAGGAACATTGTGGCCAAATTCCAGAGTTCCCAGGTCAAGGAGAAAATATTGCAAGCAGCTAGAAAGAAACAATTCAAGTATAGTGGAAATACAATCAGGATAACATAAGATCTAGCAGTTTCTACATTAAGGGATCAAAGGGCATGGAATATGATATTCCAGAAGTCAAAGGAACTAGGACTAAAACCAAGAATCACCTACCCAGCAAAACTGAGTATAATACTTCAGGGGAAAAATTGGTCTTTCAGTGAAATAGAGGACTTTCAAGCATTCTTGATGAAAAGACCAGAGCTGAAAAGAAAATTTGACTTTCTAACACAAGAATGAAGAAAAGCATGAAAAGGTAAACAGCAAAGAGAAGTCATCAGGGACTTACTAAAGTTGAACTGTTTACATTCCTACATGGAAAGACAATATTTGTAACTCTTGAAACTATTCAGTATCTGGGTACTGGGTGGGATTACACACACACACACACATGCACACACACGCACACACACATGGAGACAGAGTGCACAGAGTGAATTGAAGAGGATGGGATCATATGTTAAAAAAATGAAATCAGGCAGTGAGAGAGAAATATATTGGGAGGAGAAAGGGAGAAATGGAATGGGGCAAATTATCTCTCATAAAAGAGGCAAGCAAAAGACTTTTGAGTGGAGGGAAAAAGAGGGGAAGTGAGAGAAAAACATGAAGTTTACTCTCATCACATTCCACTGAAGGAAGGAATAAAATGCACACTCATTTTGGTATGAAAACCTATCTTACAATACAGGAAAGTAGGGGATAAGGGGATAAGCAGGGTGGGGGGGATGATGAAAGGGAGGGCATGGGGAGGAGGGAGCAATTTGAGGTCGATACTCATGGGGAGGAACAGGATCAAAAGAGAGAATAGAAGTAATGGGGGACAGGATAGGATGGAGGGAAATATAGTTAGTCTTACACAACACGACTATTATGGAAGTCATTTGCAAAACTACACAGATATGGCCTATACTGAATTGCTTGCCTTCCAAAGGGAAGGGGTGGGGAGGGAGGGAGGAAGAGAAGTTGGAACTCAAAGTTTTAGGAACAACTGTCGAGTACTGTTCTTGCTACTAGGAAACAAGAAATACAGGTAAAGGGATATAGTAAGTTATTTGGCCCTACTGGACAAAAGAGAAGATGGAGACAAGGGCAGACAGGAATGATAGAAGAGAGGGCAGATTAGTGATAGGGGCAATTAGAATGCTTGGTGTTTTGGGGTGGGGGGAGGGGACAAAAGGGGAGAAAATTTGGAACCCAAAATTTTGTGAAAGTGAATGCTATGAGTTAAATAAAAAATAAATTACAAAAAAAAAACTACTTGAAATAACAAACAACTTTGGAAAAGTTGCAGTTTACAAAAGAAACCCATATAAATCAACTGAATTTCTGTGTATTACTAACAAAGCCCAAAAGCAAGAGATGGAAAGAGAAATTCCATTTAAAGCTACAGTAGACACTATAAAATATCTGGGAGTCTACCTGCCAAAACAAACACAGGAACTATATGAACACAATTACAAAACATTTTTCACACAAATAAAGTCAGATCTAAGTAAGTGGAAAAACATCAGTTGCTCATGGGCAGGCCAAGCTAATATAGTAAAAATGACAATTCTACCTATACTAATTTACTTAACATACCAATCGAACTACCAGAGAAATAAAATGACATCACAGGATGCTGGATAATGAAGAAAAAGACATCACAGAATGGCAGACATTACATAAATTGGCATCACAAGATGATAGGTATCAATGGAAATGACATCACGTTATGCTAGGTAATAAATAAAATGACATCACAGGATGCGGGCTAATGCATAAAAAGATTGGACAGAATGGTTGACCTTAAATAAATTGACATCACAGTATAATAGGTAAGAAAAGAAGTGACATTGCAGTGTGCTAGGTAATAAATAACAGGACATTACAAGATGGTTGGTAATAAATAAAATGACATCAGAGGATGCTGGTAATAAAGGCAATGACTTCATAGCATGCTACACAATAAATAACAGGACATTACAGGATGCTGGGTAATAAATAAAGTGACATCACAGGATGCTGGGTAATGAAGAAAAAGACATCACAGAATGTTTGACCTTAAATAAAATGACATGACAGGGTTATAGGTAAGAAAGGAAATGACATCCCAGTATGTTAGGGAATTAATAAGAGGACATTACAGAATGCTGGGTAATAAAAAATGACATGATAGGATGCTGGAAATGAAAAAAACACATCACAGGATGGTAGGAATTAAATACAGGGACATCACAGCATGCTTGTTAACATTTGAATGACATCACAGGATGCTAGCTAATAAAGGAAATGGCATCACATTATGCTAGGTAATAAATAACAGGACATTACAGGATGCCAGGACATAAGTAAAATGACATCACAGGATGTTGGGTAATGTATAAAAAGACATCACAGAATGGTTGACCTTAAATAAATTGACATCACAGTATGATAGGTGAGAAGGGAAATGACATCACATAATGTTAGGTAATAAATAAGAGGATATTACAAGATGTTGGGTAATAAATAAAATCACATCACAGGATGCTGGTAATAAAGGTAATGACATAACAGTATGCTAGGTAATAAATAATAGGACATCACAGGATGCTGGGTAAAAAATAAACTGACATCACACGATGGTAGGTAAGAAAGAAAATGACATCACAGAATGCAAGGTAATAAATAACAGGATATGACAGGATGCCAGGTGATAAGTAAAATGACATCACAGGATACACCATAATGAATAAAAAGACATCACAGAATGGTAGATTTTAAATAAATTGACATCAAAGGATGATAGGTAACAAAGGAAATGACATTACAGTATTCTAACTAATAAATACCAGGACATTATAGGATGCTGGGTAATAAATAAAATGACATGACAGGATGCTGGATAATAAATAAAATGACATCACAGGATTGTAGACGTTTAATAAAGGGACATCACAGGATGGTAGGTAACAAAAGAAATGATATCACCATACACTAGGTAATAAAAAACAGGACATTACAGGATGCCAGGTAATAAATAAAATAACAATTTTACCTAAATTAATTTACTTATTCAGTGCCATACCAATCAAACTCCCAGATAATTATTTTCTAGAGCTAGAAAAATAGTATCAAAATTCATCTGAAAGGAAAAAAGATCTGGAATATCAGGGGAATTAATGAAAAGGAATGCTAGGGAATGTGGCCTAGCCCTACCAGATCTCAAATTGTATTATAAAGCAGCAATCATGAAAGCCACTTGGTACTGGATAAGAAATAGAAAGATAGTCCAGTGGAATAGGTTAGGTCCTCAAGACACAGCAGTCAATGAATATAGCAATCTACTGTTTGATAAACCCAAGGACTCCAGCTTCTGGGATAAGAACTCAGTGTCTGACAAAAACTGCTGGGAAAACTGGATAATAGCATGGCAGAAACTGGGCATAGACTAATGCCTGACACCGCACACAAGAATAAAGTCCAAATGGATAATGATCTAGGTATAAAGGCTGATACTATAAACAAGGAATAGAGTATTTGTCAGTTTGGTGGAGAACGAAGAAATTTATGACCAAACAAGAGACAGAGGAACATTTGCATGAAGTGCAAATGGATAATTTTGATTACATTAAACTGAATAAGCTTTGCACAGTCAAATCCAATGCCACCAAGATTAGGAGGGAAGCAGAAAACTGGGAAAGAATTTTTGCAACTAGTGTCTGTGTTAAAGACCTCATTTCTAAAATATATAGAGAACTGAATTCAAATGCACAAGAATATAAGTCATTCTCCAATTGATAAATGGTCAAAGGATATGAAAAGGCAGTTTTCAGAGAAAGAAATTGAAGCTATCTATAGTCATATGAAAAAATGGTCTCTATCACAATTGATTAGAGAGATGCAAATCAAAACAACTCTGAGGTACCACATCACACCTATCAGATTGGCTAACAGGACAAAACAGGAAGATGATAAATGTTGGAGAAGATGTGGGAGAGTTGGAACACTGATTCATTGTTGGTGGAGCTGTGAGCTGATCCAACCATCCTGGAGAACAACTTGGAACTATGGCCAAAGGCCCACAAATATGGGCATACCCTTTAACTCAGCAATATCACTTCTAGGACTCTATTCCAAAGAGATCATAAAAATGAGAAAGGGTCCCATATGTACAAAAATATTTATAGCAGCTCTCTGTGGTGGCCAAAAACTGGAAATTGAGGGGATGCCCATCAATTGAAGAATGAATGAACAAGTTGTGGTACATGAATATAGTGGAATACTATTGTGCTATATGTGCTATAAGAAATGATGAACAGGAAGACTTCAGAGAGGCCTGAAAGGACTTATATGAACTTATGCTGAGTGAAGGAGCAGAACCAGGAGAATACTGTACACAGTAACAACCATAGTGTGCAAGGAATTTTTTTCTGGTAGATTTAGCCATTCACATCAATGCAAGGACCTAAAACATTCCCAAAGGATTCTTGAGGCAAAATGCCATCCACATCCAGAGAAAGAACTACGGAATTGGATCACAGAATGAAGTAGAATATTTTCTCTTCTGTCACGTTTTGTTTTGTTTTGTTTTTTTCTCGTGGTTTCTCCCATTCATTTTAATTCTTTTATGTAACACGTCTAATATGAAAATGTGTTTAATAAAAATGTGTTTTGGAAACCATATAAAAAGATTGCAATGCTGTCTCATGGAGGGAGGGAGGAGAGAGAAAAATCTAAGACTTATGGAAGTGATTGTAGAAAACTGAAAACAAATAAATTCATAATAAAAACTAAAATTAAAAAAAAAAGAAAAACCCAGAAAATATTTCCGCAGGAAAAATCCTGGAATAGTGGAATGAGCAGAAGGGGCACAGCAGTCTCTCAGCTTGAGTGGGTAGAGAGATCCATGAGAAGAGTACCTGTAGTTGCTGTGGCTGAAGGGTCATCCCAGCAACACTCACCTCAGTGATCACGAGGAGATCCTGAGCCACAGGGGAGTGGAGCATAGCAAACAGAGCTCATGTGTGATTTTTGTCAACACTAATGACCCTGATTGAGCCATATGAAGGAGGGTTTGGATTAGATGACAGCTCAGGATTGAGGAAAGTGGAATTCTAAACACTTGACAAGGTTTATGTCATATATGTATATATGTGCATGTGTGTATGCATGTATGTATGTATGCATATAAGCCACCTTAGCCAAACCATAACAGATGATCATTGAGGGTGTGTATATTTTTTCCCCTACATGCATAATCAGCTTTGTGAGGGTCCTCATGTTTCACAGTCCTTAGAAGTGGATCCCCAGAGGATAACCAATTTCTACTTTCATTCACAGGTAAAAGACCTCCCCTTGCTATTCTGACCATTGGTCACTCTCACTCGTCTTTCACGTAAATACTTGATGTCTCCTGATAGCTCAAAGAGTAAAAATAGTGTTCTAATTCTTTCAATATAAGAATTACATTGAATTTTACAAGAATTATATCGAATAAAATCACAAAACTTTGTTCTTCACAAAAATAAGCCAGACCTAAACAATTGGAGCAAAGATTTGGTTATGAAATATTTGGCTCTAAATTTAAACCTCTTAAAATAAACACTTGAAAAAGAGAGAGGAAGAGAACAGATTAGGTATACAATATATCAAAGCAAAGAAAGAACACAGAGTAAGTAAGTTAAATGAGGGGTGGTCCAACTCACAAACAGTCTTCCACAAAAAAAAACTTGGGAAAACTGGGAATAACTCAAAATCTCACAACATTTACTTAAGTTCCACATGGACTTGTGACTTATTGGAATAAAAAACAAGGGAGTAAATAAAATAATTTTCATGATTATGGTTAGTATGATTCAACAATATATAAAATACCAATTAGGATATATTTATATACCCAGAGAGATCAAAGAATGAGCTAGATGTAAGAACTTAAAAAATCTATTAAATACCTGAATAAGAGGATAGAGGATGTCCAGAACAAGATCAAATAGAAACATCCCCCTAAAGATAACTGATTTTAAAAAACCAGCTACAAATGAACATTATCTAATTGTTATGCAGTATATTTTGTTAAAACCTTTCCCAATTACATTTGAATCCGCTTCTGACAGCATCAGTGTCTTCAGTGAGGTTGACGTCTTTGCTTATATTTTACACTCTTCCATTAGAATTTTCATCAGTTATTAAGGATTTCATTGTTGAGAGCCCACTCCTGTTAATTACCATGCTTGATTTCCTCAGCAGTCATCATCACTATCTTGCTCCGTATAATAGTATAGGACAAACTGCATAACATATATAGGGCCCATGTGAATAGATTTAACTTGCGCCATCTTTAGAGGCGTTTAATCTCCTCCCCTTCAGATAAATAACATGGGGGGCCGTTCACAAAAACCTTACACTTAGTGGCAAGAATGAGATCACCTGTATACAGAATATACCTGTGTACAGAAAGACATAATTATGTCATGGAGAAAGGAGAAAGGACTCCTGGGACAAGAGGAGAAGTGGAACTGACCATTTACGGGTTTTGAAGACAAAACAGGTGACTTTCTTACACCTTTGTGGGCATGACCTCAAGATGCATGTAAAAGAGTAAGAGATTTTTAAAACATTATCCCATGGAGATTGGCCTTTATCAGGCCTTTTCCCTGTTACCCAAACATCAAGACAGAAGCAGAGCCATTTCACACTTAATTGCTTTATTTTATGGTCTAAATCACATCTCTTATCTCAATAGCAGGAGTACAACTTGGCTTCAACTAGAGCTCTTCCATGCCCTGCCGTTCTGAAATTCAATATTCAGAGGTACTCCAGTGGCCCTGAATTGCTGACACTGAACTCTTCATTTCCTGGTGCTAGAAGGAAACTTATGCTACTTAGGCCAACTGTGCCCAAATCCTGGAAGCCACAGACAACAGAAGTGGCATTTTTATGATGGGGCACTGGGGACTCCATTGGTGTCTGGTATTCTTCCAGAAGCTGGGGCAACCCTGGGTGGCCTACAAAAGGATCATTTCCTAGAGAAAGGCCAGGAAAAATTGAGGTAGAAGCTGTAGGAAAAATCTCTGGGACGGGATACACCACAGGATTGCCTTGTAAATGCTCCCCTTGCAAGGAATATTGAGCCCACAAGATGAGCCCAGCCCACTCCTCCCCTGAGGCGTGAGAGGAGTTGCCTCAGCCAGTAGTCTTTCACCTGACCCCAGGCTTTGGTCTCCTGTGGGCCCTGGCCCCTAATTTATACCCTGTAGGACAAGTGACCCAACAATATCCCTGATGACTCACCAAGCCATGACATCACTCGAGGTCCTTGCCTGGCAGCCTCACACAGAAGGTAGTATTACCTAATACAGGCATGAGAGGCTTTTTTTGTACTTTAAAAGGCATGTCCTCACTGTTGCTCATGTGGAGATGGTAATAGCATCGACTTTATATGGTTATTTTGAGGATCAAATAATATATGTAAAGCACATAGTACAGTGCCTAGGATACAGTAGGGGCTTAAAAAGGGCTTGCTTTCTCTCCTTTCCTACTTTATCTACTAGCTCCATGGAGAACTAACATTATTAAAATGAAAAGCATAGCAAAGAGAGCTCATGTGTGACTTTGTCAGCACCACCTATATGATCTTTTTTCGTATAAATTTATTTTCAGTTTTCACCATTCACTTCCACGTTTTGAATTTCCAATTTTCTCCCCATCTCCTCTCTCCGTCCACTCCAGTATAGCATGTATTCTGATTGCCCTTTCCTCCAATCTGCCCTTCCTTCTATCTCCCCACCCATTCTCTTCCTTTCTGTTTTCCTATAGGGTAAGATAGATTTCTATACCCCACTGCTTATATATCTTATTTCCTAGTTGCATGTAAAAACAACTTCTAACATTCACTTTTAAAGCTTTGAGTTCCACATTCTCTCCCTTCCCAACCTCTCCACCCACCCTCATTGATAAGGCAAGCAAATCAATAAAGGTTATATATATGTATGTATGTATGTATGTATATGAGTATGTGTGTGTGTGTGATCTTGCAAAATACCTCCATAACAGTGATGTTGTGAAAGACTAGCTATATTTCCCTCTATCCTGTGTCACCATCTATTTATTCAGTTCTTTCCTTTGATTTGTCCCTCTATCAAAGTTCTTGCTTCTGATTATCCCTTCCCCCAATTTGTCATCCCTTCCATTATTCCCCATCCCCTCTCTTATCCCCTTCTAACCTGCTTTCCTGTAGGGTAAGATAACTTCCATACCCAAGTGAGTATGTATGTTATTCCCTCCTAAAGCCAAATCCAATGAGGGGAAGGCTCACTTATTCCATTTCACCTTCCCTTTCTTCCTTTCCATTGTAAAAGCTTTTTCTGGCTTCTTTTATGTGAGATGATTTACTACATTCTACTTGTCCCTTTCTCTTTCTCCTAGTGCATTTCCCTCAACCCTTAATTTTCTTTTTTAGACATCATCCCTTCATATTCAGCTCACTCTGTGCATGCTCTCTCTCTCTCCCTGTATGTATGTATGAATATATGAATGTAATGGAATGCTATTGTGCTGTAAGAAATGACAAACAGGAAGACTTCAGAGAGGTCTGAAAGGACTTAGATCAACTGATGCTGAGTTAAAGGAGCAAAATCAGGAGACCATTGTACACAGTAACAACCACAGTGTATAAGGAATTTTACTGGTTGACTTAGCCCTTCACAGCAATGCAAGGACCTACAACATTCCCAAAGGACTCTTGAGGTAAAATGCCATCCAAATCCAGAAAAAGGACTATGGAATTGAAACGCAGAATGAAGCAGAATATTTTCTCTTGTGTTATGTTTTGTTTTGTATGGGTTTTTCTTATGGTTTCTCCCATTCATTTTAATTCTTCCATACAACATGACTAATGTGAAAATTCATTTAATAAGAATGTATGTGTAGAACCCATATATAAGCTTGTATGCCATCTCAGGGTAGGAGGGTGGAGAGAGGGGGAGGAAAATCTAAAACTTATAGAAGTGATTGTAGAAAACTGAAAATAAATTAATTAATAAAAATTTAAAAAAGAAATAGTATTGAATTATTGTGTAAAGCAAAGATTCCTTTGATGGCATTAATAATCCTCTGTGGCCTTGGACAAGTCATTGGCCCTTTGTGGACATTAGTTTCTTTATCCTACAAAGGAAAACGCTGTCTGAAAAAAAATCCTTCCTTATAAGGGATCCCTCTCTGGGAGGGGTAGAGGGAGGAATGGGGAGGAATCTAGGCAGTGGAAAAACCAAAGATAGCAATATAAATCTATTTTTTTAAATGAAGGCATTGGACTAGATGATCTTTAAGAACCTGAAACCTCTGATCCTAACTGAAGGGTGATTCAAGGAAATGAGTTTGGCATTTGGAATCAGATGGCCTGGGTTCCAATCCTGGCTCTGTAATTTGCCATCTCTAAGACTGGGGCTCAATTCCCTAGAGCTCTCTAGGACTTCATTTCTTCATCAATAAATCCAGTGGGTTGGCCTAAACAATTCCAAAGGTTTTTCCAATTTGAATTCCTACAATCATATGGCTTATGAGAGACTTATAGAAACTCAGCATTTTTTTTTACTTTGAGGAAGTTCTAATTACCAGGAAGTCTTCCTTGAAATTGAACCTAAATCTGGGGACCTCCAACATACACCCAGCGCTCCCATTTCTGCCCTTTGGGGCCAAGCAGAAGAAATCTAATCCCTCTTCCATGAGACAGCTTTTCAAATATTTAATGCCTGGGAAGTCCCCAAATTCATATTTGGGGTTTAATGGAAGGGAACTGCTATATTCATAGTCACTTGTGAAATCTTAGCAGCTCCCATTAGGGAAGACCTGAACCCAAGGTTTTCAAGAAATATATAACAATATCCCCATTAGCATCAAAGGGTCTTGAACTCACGGAACCCTTAAGCCCTTTGTATTTCACTCTCAACAAATACTCATATTTTTCAGAGAGAGAAAGACAGAAAAAGACAATTTTTTCCCAAAAGTTTTATGTGGGGAAATTGAGGGGATTAAGACAGCAAGTGGTTAATTGTGGGAACTGTGGGAACCACACTGATTCCATCTTGTGATTGAATTCTGGGTCTAGCTCAGTTCCCTCTCTACTCAGTTATGGGTCTAGTCCAAATTCTGCCTTGTGAGAAAACTTTATTCAATTGTGGGAAATGGGAGAAAACTGTACTGTATTATTTGAACCTAGCCCTTTACGGCTGGGAAGCTGGGCTACCTCTTCCTGCTGTTTAGAGACCCTTAACCAAGAACCTCGGTTATGCTGATTGGAAACCCAGTCAGATCCAAAGATCGATGCAAGGAGTTTTCTCACATGTTAAGCAACCCGTATGTCTTATCTGAAAACTGACCCCATATTGGTCCATCAGTCATTGTTCCCATGTTCCTTTGAGTACAGACACTTGAGGGGAATCAGAAACTTCCTTTTCTCATTTCAAGTAATTGTACCTGTTCACTCCCAACTCAGAAAGTGCATACTCTTTCCTCCAATTAGAAATCAGACTAGCTAATGTTGTATCCTGGTTAATTGTTTTCTTTTTAACTAAGTGGATATATCTGAGTAATTGCTTTTAATGTATAAAAGTCTGTTTCCTCCTCTTTTTGGGATCTGGGTCTAAGACGAGTTAGGGGCCTTGTCCTGATTTGTTAGGCAATTGATGTGCATTGCTTAAGCAAATCAGTATGCTCAGAAGAGCAAATCTTGGTTTTCCTCAGTCATTTTATCTTTCACCCATCACATATGTCCTATGGATAATGTGCAATTTCAACTTTCAGTTTTTTATCAGCCAGTTTATTCAGTGGATCATTGTATATTTTGTTCTGTGTATGTGGTTTTTTATTCTCACCAAGTGCATGAATTCTGCTCCTAAACCTAAGACCATCAAAATGGACTGACCAAATAAATATGTTTACCCACATTGTAAAAGTCAAACTTCATCCATTTTTTATTGGATCCAATGTTTATTCTCCTTCAAACATTTTAGTAAAAAAAATGCATAAGTTTGAGATAGTATCTCGTCTTGTAAGATACATTTAGTAAGAAAACGTGGCCATGCTGAGAGATAGTTTATGAACTGAACATGTAAGCCCATTAAAACAAACCAAAAACAACACTTAAAAATAGATGGCGCCCCCATGCTGGGAAAACCAAAAGCAACAACAGCTACGAAGAAACAAAATTGCCCATGTTGTTCTGTGGGATGGGTTCTTAACCTGGGGTCAGACGAATTCTTTTTAGAAAATATTTGGTAACTACTTCAATATAATTGGAGGCCTTTCTAATACTATACATTTTATTTGATGTCTTTAAAAATAGGATTCTGAGAGGGGGATTCACAGGCTTCCCCAGACTGCTAAAGGGGTCCATGACCTCAAAAAGGATATGAACCCTGAGCAGATCCAGTATCTATCGATGTAAACCAATATATAACTTAGAGGGCAAACATGGAGTAGTGGTTGGAGAGTTGGGCCATGACTCCGGAAGGCCTGCGTTCAAGTCACTACCCCTTCTTGAGATCCACAGCTCCCTTTGAAGTTCAGCTCAAGTATATTTTGTATTTACTTACTGCTATGTAAGTAGCACCCACTGCCCATCCCACCCTTCAATACCTACCTGTAATGGCAATCAAATTAGGATCTTTTGCTGTTTTTGTTTTATTAAAAGTGCCTTTGATTGAATAATGTGATTGGGGAGGATCTTTCCCACCCACTGATGGGCCTGCCCACTGTGGGAAGCTTGCTTAGGGGAGTTGTTTTGTAGGAGGGTCCCAAGTACCTTTTGTTTTTTTCTACTGAGGCACTGGGTCAGTGGGTTATGCTCTCTGGCTCTAAAAAGTGTATAAATACTCTGAGGGTGAGGTTTTACTTTAGGGGCTTAGTTTTTGGAAGAAGGTCTGTGTGCCAGATGAGACTCTGGGAAGCTGCTAAGCAGCCCTGTATCCGCACTGTGGCCCCAGATGTTGGTGCTTCCCTCTCTGGTAAAGATATATGTATGTTAGTGGTCAGGCAGTTTGGAAGCACTGTCTGTTGATTTTTTTTCTCTGAAATTTTGACTGATTTTCTCTGATACCTGTGCTTGATTAAAGTGATTGCTGACCCCTCAAAAGTTGCTTTTCCTTTTATGAATGCAGATCTAAGAACCTGTGATCACAGGCCCTCCCCCCACCCCCAGCTGTGTATGTTGGGGTACTTACTGTCACACCACCTAGTAGAATGTAAGTTCCTCAAGGACAGAAATTGCTTTGGGCTTTTGACCTTTATGTCTCCAGGGCCTACTAAGTTCAGTGCCTGGTCTAAGGAAGGTGCTTAATAAACGAGCATGAACTTAACCTCTTGGTGCCTTTATGGCACAAATGAGTGTAAGGGAGGGGAAGCGAGATTCTATCCCAGGAATTTCCCATCTCAGAAACAACAATAAAAGAACAAGACAATGAAGTCAACCCTCTTCAAAGAGCTAGCTCCCTCACTCTGATGTTTTGAATATTCCATGCTTCCATCCCACTAATAATGTAGATGAAGACACAGTCTGAAGTCACGATAGATGATTTCATGAGTGGCTGTAGAATGGAAGGTCTTTGTAGCCCAAACACCTAGAACAGGGCCTGCCTGCATTTAGGAAGCACCTATAAGCTTATTAGACTGGAACTGTGAGGCACTAGCTGAACGAAATTTATCATCCAGTAATCAGCCCTCTAAAGCCCGGAGCTCAGCGGAAGCCCACATGCATAGTCTCTCACTAAGGCCATTCCTGAAGCCTTGGTCATGTTTGCACTCATTTGGCACAGACTTCAAGGACCTGGTGATGCTTTGCCAGGAAGAAGCAAAAAGGGAAGCTATTAAGAGAAAAGCTAGGGATCTTTGATAAAAAGACTAGCTCTGGATTCCATTGATTTGATCAAGTGAATGAGATTTGACTATATGTGAATGTGCTTTACCTTCTGACTTTCTTTGTTGGAGACAACTCAATGGCTTCCCCAGAATTATGGTTAGAGGTAGTAGTAGTGACAGATAACATAGTGTCTAGACTGGAGTCACTGAAGGAAGTTAGCAATTTATGGTCAATTACATGAACTTATGACAAGATATCCTATTACCTCTTTATGTGCCGATTTTAACAGTGAACTTTGGTTTAAAAGCATTTTAGGTGAAAGGGAAAGCATCTCATTCTGGATTGGGTTTTGTGGAATCTTGTTAAGAAATCTTGAGCCTCACAGGCCACTGGGAATACATGGGAGCTCTAAAAGATCAAGAAAAACAAGGTGGACCAGTGGTTTGATTAAGCAGTTTGGGTTTTGTTTTTTTTGGAAGAAAAGGACTGAGACCTAACATGTTCAGACTCTTTAAGAAAAGAAGCAGCACTGGGCATAGGGGATTAGCCAATAAGAATGGGCCAGATGAGAGAGCCAGATCCACTAGGGACCAGTGTCTCAAGCCCTTCCCTGGATCTGTTTCAGACTCTGGATGGACAAGGCCTCCCGACTCCCCACTGGTGTTGCTGCTCTGCTCCTAGTCTCATTTCCTGTTTGCAGCTTCTGCTCCTCTCTCTTCCTCCTAGCCCAGACTCCAATTTACGCAGCTTGGGAGGGCCAGTGCCACTGAATGGTAGAAAGGCATCGGGGTAGGAAACAGGATTAAGGAGCCTCACTTTAGAGTCTGAAGGCAATTCAGAGGCTACCTCATCCAAGCCCCTTCTTTTAGAGAGGGGGAAACTAACTCAAATGACTTGGCCAAGATAATACACCAGGTAGTGAGCATCCAAGAACCTACTCAGCTACCCCAGCTATCGGGAGGCTCACATGAGACTATGCAAGTGAAAGCTCATTGCAAACTGTACAGCACCATATCAGAGCATAAAGTGAGTTGATGAAAGGTAGACCCCATATCAGTGTGAGGAGTTGTCCCCAATCAACATGATAAACTTGCTACAAGCATCTTATGGGTGCTGTCCAAGGAGGCACACTCACATACTGATAGCTTTCTGATTTGGCTTCAAAGACTGGGATTACCTCTTGCTAAATAAATAGTCGACTGAGGCTCCAAGGTGCTGCTCCTTGGTGGTCCATGAGAAGGAGTCCTTTAGGCATTTTTTCTGTGTTGGGTACAACATGAGGTGGCATGCTTAATAAGAAGGTGCCCTCATTCCTGATTATTTCCTTTGCTTGGTGTTTTGGTATCACCAACACTGTGCTCTACTCTGGTTCTGATGAAAGCATTTTGAACCATAGCTACATGGGAGAACTGATAGTGAACCCTCTTGGCCAAAAGATGGTGGTCTATGGGTGCAGAAAGGATGCTAGACATAATCAGGGTGATGGTTTGTTTTGCTTAACTGTACTTTCTTAACCTTGGTGGGCCCAGAGTGGAGGGAGGTGGGCAGGGGAAGTGACTGCTAGATTTTTTTAAAAGTACATTAATAACACATTTTTTAAAATAATGGTTGCATGGCTGGAATGCATGGCCTCCCAAGATGACACTTAGTAAGATGTATAAGTTCTGGTGTGTTTGTTAAACAATCAGTTTCCTTACTTTCCAGTCATAGCTCATACATGAAAGTAAGGGCCTCCAGACACTTGAACCTGAAAGGGAAAACGTGAAGAGGGTCTGGAGCTGTGGTGGAATCCTGGAGGCCAGGAGTGCGGTCAGGAATGATGGAAAGCATAACTCGACTTCCTGGAATTAGTATTCGGAAATACTTTCTTCTCTTTCCTAAGTGTCTATCCAAGTTGCCGAGTTTGAGTATCCACAGAATAAAAGCTGACTTCTAAAATATGCTATTAATTTGAGAGGCAAATGTTGGTTGTCACAGAGAGGAAAGAATTTTGTAAATAAGTGACTCAATTTTTCTTTATCTGCTCTGCCTCCGATCTTCTATTTCTCATTCAAGGACTGATAACATCTCTCATCATACAAAAGACTGATGCTGCCTCCTCAACAAATGAAGAAACTAGATCTGAGAAGCCAGACTGAGGCAGGCCAGTAAAAGGATGACATTATATGCCATTATTGTTCAAAGTCATTTTATTTTTGCCTCACTGGGGAAAAAAAAAGAACCTAAATCCATATTGGCAAATACTTGCTTCTATGAATTTCAAACTAGGGTCTCACAAAAAGGAAAAAAATACCTTGCAAATAGCTTCCCATGGTATGGACTTGTCCAGATGAATGCAATCAAAACATGAAGTGGGCAGAGGAGACAACGGGAGGCAGGGCAGACCCTGCCCATGACCACACCCCATGACCGACTAGGGACTGTCAAAATAAAAATCGATAAGTTGGGGGGAGCCAGGCTGAGGCCGTCAAAAGGTCGACTACTTTCCCTCCCCTGCCATTTTGGCTTCTGAATCTCCTTTGAACTTTTTCAACTTTGAATTCCTAAATACGCAGTTGAGTCATTCACCTTTCTTAGCATTTTCCCAAACACTCTGGTAACTGACTTGGCCTGCTTTTTCACATCATCCCTGCCCTGTTCTCACCTCTTCTGCCTCAACCTATTATATAGGAGGTGCTATGCTATGGGATGTGGTAATGGGAAGGGGAAAGGGAAAGGGAAGGAATATACAGGGAAGAATAAAATAGAATCCCTGCCCTCATGGAACTTGTACTTTAATAGGAGAGATCAGGGAATGAGAAGCACACAAATAACTGAAATGCAATGGAGAATTTGAAAATATCTTAAGAGAAATACAAAGATGGTGCTCTGGGGATTCCAGAGACAGAACAACTACTTTTATCTCAGGGAACCAGGGAGGAGGTGAGCTCTGAGCTGAGTCTTGAAGGGTGGGTAGAAATTAGACCAGAAAAAAAATCAGTAAATCCTCTGGAGTCAGTAAAGACAAATGATCAACACTGGAGCTTCTGAAGGAAAAATACCAGGACCTTAAATATACAACAGAAAACTGTGATATGAATTTTTGCAAGTAGTTTTGTATGAAATTGTACTCAGTTTGGTTTGTTAACAACTTCAAGCTAGTGAATGAATTATTCAATAGCAGGAATTAGCTTTTCTTGAATAAACTTAGTGTGGCACATCATCATTAGTTCCCTGTGCATGTGACCCCAGGGTGGCAAGGCACAGGATCACAGAGAACCTTGAAGGGCAGCGAGCCAACAGACACCTGGCCAAGAGTTTCCTCCACAAGAGAGACCTCCAAGGAGGGGGCACCCATATCTTCCTGGGGAACTTGGTAAAAAATTGATCTCTGCCCCCTTCATCAGGCATACATTTGCCTACAACTTCCACACCTTGTTCCTAGCTCCAAATTCAAATACTTGATGACAGCTATCATGCCCATGCCCTAATTCAATCCAACAATAAATTTAATCAGATTGATTTTGCCAAGGTAATAAGCATTCAAAGATCATAATTAATTGGATCCTGCTTGCAAGAAGCTTATGATCTACTAGAAGGCTACTTCTCAAAAATTTGAGTTTACTTATGATAAGCATAAGGGAGTGCAGGGAGGGAAGGGGGTAATATGCTCTAAGAGAATTCCAGGGAGGAGGACTGCTCTAAGGACTGGGTGATCAAGGGAAGGCTTCCAGAAGGTGAGCTTGAAAGAGGATAAGGGTTTTGACTGCTGGAGATAAAGAGAGAATGCATTCTGGACATGGGCATAGTTTATGCAAATGCGTACAGTCCTACCTAGGAAAGTTCAGGAACCTGTGAATAGTACAGTTTGTCTGGAACACAGTGTGGGAAGGGGAATGTTGTTAAATAAACCAGAGGAGGGAGGTCATTTTGAGTCAGACTTGGTTAGGGCTTAGGTGCCAGGCTGAAGAGTTTAGATTTGATCCTAGATACACTAGGGAGCCATGGACAGCTTTTTAAAAAAATTTGTTTTCAGTTTTCTATCACTTCCATATATCTTAGATTTTTTCCCCCTCCCTCCCCCCCTCCCTCCCCAAGATGGTGTACAATTTTATATACATTCTATACATACATTCTTATTAAATGCATTTTCACCTTAGTCATGTTGCATAGAAGAATTAAAATGAATGGGAGAAACCATAAAACAAAACAAAACATAACAAAAGAGAAAATGGTCTGCTTCATTCTGCGATCCAATTCCATAGATCTTTCTCTGGATGTGGAAGTCATTTTGCCTCAAGAGTCCGTTGGGAATTTTTTAGGTTCTTGCATTGCCGCGAAGGACTAAGTCTACCAGAAAAATTCCTCGCACACTGTGGTTGTTGCTGTGTACAAAGTTCTCCTGGTTCTGCTCCTTTTGCTCAGCATCAGAACATATAAGTCCTTCCAGGCCTCTCTGCAGTCTTCCTGTACATCATTTCTTATAGCAAAATAGTATTCCATTACATTCATATACCACAGTTTGTTCAGCCATTCCCCAATGGATGGGCATCCCCTTGATTTCCAGTTCTTGGCCACCATAAAGAGAGCAGCTATAAATAATTTTGTACATGTGGGACCCTTGCCCATTTTTATGATTTCTTTGGGATACAGCCATGGACAGCTTTTGAGCAGGAGGATGGAATGGTAGCACTTGTGTTTTAGAAAGATTTTTTTTTATATTTGTATGAATTTAAATTTAAATTCATTTTAATGACAATATTCCAAGTGGGGAAATGATGAGATACATGCGATGAAAGATGATGCTGTGAGGCAGAAACAAGACTTGGGAGATGGGGGAGGAAGAGTAAGAAATAACCCATAGATTATGACTCCAGATGAATGATAGTAATTCCCTCAACAGGAATATGGAAATATGGAGGAGGGGTAAGCTTAGGGGCAGAGATGATTGGTTCTCTTTGGGACCTATGTTCTACATACAGACCAAACATCCAGGTTGAAATCCCTGGTACATAGCTAGTGACATGGGACTAGGGCTCAGGAGAGAGACTGAGTCATCTAAACAGGGATAGTAATGGAACCCAAGGAAGCAGATGAGATTACCAAGAGAAATATAATATAGGGAGAAGAGGTTCCAGGACAGGGACCTGAGAGATGATTACCCTAAGGAGGCAACAGATAGAGGTGATGACTTGAAACAGAATGAGAAAGAGAAGTGTCATGGAAGCCACAGGAGGAGAGAACACAGAAATAGTAGCAGCAGCAGTGTCAGCCTACAGAATCCCCTTGTGTGCTCATCAGTGGACAAAGGAGGATAAGCTCAGGGCTGAACCATTATAATGGCCTCCTAATTACTGTTCCTGCCTTCAGTGTCTCCCCTCCTCAATTCTTTTTCTACAGAGCTGCCAAATTGATATTCTTATAGTACATCTGACCATGTCATTCATTCAGGAGGGGCAGGAAGGATAGATAATGTTAATGGAAGGATCTCTCAAGGCTCTTCACCCCTTGGTCAAGCTGACTCAATCTGGGTATTCACCAATAACACTAATGATAATAAAAATGAGAATGATGAAGGCGATAAGAACGACGATGATGAAAATGACGAGGATGACAATAACAACGCTACAGGGAGTAAGAACTGAACCAGTGAGTTTCGAACACAGGTAACTTGCAGACAAGGCAACTCTGTCAATGAGAATCCCTGCAACTTACAGTCTTAAAGAGTTGCCTAGAGCACTGAGAGGTTAAATAACTTACTCAAGGTCACACGGCTGATAGGTTATAGGCAGAATTAGAACCCAGGTCTTCCTGGCTCTGAAGTCATCTCCCTAATATATCATATTCCCTCTCAATACTGATAGAGCACTTAAAGGTTTGCCAAGTGCTCAGACATTTATATATGCTCATTTAATCCCGACAACCATGCAAAGTAGGTTTACTTATCATCTCTATTTTACAGATGAGGAAACAGGTTAAATGATTTGCCCACGCCCATGCAAATGTTTGCGACAGAATTTCAACTTAAATCTTCTGGACTCCAAATCTGACACTAGGCCTTGGGGTCACGTCCCATGAGGAGACAGACTGAGAGTATGGCATTTGTCCCAAGTGGTCCTTGACTACAGCTGGATCAGAGAATAGAACTTGTGGACTAGAGCCATCACTGTGGGTATTATAATGTACCACTGAAGATTTAATGAATATTTTTTACATCCTTGACTTTAAAGAAAAAATATTTTATCTGTATTTGTAGTTCTTAGCCATTCTCTCAGAACAATTCTGGGCCTGATTCAAGTGAAAACATTTTAGAAAATCAATCCAAAGCGATAATCCAATCCTCTTTGAATGCACAGGTTTATCTATATTGTTATTAATCATGTATTAAATGTCCTCATTGTTCTAAGCACCTTATAGAACTTAGAGAGACCTGACGCTGCCATTGATCTCTAGGTGATGGCAGAATGGTAGATGGCACATTCATTTCATTGCTCAATTGATTCATTAGAGCACCTACATACTACAACGTGGTGCTAGAGAAACACGTGGAAGATCGATAAATAGCTTTACACATTATAGAATTAGAATTGAACTGGGAAAAGCATTTAATTTCCTGGCAAGTCTGCTGTGGGTTTGATAAACAGTCGAGTTGCTCATGGAAGCTGTGTGACCCTCACCTCAGCATGCATGAGAAAGAGATTCTGGATTTGGCTGATGATGAGTAGGTGCCAAGAAGACAGCCACGGAGATGGTCGTAGATGAGGAAGCTCCTTCTACCAGTGCAGGTCACCATGTTCCCTGCAACTAACAAGTTTTGGAAAGTTGCATAGAGCCCAGAGATGAAGTGACTGGCCCAGGGAGTAGGCCGGCATGTGTCAGAGACAGAATTGAAACCGAGATCATCTTCCTGGCTCTGAGACAGTTCTCTATACTGAAATGCACTCTCTATATGTGCCTGTTAAGGGAACATTATAAGACACCAAGCAAAAGCATTTGTTAAGTGTTTACTATGTGCCAAACCCTAAGGATACAAGTACAAAAATGAAACAATCTCTTCTCTCCCCCATTTTAATGGGAGAGAAAGCAAACACAGGAAACCGTGACCAGAAAAGCCTCTTACCAGCCATGACTGGCCTTGATACACAGAAGACATCCCATGCCAAGTGGCCTCATTGCTGCTCTTACCGCTATATCTTTGCTGAGGTTATCCCCCCATTCCCAGAACACACCCCCTCCTCATCTCTGTCTTTGAAAATCCCTCACATCCTTTGAGTGCCACTTCTTACGGAAGGTCAATTACTGCTAGTTCCTTTTCCCCTGACATTGCTTTCTATGTGTTTTGTACTTCAAGGTAGCCCGGCAGAGTGAAGACTGGGCCAACCAAGGAGTCTGAAAGACCTGGGTTCCAGCACTGACTCTGTGTGACCAGGGTCAAGTCAGGCAAATCTCTAAGACTCAAAGTTATGGCTGAGTTACAGGTCTACAAGTAGAAACTTTCTGTGCCTCAGAGTTCACGCTGGTGAAATCACAGGTATGGGCCCATTGTGTACTTGTATTTCGTCATGTGTAGACAATGTAGCTTTCTCCCTGCAGTCCTTCCACCTTCCCAGAATCAGGCTAGGTTCCAACTGTCCCACAGTATACTTGAATTCAGCACTAGGAAGGAATAAGTAAATTATGTAGAATTAATAGCTCCAGGCCTCTACTCAACCTGACTGTATCCATACCTCTGGAATTCCAAGTAGATTCCAAAGGGAGGGTGTCTTCTGCAGGGGCCTGTTCTCACCTCTCTTGGGTGTGAGAAGGGAATGTGTACTCCGGGCTCAGGTCAGGGCAAAGTGGAGATGCCTACTCTGGGCCCAGGCCTTCTGTTCGAGCTCACTGGGCCTGCTGTTCACTAACAGCATTTTGATTTAGTCATTTATTAAAAACCAACTGCTGGCAATTTGTCACAGCCCATCTCAAGATTTTGACCTAAAAATAAGGATAAACAGCAGTAGGTG
Source organism: Notamacropus eugenii (assembly GCF_028372415.1). NCBI lineage: Eukaryota > Metazoa > Chordata > Mammalia > Diprotodontia > Macropodidae > Notamacropus > Notamacropus eugenii. The sequence continues at coordinate 94,055,375 of NC_092879.1, read as the reverse complement.
CTTGGCCTGGGCATTTTCAAAGAGAAACTATCAATTCTTTCTCTCTGATGAATTTTCTGCGATTTGTAATTATAGACGGCCACCATGGCCCAGAGCTCCGTCTTTATAAAGGAGGATGCTTCATCTACTCAGTGAGAAAGTTTTCCAGACAAATAACCCAAATCAATTTAGCCACTTCCCCTTCAAGGGACAAAAGAGAAATTTCTCTAGTGTTTCCAAACACTGCCGAAAGCTGTCACAAGTCCAATTGGGAAGCAAACTTAGTACAAATTGTGTTCACCCAAGCAATCAATTGCCCAGGTTGTTTGTTCTCCCCTCCTTCCAAAAGTAGTGCTTTGTCTTGGTGCCACTATTCTTAGGTGAATGCAAGATTTCCAGTAAAAGTTCTCTGCCCAAAGATTTCCCCAAGCCTTCAGTTTGCTGCTGAACGTTTCCCTGGGAAGAGAAGCTAGTGAGCCAACAAAGGCAGTGGAGAGATTGACATGGGAAAGTGGTGATGAGCGGCTGATGGGCAGGCTGCTCCAGAAAGCTGGGGCTCCACAGGCCCTGGAGAGGCCTAGCTTTAGCTTTAGCTGTGAGACAGCTCCCAGCTAAGAACAATCCATTTTCCCAGTGGGTGAATGGAATAGAAATGTGCTGACCTCAGCACAGAGACAGGGAGTCATAGAACACACTGGGGGCAGGACGTTGGTTTTTCTTGGCTCGGCTGCGAAAGGATAGCAGATGCGGGTGCGATGGGTTGGGAGGTGTTGGGGGGAATTCTGCAAAGGAGGCTCCTAGAGTACCGGAGGGTCGGGTGGGGGGGAGGTAGGTGCAACTTCAGATGCTAGTCAACTTCCAATCATAATTCCAGGCAAACATAATGCAGGTACTCTGGAAATCACTTTTTCACTTGTCTTTGTGGGGCTCAGTTAGAACACGTAGGCATGAGCAGTGAGCCAAAAGATAGCCAAGACAGACAGCATGGGAGCCAAGACTCAGCTAGCCAGGGGCCTAGAATGGCATGGACAGCTTTAGAGCCTAATTTGCATTCTTCTCTCTTCTCCTTACTTCAATCTTTTGCCAAGGAGCCATAATATCTAACTTTCAATTCTTCATTCAGCGTAAGGAAGAGAAAATGTCCAAAGAATAAAGCTAGCCAGATACCTGCATCACAGTCCTGAAGCCTTCTTTTATCAATAGATAGGGCTCCATTTACTAGGAAGCCACAGCATTGCACCAAGCTTTTGTTCCATGAAGATGTGGGCTTACTCCTGAAGTGCCTCTTCCTCTCCTTTGCTGTGGAATCATGGGAACATGAATACAGGAGTCTTAGGGTATGGCTTAGGAGCCTAACTCTGCTACATCAGAGCCTCCTCCCCCAAGAAAGGGATTAGACTCTATGGTCTCTACAATCTGGCTTTAAGTCCTCTTTTACGGTTCTGTTTAGCTCTTCCTCTCTCTAGATTTTTTACCTCAAAGTAGAATGGAAAATGAAGAAGGCAACTCCCTCTACAGGGTTAAAGCCTGTGGGACCATCCTTACCCCTAACCTGACTTGCAGGAGCCACAGTCAGGCCCAGGGGCAAGAGCACATACTGAGTGACTTCTCATCACCTGCAATGTTTGGTCTGAAATTATGAGTATGGCTCTGATAATCTAATTTCTAAAAAAGACCACTGATTTCTTCCTAAGAACTAGGCCAGCCTGGTACATACATATGCTACTAGGTGAAAAGCTATGGATTAGCATCCAACCCAGGCAATTATGCTTTTTTTCTAAGAATATTCTTTTTTCTCAAAATAATTGACATATATGAATATTAATCTTGAATTCACACAATTTAGACCAAGACTTCAGGAAGCACAAATACCTTAGTACAACTAAGTTGAACCATTTTCCTAGTAAACTTGAATTGGTACTAATTACACTTCAGAATCCTTAGCCCATTCCAAGGAATGAGCTTTCATTTCCTGTCCTTGATGCTTCTGGGGAGCAGTGTCACACAGTGGATAGAGCACTGGACTTGGAATCAGAGAGATCTGGATTCGAATCCAGTCTTTGCTGCTTTCTAGTTGGGTGAGCACTGGCCAACGCACCTCTCTGAGTCCCGGTAGAGGAAGTGTCGAAACCAAGGTGATCTTTGAGGATTCGCTCTATGTTTATTGAAAAACCCCAAGGTGTCAGTGTCAGTCTTTCATTGTAACCCACTGCTCCCACTTGGGCCTGCTCAACTTGGGTCCTTTGGGGCTTCACTGAGGGTGAAGGTCAGGAAGGTGCCTCCTTAGTGCTCTGAGTACCAGATAATTTCTTCTAACAGACCAATTCCCTCTGGTCCTTTGTCTTCTTTCCATCACTATGAGACAGAGTGAGACAGAGACAGAGAGAAAAAGGGAGAACACAGCCATAGTTCCCCCATCTGCAGTGCCTGTGATCATCTTGTTTCCAAACACATGATTTCTCAACACCTGACCCACTTTTTCCTGCTTAATTCCTTGTTCTTTTGTTGCTAGAAAAATTAATTTGCATCAAATTGCTTTGGATTACACATTCCCCACCTTGGCAAGGTGTTTTTAGCCAATGGAAAACAGGGGCAGCGATGCCCCTTTTGTCTTCATAACATCTTAAAACTCATTTAACAAAATCCACCTCCAGTTTTCCTTCCAAAAGAATTAAGCAGTAGTGTGCTCATACCACCTCTGCACAGATCTGATACACGTGTTACACATACATGCACACATGTACACACACATATACACACATCCATATACACAAGCAGCTCTCAGCAGGGGAAACAAAAAATACAGAAAAAAGTGAGCTTGGCAACAGCTTGAAAGGCAAAGCTTGTCATCTGGGGGAAGATTTTGCCTTGTCTATTTTTCATGCAAATTCAAATGACCCTCAACTTCAAGTCACACTGAATTGCTACCGTTAATGAAGGGTCTCATGCAATTTCGTGGTGCCCTCTGACCCCAGGCTGACTTTGGAAAAATAACCCTTGAAGCAAACGAGGTTGTATCCTCTGTAGTCACCATAAGACTGCCAGGACAACTAGTCAATTAAATGAGCATTTCTTTATTAGGTGTCCAATCTGACCCTGGGCACAGGGCAAAGCACTGGAGTGCCACAAACAAACACTAACAAGAGCTTAATAGGAGGGCCAACATTTAAACAAAGAAATAGAGGCCACTCAAGGACCACTGGAAAGTAAATTTGCCTCATATTAGACAGTGCAAGGGTGCATGGGGCTGCCCATGTAGCAGAGGATTCTTTAGTATTTAGCTGATGTAAATGGGGCAGGAGCAGGTGACCCAACTATTCCCTCAGGTGGGGAAGGGGTCAGATCCCCTTTAGTGATGTCATCCTGAGCCTCTGCAGCATCATTCTCAACTCCTCATCTGCCCCCAGTCCATATATCGAAGCAATTGTCAAATCTTGCTCTTTCCAGCTCAACAATATCTCTTGCATGCGTGCCCTTCACCACCTTAGTTTGGGATCTTAGTCAAACCAGTGCAATGATCTCCTGATTGGTCTCTTCCCCACTTCACTCCATCCTCCACACTACTGGCTGGGCCACTTGTATGATTTCCCTTTATCTCTGGCCATCTTGGTCAAAGACTTGGACATGGTATACTGTGTGGGTCTGGCCCACCCCCTGAGGACCTAACTGACATAAATATTCCTCCTCCACCAGCAGGATCTCAGATCTCTAAAAGTCCCTGGCCCTCTGAAAGTCAGAGGTAGTGAGGATCCACACTGACTTGGTGCTCAGTTATCACAGGATTTAGAGGGTGGGTACCCCTTATTAACTGCTCATTCCTTATCCTATGGTAGATAAATTCCCAACTCCCACTCTATCTCTGGGTTTAAGGGACCTGTTTGGGGAAAAAGGCTCTCTTCCCACATTCTCATCCCTATATACTTCATCCCTACACCTCTCTGGTCTGCATCATCCTCTGCCTTCCAGTTTATAGATCCATGATTCCTCTCGGGAGCCCTCTGGAATCCTCATGTTCCTCTTAACCAATTCCCATTTACCCTAGATCTTTTGACTTCATTCACTGTTTCTGTATTCTTGTTCTCTAGGAAATATGGCTCTCCCTAGAAGACACTGTGTCTTTGGTCCTTCTCTCCTGACCTTTGGGCTCTTCTTGTTCTTCTCTGAGGCACACCCCTCATGCCTATTCTTAGACCGGCTCTTGGTCATCCCATTTCATCTATCTCTCTTTGAGAATCACTATGTCTACCTCCTTGTGGCAGTCATTTCCAAACTTTCAGGTCATTTTTGTTCTTTTTCTCCAGGAGTTCAGTAGTACCAGACCCATAGTCCTCCTCTCCATCCTAATTCCTGCCCTCATACTTTGGAACCTTATTAATGCATATAAATATCCTCTCCAACTCCCCAGCCTCCCTCTTCATTAACATCCCAAACTTCCATTACCTCCATCTTCACTCCACATTAGTCATAAGAGGACGGTTAGATCCTTGAGTTGACCATCACCCATAATTGCTCCACTTCCATGATCCAACAACAACATCTTATTTATTCTTCAATCTCTTCTTCTGCTTCCCCTCTCCTGAGCCCATTCTCCTTCCTTAGTCCTTCCACTCTTCCCCATTCTTCCAATCCATCAACCATGTATTGACCTTTCTTCCTTCTCTTCATAGTCTGGACTATCTGGTTCATTCAACTATATCTGGTTCATTCAAATTCAACTACAGTTTCAGATACCCTTGAATCCCTTACCCTTCCATCATTCCTTACCAAACCCCAAGTCAGGGCTACCTCTCCCTTCTGCCTTTTCTATCACTACCCAAACAATGCTAAATGTTCTTGTACATATAAATTTGTGCTATCTCATCTCAACTAGTCCCTTGATGCTACATAGCAATCCTTTTTTTTATAATTAATTCCTTATTACATGTTTTCCAGTGATTATTCCAAACCTTCTCTCTCCTCAGACTTCCAACCCAACCTCTTCCTCTTTCTTGTCAGTAGAGGAACTTGCCCCCTCTTTTCCTGAAGAAGTAGAGGCCATCTATCTCAAACTCCCTTTTCTTTTCCACTCCATATTTCAAAATATCTCTTCCTCAACCCCCATATTTTCCTTCTTTGCTCTAGTCTCAGATAAAGAGTAGCACTAACCTCTCTACTTGTGGTCATGACACCATCCCTTCTTTCCCTTCTCTTGGAGCTTGTCCCTCAATCCTTCTCTCTCTTATCTCTCATATTCAATCTCTCTTTATCTAGTGGTTCTTTCCCTTATGTCCATGTAGCATCCTTTTTGGCGATGGGTCATGGAGCAGCTTACCTTCCCCTGCCCCACAACTTCAGAGCAGGTGCAGATCTCCTCCTGCTTTCTGTCTGCCATAAAGATATTTATACTTGGCCTATAAGCTGGAATTCTGTGGATATACTAAAGGACCAATGCCTGTCCTTCAGGTCTCTTCTTGGTGGCCTTAAGGTAGAAAAACAGCCCCCCCCCCTCCATAAGCAAACAGCCTCCTAAGCAAGCCTGTGCAAAGGGATGGGGCTGCCTCCCATTTATCTTTTCCCATACACAAAGCCTTGTGAGATCTCAAAAGGCAGCCGGCATCTTCCACCTTCCCAGATACTTAAGTAACAATGGTCCACTGAAACATCAGACCAGTTAAGAAAGAAAGAGTTGCCTACAGACAGAAAATACTGGAAAGGAAAGAGGTCACTCGGTATTTATTGGGTTGTACTCAGTAGAGGTGAAACATAAAAGAACGAATGAGCAGGGCAGGTCTGTTATAAACGGCCCAAAGAGGCCTGTGTGTTAGCCTCTTAGCTGACTGTAATTGCTCTATGAGTTTTGATTACTTTTCTGTGTGAGAAAAAAAATTGCCTGATTCATGTCTGTACTTCACGTCCTTTTTTTTTTACTTCTTCCTCCACCCCTACCCCCTGCTCTTTGCCCCTATCCCTGCCAAAAAGAACTGCTCAGATTTCAGTAGAAATGTTCCTTGGGAACCTGAAGTGGGAGTGGAAGCAGGGAGTCCTGGGCAAACCTTGAGGGCAGGTGAAGGTCAGGGCTGGGTGAAGGCAGCTAGCCACTACGCTTGGCCCATCAATATTTCAAGGCATCCTCCACTGTAAAAAGAAAAACCAAAAGCAAACATTCGCTGACCCCTGTTAGCTCCTCAAGCAATGGCTCCATATCTCTCCTCGCTTTCACAGCCCAGATCTCTAAGATTTCTAGCAGAGTGTAGTCTATGATGGATTCCTTTATCTCCTTACCTCCCAATCCTTTCTCGGTTCCTTCCAATCGGCTCGACTACTCACTGAATCTCTTCTCTTCAAGGTTACCAATGACCTCTTCATGCTGAGTCCAGTCATGCTCAGCCTCTCTGCAGCTTTTGACACTCTAACACCTCCACTCTTTGGATCCGCTTCCTAGACTTCCTCCAACCATCAAATTGTGATGATTCTATGACTATGCAATGATCTCTGAGATTGTGAGATTCTATGATTATGTAAAGCTGTTCTCCAACCTTAATTCTGTGGTCCTCCCACTGATACAATCATTCCTTCTCAATCTTTGCTAGACTGTTCTCCAGCCCATTAAATGGTGGAATCCCCCAAGCCTTAGCTTGGGCCCCCTTCTGATCCCTTCTAACACTTGGTGATCTGATCAGTTCCATGGGTTCAATTACCACTGCAATCCAGATGACTTCCAAACCCATATATCCAACATTCATCATTCTCTCGGGATATAGTACCACATCACCAATTCCTGACACATAGGCATCTGACAATGAACACATTACAAATAGAACTTGTTATCTTTCCACCAAAACCCCATCCTTCTCTCCTCCACACTTTGCTCCTGTTCAGGATACCACCATTCACCTAGGCCTTCAGTTTCTCAATCTCTCTCACTCTTTCATATTCTATCAGTTGCCAGGTCTCGTGAATCTAAACTTCACAACCTCTGGTATCCATCCCCTCCTATCCACTCACAGTGCCTTTACCCTAGTTCATCACCATTCAAATACACCATGGAGATAGTCTCATAAACTGATCTTGTCTCCAGTTTCTTCCCACCTCATGCTCCACATAGCTGCACAGGTGACATTCTTAAAATATTAATCTGGCTCTGGCATTCTGCCACTACCACCACTCAAAAATCTTTCAAAGGCTCTTGGGATCAAATGCAAAAGAGAAAGGAGAAATCCTAAACCCTACATCTGGCTCTCACAGACTTCTCAAATCTTATTTCATATTTTCCCCCTTCACACACTCTCCATTCCAATCAAACAGACCTATTAAGTGTTCCATGTCATTGTACCCAAGGAAAGCCCCCCATGTCAGAAATGTACTCTCTCCTCCCCTCCTCCTTGGAGAATCTCTCCTTCCCTTCAAAGTTTAGGCAGTGCCTTATGCCTGAGGCCTTTCCTACATTCCAGACCACCTCCTTACCTTAGCACCCTCTTGAAATTACATGGTATTATGGAAGATATATTGAAAAATATCCCCCTCACTCTGGCTGCCCCCTTCCCTTTCACTCATATGCCTGAATCTTCAACTAAAAACTGGAATTATGGACCATGTGAGTAAGATGCCAGTTGCAAATAGTGATGTCTTGTCTTTATTTCTTTGCTAAGCAAACTGAACTGTGTATTTCTTAGAACTCCTGGGTTTGGAGTGACCTATATTATTTCTGGAAACTGCTTGGGTCTTGGAAAGGCTTTGGAGGCCCAGCCAAGTGGTAGATGCTTTATTAGGTATCACATATGGCTTTTAGGCCAAGAAGAAATACTGCACACTATCCAAACATGTTTTCTCTGTTCCTGTGGGAAGGCAGCTGTGCTAAGCCAAGGTCATGAAACCAGGGCTCAGTTCAACACAAGAAGCCCAGGGGTGGGGGCTTAAGAGCCAATTATAATTGGCTAAATCTATAAGAACCCCACAACCCCCAGATAGTAAGTTGGAATGGTCACCCAGAGAAAGACCAATCTTGGGACAGGAGATCATCTACTCTCTGAGAACCATAGAGAATTTGGTGATTCTCTAGAGAGTCCATTTGGCTGGGTGGAAGAGTAACCACAGGTATGATACTGGGACCCCCCAACTCCCGATTCTTCCTTTTGAAATAGGAGCAGAATAATGGCTACCAAAGCCAGAGAGTTATTAAATTAATCTAGAATATACACTCCTGAAGGATAGGGGTTAACAAAAAGACTTGCATACACTAGGCACTAAACAAATGCCTACTGGAGTGAAGTGAATTGAACAAGCAGAAAATAGCACCTAAACTCATCTGCCATATTGAAAGGGTAGTAATGGACTGTCATGAACTGCTGAAGAAACCATTTATGTGGTTGGTCCAGCCTGGATGTGGTTGACAGAAAAGTCTTTATTAAATGAACTAGAAACTTACCTGTTTTGCTTCTAAGGCAATTGATTAAGACAATGATATCAGCCAACTCAAAAAGTACCCTATTGTGCTTGGCTCCCAGTGTTCCTGAAGTTCACTCAGAGTTTTTAACATCAGTATCCTAAAATAGATTTCTCTGAGGAAAACTAGTAATTTTACTACTAATAACATATGGTTCTTCAGATAAGAAGAGAATGTGTATTTTGAGACATGGCACATGGGAGGCAGTGTGGTGCAATGGAAATGGCTATGGGCTGGGATGTGAGGGGTCTCAGTTCTCATCTGGTTCTACCACCAAGACATTTCACCTCTCCATGCCTTAGTTTCCTTATTTGTAAAATAGGGAAGTTAGGTGTCTAAGGTTCCTTCTACAAAGAATCTACGAATCTTGACTAGTATTGGGGATGAGATCATAAGCTTTGACTTTGGAAACAATCTTAGAGTTCATCCAGTTCAGTCCCTTCATTTTATAGCTGAGGAAACTGAGGACAAAAGAGGCTTTGTTATATTTCCAAACCATGGAGTACCAGAGCTGAGATTTATAACTTAAGCCCCCCTCCTTTCAAATCCAGTATTCTTGAGATTTATGCCATGTTATTCATACTTTTCATCCACTTTCCTTCTCAGGGGCAACAGCATGGATTTACAAAATGGTGGGCAACATTTCAGAAGTAGTCTGAGGCCAACGAACAGAGATGAATGAACTGGCCAGATGCAGATCAAGCCTATTCCAAAAATCAAAGGGGGCTTCCATGGAAGGTCAATTCAGCAAGAATATATTAAATGCCTACTATGTGATAGAGGCACCCATACAAAGCATCTCTTTCCTCAAAGGACCCAAACTGTCCTGGAAGAACTGGTGCTGGTGGGAAGATAAAACATGAACACAAGCAAATCCATACAAAGCAATTTCAAGAATGAGTGAGTGAGTGAGTGAACACTAACTAATAAAGGGGAATAGGCAAAAAGGACCTTCCTTCTTTAAGAGGTGGCACCTGAGTACCACTTGGAATGAAGATGGGAATGGGGAAGATGAAAGTGAGGAGAAAGTGAATTCCAGACTAGGTGTGTATATATGTTGGGGGGGGGGGGGAGAGACATCCAGGCAAAGGGGAGGAGGTGGGAAATGAAATCTCATCTATAAAGCAGAACAGAGAGGAAGGGAAGTGGAATGGAAAGGTTAGTTGGAGGCAGACTATGTTCAAATAGCTGAGATGTTGTGACCCTCTACCTCTGTCCTCCTTAGTCTGATGTTTTCTTTGCAGGCCAAGCATTTGAGGGAGACCCTCAAACCTTTCTTTCTGGAATTAGAGAAAATCTAACAGGAAGCATTTGGAGATGTTAATAAGATCACATTCCCTTCCTGATTTAATTCTGAGCCACAGAAATGTGGCCTCCATCCCCCAAAGTGGCATCTGAAGCATCACTCCTACTTTGATTTATGTCTCAGGATACTTCTGAGGTTCCCCTCACTGACGGGAAAACAAAAATTACATTTTTCATATGGCTATTACACTGAAATTACCATCAGAAAATTAATGCATTTAATAACTGTCAAAAAACAGTGAAAAATGTGTCTGAAACCTGAAGACAACTATATTTCTGAATCCCTTCAGCCTCTCAGAAGCATCAGATAACAAGATACTGGGCATTATGCTTTTACTCAGGACTCTCTGTCATTGGAAATTGAGGTGAAGAAAGGCTTTCTTTATTCAGCTTGAGCCGAGAGTGCTGAAATAAATAAAGGTCCAAAGCTTATATGCTTTCCAATTTGTACAGGGGTGAACATCATTGAATTCTAAACATCTGCACAATTGGTAAACAATAAGGCATCATTCAAGGATTTTAAAAAGTCAGATCAGAACCAAAAATCCACAAAAAAATCCCCCAGGGTGGAGTGTCCATGGGACCTTTGATTCAATTTTATTTGGCAAGCATTTATGAAGCCCCTCAGATGTGCCAAGAAACATGCTGGGGATACTGTCTTTAAGAATCTTACAGTGTTCTTTTGTAAAGGATCATAATCACTGGTCTAATAACTTTTGGGGTGTGCTAGTAAATTTAGCAACCTTGGGAGGAAGGGGAAGACATGGGAAAATGTATGCAGGACACATTTTTCAGTTTAATCTAAATCATTAACACTTAACAACCAACAAAATAATAAACCAAGCACTGATTTATAGATTTCCAAGGTGTAAAAGCTCCAATGAAAATTTAACAACCAGGGTGGAGTGAAGATGGCAGAGTAAAAGGATGGTCCTGTAGAAGTTCCCCTCCATAGCGCATAAAATACCTGTAAAAAATGACTCTAAACAAATTCTAGAGCAGCAGAAACCACAAAACGATAGAGTGAAAGAGATTTCCAGTCTAAGGCAGCCTGGAAGGCTGATAGGAAAGTCTATCTCCCCAGGCACGGAGTGCAGCGCAGCCTAGCCTTGGTTGCACAGCATGGCACAACATGGACAGGACCAGAGAAGGTTGAGGCATGGAATCCCAGGTAGCAGCTGCAGTCCAGATCGTTTAACCCACAAATGCCAAAGACAGCTTCAAAGGTCAGTGAGAAAGCTCTTTCACCTGAGGGAGAAAGGAACGCAATCTGACCCTGCCAGCAGCAGCAACTGCAGTAGCAGCGTACAATTTTGGAGCCTTCAGCTTAAAGACCCTGGGGGAATTGAGCCACTGATCTGGATCTCATCCTTGAGTGGCAGCCCTGGGGTAAAGAGTGCTGGCTGGTGTGGTGGAGCTGGTGGAGGCACTGAAGAGGGAATTCTACTCACAGAATCTGGGCAGAAAAGTTTGCAGTAGCTCCCAGATCAGAGCGTAGGCCAGGAGAGGAGTAAACACCTTTCCCTTGATTGTGCCACCTTGGAGGAACTGAGAACTTACAGGTCCCCAGAGTATACCCTCCTCTTGACAAAGGACTCAAAAGTCAAGTAACTGGTTGGGAAAATGCCCAAGAAAAGGAAAAAATAAGACTATAGAAGGCTACTTTCTTGGTGAACAGGTATTTTCTTTTATCCTTTCAGATGAGGAACAACAATGCATACCATCAGAAGAAGACATAAAAGTAAAGGGATGATATGCAAAAAATAAAATTAAGGGGTGAGAGTGAGAGAGGAATATATTGGGAGGAGAAAGGGAGAAATGGAATGGGGCAAATTTTCTTTCATAAGAGAGGCAAGAAAAAGCTTTTTCAATGGAGGAGAAAAGGGGGGAGGTGAGAGGGAAAAAGTGAAGCTTACTCTCATCACAGTTGGCTTGAAGAGGGAATAACATGCACACTCAATTTGCTATGAAAATCTATCTTACACTAAAGGAACTCTGGGGGGAAGGGGATAAGTGGGGTGGGGGAGATATAAGGGAGGGCAAATGGGAGGATGGAGCAATTAGAAGTAAATACTTTTGGAGAGGGACAAGGTCAAAAGAGAGAACAGAATAAATGGGGGGACAGGATAGGATGGAGGGAAATATGGTCTTTCACAATATGACTATTATACTACACATATATTAAATTGCTTGCTTTCTCAGTGGGGATGGGTGGGGAGGGAGGAAGGGAGAGAAGTTGGAACTCAAAGTTTTAGGCACGAACGTTGAAATTTGCTTTTGCATACAACTGGGTAATAAGAAATACAGATAATGGGGTATAGAAATCTATCTTGCCCTACAAGAAAAGAGAGAAGATGCGGATAAGGGAAGGGAGGGGTGTGATAGAAGGGAGGGCAGATTAGGGGAAGGGGTAATCAGAATGCACAGTGTTTTGAGTGGGGGGAGGGGAGAGATGGGGAGAAAATTTGGAACTCAAAATTTTGTGGAAATGAATGCTGAAAACTAAAAATAGATAAATAAATAAAAGAAAATTTAGCAACTGGTTTTCCATTAGAGCTGGCTCCAATATAGTCCTGATTGTACCCACTGACCTACTACTGTAGAATTCCTGGCTTCCTTTGAAACACAGCTCAGGAATGTAAGTTCCTTGAGGGAAGAGGCTATTTTGTTTCTGGTCTTTCTAGCCCCAGTTTCTACCACAGAATAGTTACTCAATAAATGTTTATTATTTATTGCTGTACATGCCATAAAGTGCTGGCTTCCTTTGGGTCAGTGTGGCTACCAGGTAGAAGGTTCCAATGTAGCTTTGTCACAGCACCAATCCTCGACAATAGTGTGACATTCAAAATGTTTCCCCCCCTCATTTTCCCATTCTCAGCTTTTTCCACCTTCTCCTCCCACACAGAATCACCTCTTTACTAAAAAGGTACCCACTTGTTTGGTTCCTGCCACCTTTTCTGCAGTCAAATTGGTCTTTCTAAAGCAGATTTGCCACCAGTTTGTTTGTACCCACTTACTGGCCATTAGGATCTTGCCCCTGACTGTCCCTAGAAGGCCTCAGGCCATGTGGGTGCCCCTCCCTCTCCTCAGATGTTCTCTATTCCCATGAGGAGGCCTTAGGATGCTCAGAAATACATATAGAATACTGAATCTTATCAGGTTGCAAGGCCCCAGAGATCACCACAGGCCCTCACTGATGGATTCAGAATGGAGATACTCCCCCAACACTCTTTCCTCTCAGGGCCAGTCCCTATCTCCCAGTCCCTCTGCCTGGCTCCTCCTTTGCTCGAGTCTCTGACATCAAGGTGGCCTTTCTCCTTTCCAAGCCCAAGCCCTTCACCTGAGTCATTGATAGAATAGGAAGAGTTTTGCCCTTTGATAATTCTCTCTTCTTTTTACTTCACGCCATCCTTTCCTACTTTTTGAGCTACTGACAGATTGGATTCTCAGAGCTCAATCGACTACTTCTTCCCTCCTGGTTCGAGGGGTAACCCTTAGCAGTTGGAGTGGTTTTCTATTACTATTGTTCACAAGCCCCCACCAATGTGCTCCATTAGGCAGTCAGGGATAAGTAGCTTTTAGAAATAAGTTTTTCCTAAGGTAGTATAGGAAGAACAATTGGTACAAAATACTTTCTCCCCTAAACCAGGGATATATTGTCTCATGAGAAAATATAAAATCCAGTGGAAAGTAAGCTCAAGCTTAGGGAATTCCCATAGCCAAAATAAACTCACACCTTTAGATGACTCAAATTATTTTGTTTCTAGCCCTGAGCCGCTCATGAAGTTCTCTTGAAATGGAGTGCTCTGCCAGACTCTGAGAACTAAAGCTGCACTTCTCACAGGTCATACTCCCTGATACCATCTTTCTTTGATTGTGTGTAGTGTGTTCTCAGTTCCTAGTTGCATGCATTATTTGTTTCTGGCCTAGTCTCTTTGTGGGAAGAAGATGGAGTAAAGATAGGGAAAGGAGTGTGACACTCCCTCTGACCTCCCTCCATAACTGATAGGTGCAAGGATCTGGTTCCTCCAAAGCTTGACTCCTCACTAACAGAATCCTTTATCTGATACACAAAGGCCCAGAGATGCATTGATTTCTTTCAACCAGTCTCAAAACATTTCCTAGCCTGGGTCATCTTTTTCAGCTAATGGCTCAAAGCACTTCACTCCTCTTAAGCTAATTAAGGATGAGCTCACGATGCTTCAAAAGTCATATTTGGGTCTTATTCACACTTATGTCCCACTTTTGATTGATTGAATAAAGATGTCTAGGCCTTCCATGTATATTATGGGTGGGTGGGAGTGTGAAACAGTTCTCTGACCCAAACACGTTCAGATCTTCCCCATTCGCAATCATCACACAATCACATCATATCCTCATGTTAGTCTTCCTATGTCTCTTCTCCCACTTACAGTCAAAATTCTAGGAAATGTTGTCCACGTCTATCACTTTCTCATCTCCTACTCACAAATCTCTTGTAATCTAACCTCCAGTCTTCCATCATACCAAAACTTTTCTTTCCATGGCTACCAATAAGTCCAATACTTTTTCTCGGATGTCCTGTTTGACTTCTTTCAAGCTCTTGTCAGCATCAGCCACCTTTCCTCCAAACTATGTCTCCCCTCCCCTTATCTTCTATGACAAGCATTTCTCCTAGCTCTTCTCCTCCTTTCTTGCCTTGGTCTCCCTTGCCAGATGATCATCTACCTTCCATTTCCTAAGTGCTGGTGTCCTCTAACATTCTAACATGGGCTCATTTCTCTCCCCTTTCTCTACTCTCTCCCTTTATGATACCATTAAGTTTCGTTGGTTAAATGATCATCTCTAAGCAGATGACTCCTAAATCTACATATTTAGCCCCATCTCCCTCATGAACATGATCAATATCTGTCCTACATTACCAGCTACCTACTGGGCATCTGCTCGAAGATGTGCCATGACCATCTAAATCTAAGCATGTCCAAAGTGGAACTCAGTCTCACAATTTCAGAGTCACTCCTGACTTTTCACCCCCTAGAGACAATCAGTTCTTGAGGCCAACTCCTCTATTAAGCCTCTTTTGTACAATCAGACTGCCTTGGTTTGGCCCCTCATCAGCTCTGGTCTGGACTGTTTTTCTCCCAAGTGGTGTCCCTGCCTCTGGTCTCTCCTCTGTTCAATCTATCCTCCACACCATTGCCAAAATGATCAAGCTAAGGCACAGGTCTGAATATGCCACTCCCTGGCTCAGCAATCACCCATGCTTCTCAATTTCCTATAAGGTTGTAGAAGATGCTAATTTAATTCTCTTTTTGGTATCCACAATATCCCTCCTGACTGTGAATTTGCCTTCCTTTGGTATTGTTTGCCCATGGACATCATCATATACAATTCACTTCAATAACTCATTACACACCTGCTCTGTCCCAGACACAGTGCTAGGGGCTGAGATGTATCACTCACTTTTCTCCAGCTGTTGTCTCATCAGCTACCTTATCACCTGACCTCTCTAGGGCCTCACTTTCCTGGTTGGGGATAGCCTGTCCTAGACCACTATTTAGGGAATCCCTAGCCTCACCTTCTGACCTGGGCTCATGCCCCACTTCACTCCCTACCTTAGCAACTTTTGGCACGGGGGTTTCTATACATTGCCCTTAATTCCCTCCTCTTACCCCCCCCCCCGACTTTGGAACCCAGAATCACCATCAAATCAAATCTGCCATTGTACCTGGATGGGATCCCCACAGCAAAGTATTCCTCGCTGACTGTTACCTTTCTTTGCATGTTTGGCTCCTCCCTTAGAATGCAAACTCCTTGAGGCCAGAGACTGCCTTTGTTTTTGTATTTATGTCCCCAGACTCAGCACTATGCTTGGCACACAGGAAATGCTTAATAAATGTTTTTTGAGAGATAATAATGAGAATGACAAGTAGAAGCCCATATGGCTCTGAGAAAAATTGAACTACAAAGATTGAGTAGGGTTGGGTGTGTGCCCAGCCCCATAGCGCTGCAGGGATGCTATTCAGCATGGGCGCCACATTATAGTGTGGCTGCCCTTCCTGCTCTCTCTCATGGTCCTTAGTTGGCAGTTTATGGGTAGTCAACCTGATCTCCAGCTTCCTGGCTCTAGAGAGGCAACCTTGCTCAGGTGCAAGGCCAGAGGATGGTGATTATTGGCTGACAGGTCACTCCCTTGGCTGTGGTTGTCATGCAAAGTGTGTGTACCTTGTGGAAGGCTGTACAAGCAGGGTGACTGGGAGCAAGTGAAGGCAGGGGATGCTTCAGGGCACTCCTCCTGGCTCCTCAATGACATAGGCTCAATTTGGAAACTGGTACCTTTTACTGATAGTCAATAAACATTTATTAGGCACCTATGATGTGCTAGGAAGAGCTAGTGACACAAAGAAAGGCAAAGAGCCAGGTCTGGCCTCAAGGAGCCTACACTCTAGGAGGGGGAGACAACATGGAAACAGCTAAGAATAAATGCAAGGTAGACACGGGATGAGAGGAAATAATCAAGTGATTGAGGAGGAGCACAAAAGGCTTCTTGCACAAGGGGAGACCTGAGCTGACACTTGAGGGAAGTTGGGGAAACCAAGAGGCAGAGCATTCCAGGAATGGGGCACAGACAGGAAAAAGGGAGTTTCTTTTTGAGGAACAGCCAATGTTACTGGATTGCAGAGGTGTGTGTATGGTGTGTGTGTATGTGTGTGTGTGTGTGTATGTGTGTGTGTGTGTGCTGTTTGTGTGTGTGGTGTGTCTGTGTGTGTGTGGTGTGTGTGTGGTGTATCTGTATGTGTGTGTCTGTGTGTGTCTATATGTGTATGCGGTGTGTGTGTGTGTGGTGTGTGTGTGTGTGGTGTGTGTGTGGTGTGTGTGTGGTGTGTGTGTTGTGTGTATGTATGTGTGTGTGGTGTGTGTGTGTCTCTGTGTTAGTGCTGTGTGTGTCTCTGTGTGTGTATGTGGTGTGTGTGTGTCTGTGTGTGTGGTGTATGTGGGTGGTGTGTGTGTGTCTCCGTGTGTGGGGTGTCTGTGTGTGGTGTGTGTGTGTGGTGTGTGTGTGTCTGTGTGTGTGGTGTGTGCGTGCGTGTGGTGTGTGCGTGTGTGTGGTGTGTGTGTGTGTGTCTGTGTGTGTGTGGTATGTGTGTGTGGTGTGTGTGTGGTGTGTGTGTGGTGTGTATGTGGTGTGCGGTGTGTCTGTGTCTGGTGTGTGTGTGTCTCTGTGTGTGTATGGTGTGTCTGTGTGTGTGGTGTGTGTGTGGTGTGTGCGTGCGTGTCTCTGTGTGTGTCTCTGTGTGTGTGTGTGGTGTGTGCATGTGTCTGTCTGTCTGTCTGTGTCTGTGTGTTGTGTGTGTTGTGTGTGTGTATTTGTGTGTGTGCCTGTGTGTGGGGTGTGTCTGTGTGTCTGTGTGCAGTGTGTGTGTGTATGTGTGTGTGTGTCTGTGTCTGTGTATGGTGTGTGTGTGTGGTGTGTGTGTATGTGTGTGTGTCTGTGTGTGTGTCTGTGTGGTGTGTGTGTGTGATATGTGTGTGGTGTGTGTGTGGTATGTGTGTGTGGTCTGTGTGTGTGGTCTGTGTGTATGTGTGTGTGTCTGTGTGTGTGTCTGGTGCGTGTATGTGTGTGTGTCTCTGTGTATGTGGTGTGTGTGTCTGTGTGTCTGTGTGTGTGGTGTGTGTGTGGTGTGTGTGTGGTGTGTGTGTCTGTGTGTAATGTGTTTGTGTGTCTCTGTGTGTGTGTCTGTGTGTGTCTGTATGTGTGTATGTGTGTGGTGTGTGTATGTGTGTCTGTGTCTGTGTATGGTGTGTGTGTGTGTCTGTGTGTGTCTGTGTATGTGGTGTTTGTGTGTGTGGTGTGTGTGTCTCTGTGTCTGTGTGTGTCTGTGTGTGTGTGTCTGTGTGTGTGTGTGTGTGTGTGTGTGTGTGTGTGTGTGTGTGTGTAAGACTGGCAAGGGAAGGGCAGGTTATGAAGGGCTCTGAACGCCAAACAAAGGAATGTATCATTGATCCTAAGGATGATAAAGAGTCGATCAAGAAGGGTGCTAACATGGCCAGATGGGCACTTCAGGGTGATCACTTTGACAGTTCAGCGGAAGTTGGACTGCAATGGGAAGAGACTTGGGGCAGGGCGTTTCCTGCCACAGCGGGCTATTACAATAGTCCAAGCATAAAGTGATAAGGAACTTCACCAGAGTGGGGCAGTGTCAGAGGAGAGAAACAGGTGTATCCAAGAGATGTAATGCAAGTCCAATCAGCAGGACTTGATAACTGATTGGAAATGGGGAGGGGGAGAGTATAAGGAGTCAAGGGTAACTCTTGGGTCATGAGCCTAAGTGACTGGAAAGATGGTGAGCCCTCAAAAGTAATATGGAGGAAGAGGGTATCTGGGGATGTGGTGAGTTTAAGATAGCCACCGGACATCCAGTTTGAGATAGCCAGTAGGCACTTGAAGATGGCAGACGAGGTCAGCTGAGAAGTTAGGACTGGATAAGTGGACTGGAGAATCATCAGCATAGAGATGATAATTGAATCTATGGAAGCTGATGAGATCATCAAGTGAAGAGCCCTGTGGGACACATATGGTTAACAAGTTTGACTTAAAAGAAGCTCTGGCAAAGAAGGAGCTTGCATATGGAGGAGGAGAGCAAGGGGAGAATAAGATCGTGAAAACCTAGAGAAGACAGTATCAAGGAAAAGAGGGCAATTGAAAGAAAGGTCAAGAAGGATGAGGATTGAAAAAAGGCCTTTAGATTTGGCAAATGAGATTTTTCCTAACTTTGGAGGGAGTATTTTGAATGAAGAGGTCAGAAGTCAGACTATAGAGAGAGAAGAAAGGAAGTCGATGTTCCTATTGTAGAAGGTTTTCTGAAGTAGTTTAGGCACAAAAGGGAGGAGATAGATGGGATAACAGCTAGTGAGAATGGACAGATCAAATAAAGGAGACACTGACATGTTTGCAGCGAGGCAGCCAGTAGGCAGGGAAAGACTGAAGGTTAGTGAAAAAGCAGAGATAATAGAGGAGGCAATCTGATGGGGGAGATGGATTGGCACCACTTGCACACATAGAGGAGATGGCCCTGGCCTTGTCAAGCTTTCCTGTTAGCCTTTGGACCAAAGTTAACAGCATCCTAGCTTTGCACCATTCTCCTATTTTCTTTTGTTTTTAAAGAATATTTTCCCCAAACCCTCAACTTTCTTATGGGATTTATTGGCCTTCTTTTTCAAAAATGAATACAAAACTTGTCTTTCCATATTCCTGATCTGACTCTGGCCAGACACAGGCATGAAAAGAAACCCTTGCCCACTCCAACGCGTCATCTATCCTTTTTTTGGAAGCTGGTTCCTATTGATTCCTTCTTCCTTTTTCCTCTAAATACAGAGTTTTGTGTTGCCACAGAGAATATATCAGTGGTACTGAGGACGAGCCATCCCTCTTTAGGACCTGGGTCTTTGTTAAACCTGATTTTGAGAGAAGGTTAAGAGGAAAGAAAAATGGAGTCTCTCAATAAACTATTCCTCTCCACCCTCTTCCCCCCTCTCTTAAAAAGAATACCATGAAAATGAGTCCAAGGTGCTGTTAAAGTCATTTTTTCGACTTCTCTCTGTGGTTAACACAGGCCAATGAGTTTTTGCTGTTTCAATGCCTTGATTTCTTATTTTCTTAATTTGGGGCTTCTGGTTAGGAAGGTATTTAGTTTAAAAAAGTCACTTTATGTTGCTCATAAATCCTTCCTAATTTTCATTCCCAGACTCATTGTTCATCTATAGCTCATTTCAACCTTTAAGCCCTCTCCAAAGTAATCTGAACATACAGAAGCCAAGAAACAAGTGAGCTTAGATCGTCTTCCCAGACTAGCCTGTATGTTAAATTCTTTTCTGTCTGGTCAAAAAGAAAAGAGAGAGAGAGAACAAAACACCCAGCAAAACCCCAATTCGCCTATGCCCTTTTACCCGGGTTCTTCCATCTTACACATTTTATCTAGTAAAATCACCCGAGGCAGGTAGGGTCCCTCAGCTGGGGTTGGTGAGTCCTGAGGCAGATTGTGGCCACAGGTATCCCCTCTGAGCCCCAGGGCTTTGTCCTACTAGCCACATGGCCAAAAAGGCCTTGAGTTGTGAGTCTTTGGGTCGTAACCAAGGAATCCTAATAAATGCTTGTCGATTCAATCTTACAGTAGAATGTAAGCTTCTCGGGGGCAGGAACTGGTTTGCACTTCATCTCTGTATCCCTAGGGCCCAGCAAAGTACCTTGTACATAGTAGGTGCTTATTAGACTAGACTGGCTCAAGAGATAGTGACAAATCATGACCTTTTCATGGAAATCTGACTTCCTCCTCATACTTGTACATTCCACATACATAGCCAGAATCTCCAGTATTCAAGAAGCAATTTTTCCCTTCGAGAGGGATGACTGCTGCCTTCAGCTCCCTGAAGAGGAAGCCCATGGCAGACAGACTCAATTTGTTCTACTTGGCCCCAGAAAGAGGGAGCCCGGGGCCCAAAGAAGGACACATTTTTTCAGTGAGTGTGATCCAGAAGTGGTAATGAGCTTCCCATCCCTTGGAGGGCTTCTAATAGAGGCCAGGTGTATGATATAGGAAGGATTCCTGCTTAGCTGGAAGTGGCTGTAGAGGAGTGTTGTCCAATTCAAATAGAAAGAGATCCCTATGGGCTGTGCATTGATGTAGAAAATCACCTTCACATGTGACTCACATCGTCTATGTTGTATAGCATTTTTAGTTTTGTTAAACATTCTTCAGTGCCATTGGAATCTGGTGAAGGCAGCAGTCTTGCCTAAACTAGGCACCTCGGGTTTAGACGGCCCCTTCCAAGACTAACATTTGGATTCACCCATTCTGCTTGGTCTTCAGGGTGAGATTTCTGTTCCAAATATTATTACTATTATTAGCAATAATAATAATATTTACATAGCACTTTCAAGCTTGCAAAATTCTTTACCTATGTTAGCTCATTTGAATCTCCTAACAGGCTTGTGAGAAAGTGATTATTATCATTCCCCTTTACAACTGTGGAAACTGAGGTTGGGAGAGATCCGGTGACTTGCCCAGAGAAGCATTTGAGGCAGTAGTTAAACTCAGTTTTCTGACTCCAAATCCAACCCTCTATCCATTGCGCCACCTAGTGACAGGTCAAGACTTCAAGGTGCAAGTAATCCACAACAGATGAGTTCACCAAAAGAATGGACTGTTCAGAGGGGTTTTGGAAAGGCTCATAAAAATGAGCTCCGTCCCAAAGCAATTCCTCCTTTTAAGACAGCCAGAGCTCCAGAAACTTAAGAAGAACTCATCTGTGCTTATGTGAGACCTGTCTAATTGCAGCACTAATTACTACCACCAGTTCTCAGCCCCCTACCTCCACATACACAGACCCACCCCAAAAGCATGTTTTTCAAGTTGATCTGGAAAAATCTGAGTTGTCCTTATCCCAGCCCCAAAGCCTTGGGATTTGTTCCAGCTTCAGAAAGAAATATGTAGGAAGCTTCTGAGCTGAGCCAGGATTTTGTTTAAGAATCAACAAAACATCCAGGGCCTGTGAGACCTTTGTGGAACCCTGCAGGCTTCTCCTGACGGCAAGCACCCATTCTGAGGGTACAGGAAGAGCTCTGAATGCTGGGGGCAGGATGGGGAAGGAGGGAAGCACTTGCCTTTTGGTTCTAAAGCCTTATTCCATTCCTTGAAATGGTATATGGAGATCAGAACTGCTAAGAGACTGAGATTTTAGTAAAAGACACATCTGGTGTCAAACTACACTGTCAACACTGCACCGTCATATGGAGAATACTTTTGCTGAAATTAAGGCCAAACGGGCTGAGTTATAGATAAATCCAAAGGGACTAATTTCCCTTTTGTTAGAGTTAAAGAAATATATGAACATGTAATCACAACCCAAGGTCTTCAATATTCAATTTGGGACAAAATTGTAATAGAAATGAGACATCGGCGAATGGAAGACTTCCTCCGGGACCCCGGTCTCATCTGTGAGAGTGGGAGTTGGAATGAGGATCTTTACAGCTTATCATGGGCCACAGAAAACATGCTGAGCTATATTTACTGATTAAAAAAGAACAGAGAACGTGCGCCAAGTCAAGTCAACAAAGACACATAAAGTCCTTGCTACATGCCAGACTCTGTGTTGATCACTGGGGTACGGAGAGAGGCAAAAACCGCCCCTGCCTTCAAGAGGTTCACATTCTAACAGGAGAGATGATGAGGATGACAATGACAACAACAACAATGGCATACACAAAACTACACATATGTAAGACAGAGATAGGGTACATTTGGAGGTCAACCCAGAGAGATGGCATTAACTAGCACGGAGAAGGAAGGCAAAGATCTGAGATGAGGCTTGAATAAAGCCAGGGTAGCCAGAAGGCAGAGATGAGCCTGGACAGATTCAGGAAAAGTCACTACATCAAGGGACTCAGTTCTGCCAGTACAGTAATACGATCCAAAAGACCCCTAAAAATTAGACTTTACACTGCTGTACTATATAAGTAGTAGTCCTCTAATGCGTGAGCAGCTAGGTGGTGCTGCAGCGAGTAGAGCCCTGGGCCTGGGGTCAGGAAGACTCCTCTTCCTGGGTTCAAATCCAGCCTCAGACACTTCCTAGTCGCGTGACTCTGGGCAAGTCACTTAACTCTGCCTCAGTTTCCTCATCTGTAAAATGAGCTGGAGAAAGAAATGCAAACTACACAAGAATCTCTGCCAAAACCCCAAATGGGGTCATAAAGAGTTAGACACAGCCGACAAATAACTGAACAACAACAACTCTAATGGGCATTATATTCAAATATGGAATCCCATTGGTACTTGGGTTTATGCCACCATCACAGTCTACTCTCTACAGTAAACCAAATAGCAAAGTATTTCATTGGAAGCAAACCGTAAGGTAGGCAAATGGAAGACAAACATCTCAGCACTCATCCTTCACTGAGTACATCACATCTTTGAATTCCAAAGAGTAGCTTACAAGACAACATGGAGCTTGTGTGGCTTTGAGCAAATCCTTTCTCTGGGCCTCAGTTTCTTCCTCTGTAAAAAAAGGCAGGGATAGGGGGACATACTGGCCTAGAAGACCTCTAGGGTTCTTCCAGCACTAGATCTAGGATACCCTGAAAAACCCTTCTCTAAGACTTGATAGTGCAGGCCTGGGTTCAGTCTCTCTCTGCAGCTGAAAGATCCTCCAACTAGGTCAAACTGACCAGAGCTTTGGCCCAGGGCATTAGTTAAGCTCTAGGAGTGTCCTTTGTCTCTATGGTAATTCATTGTTCCTGTGCCTCAACATGATGGAAGCACAGGCTTTAGTTCAACTCGGACCTGAAGAAGACCCCCTCTATCTCGTACCCAAGGAGTTATCAGGCAGCCTTTGCTTATCTAGACTTTCAAAAAAGGGAAGCCAACTACTTCCTAAGGCAACCCAGTTTACTTTACAAGTGTGTAGTGATAAATGTTAACTAACCCTATGAAAAAAATGATACATATAACCAACTTTTCAGTTTAATCTGTATTTTTCTCATTATTTTCTTGTCTAGAAAACTATAAACCAAGCCCTGATTTGTAGCATTTGCCAATTTCCAAGGGAGAAATGTTCACATTCTGGAGTTTCTTCAAGTCACTACAGCACAAGCTTGCTTTTAACTGATAGGAAGCTTTTCCATTCCCTACCAACGTTTTCTTGCCTAGTTACAACTTTTATCTCTTGTTACTATTTATACCTGGGTCTCCACCAGATCAAGCCCCCTACCCAACCCAGAGGCACCTTCTCCACACCCTCCCTAGTCCTGTCATTGCTAGAGACCAGACAGTCACATCTTTAGAGTGCACCCCTATTGCTGGAATTGAGGCCAGAAGGCCTAGCCATAACTCTGGCCCAAGTAGCCAAGACCAAGAAAATCTGCTGTATTCTCTCTGGTGCAGGCAGTCAGGGGCAGCCAGTTCCAGGGGAACCAAGCTTCTGTGGGTACCCCCAGGCTCTGATCAGGCAATCCTAGGCTGTTATCAGATATACACGGAACAACGCCTAGTGAGAAAAGTCAACCAGAGAGCATTCTGCCCTATGTACCAGGCCCTGTGTGCAGTCAGTAAAACCCAACTGCCTCCTTCCTAGGATTGCCTAAACATCAGCCCTTGAATGGCACTTTGTGCCAAACCTGATTGACCAACTGACAACTGACATTTCAAAATAATGTATTTTGCTGAACACGACTGTTATTAAAAGCAATTTGGTGTCCTCTTTTTCTTCACAATGCACAGAAAGCCTATTCTGGAGTAATCATCCCCAAGAACGAAAAGAAATAAAACAAGCAGTAATCAAAACACCTTTTTCACAGGGAAGGAAAAAAATGCAGTTTTCCAATTTCTACTCAACTCTAAAGGTTAAACAAATTTTCCAAAATTTTAGAGAAAGATAAAAAATGTGGCAATGATGACATTGTCTAAGCCATCCCCAAATCACTGAGGGAAAAAATGGTCAAAGAAAACAGGAGAAAGAAGATTGGCCTTAAGGAACAGAACATGTGTTCTAGTCTCAGCTCTACCACTAACTCACAGCACAACAGAAGGCAAAGGAGGTTATTTTCCCTGTACTTCTCTCAATTTCTATCTCTGTAACACGGTGTGGAGAGCGTTGGGGGTGGGGGGGAGAACTCATTCTATGGATCTATACCCCTTTCAGTCAACCAACCAGACTTTTCAAAACACTCAAGTGCTTGTCATCAGGCACATAAGAGGCTGACCTACTTTTCATCTAGAAGATATTTAGGCATTGTAGAGTTATGACCTTAAAGTAGAAATCAAGCCCACTCCATATGACCCTAGTTCTTTGAATTAACACTCTCCTATGTGGTTTTTCTGATATCTATTTTTACATAGACTTTTTTCCTATATGCTCTGAAATAATTTCTAAGGCAAAAAATTGTTTTATACAGTTCAAATGGGCTCATACTGGTTCAAGTCTGTTTTGACAGGCTGCAGAGGTTCAGAGAGGTTTTCTCTAGTTCAAACTTGTTTTGACCAGTTCAGGCAAGTTCAGAATAATTGGATCAATAAACAAAATGGAAGGCTGCTTTTTTAAAGATCAATAAAACTGTTATATTTGATGCAAAAGAAGAGAAAGAAAAAAAAACAAAATCTGAAATGAGAAAAAGAAACTTAAGGAATAAAGAAAATGCTCAGTTAGACAATAGTCAATAGCAGTTCTTAAATGCCTACTCTGTGCTAGGCACTGTACTAAGTACATCCCTGTACTTAGTACACTGTACTAAGTAGATCCCACCCATCCCCACCCCCCACCCTCTTACTCCCCCACCCCACCCCACTTCACAAAAAAAAAATCAGAGAACTGAGAGTATAAAAGAAATGGGCAAAACAGGGAATCAATTAGCTAAGCAAACCAATATCAGAAGGAGAAATTAAACAGGCTATTCATAAAATGCCACATAAAAAGGCACCAGGACCAGATAGATTCACAAGTGAAGTCTGCCGAACACTTCAAAGAACAAATAATCCCTACACTATGTAAACTATTTTTCCACAGTAAACACAGTATCTCTCTAACTCTTTCTACAAGATAAATACGGTCCTGATCCCATGCTTGATAAGGATAAGCTAGGGAAAGAAAATGATCAGTTGGTTGTTTCCATTTTGTCCTATCTATAGTTTGTTTGTACACCCGTTGTTGCATGTTGCCTCCCCCACTAATCAGTCTGTGAGCTCCTTGAAGGCAGGGACTGTCTTTTGCCTTTCTTCATATCCCTAGGGCATAGCACAGTGCCTAGAACATAGTAGGTGCTTAAAAATGTTCCTTGTCTGGATGACAATATCCCTGATTAATTCCTATCCAAAAAGTTAAATAGAACATTGGCAAATAGAATACCATTATGAATAAAATTATTCATTAAGATCAAGCAGGATTTATACTAACTATGCAAGACTAATTCAATATTATGCAAACAATATAATAAATCATCTCAATAAGTAATACCATTAACTCCATATTCTATCAATAGAAGCAGAAAACACATATTTATATTAAGAACCACTGAAAAAAAAGTATAGGAATGGAAAGATTTTTCCATAATAAGTTAAAAACATCATAGAGGTAGTATGCATCAGAGGAGGGACTTGAACCTGGGTGCTCTGACACTGGGGCGAGTGTTCTTCTCCCTGGACCATGTCAAAATAATACCACACACATCAAACACAGCGATACAAATTAGAAGGATGACCATGATAATAAAATCCCTCATAGAAGGGAAAAATAATTCCAGAAGGGGACATAAAAACAAATAGAATATTTCTGTTGTCTTGTTAAAGGAGGCACAGATAAGTGAGGTCTAAGGAGATCAGAAGAGGAGGGTCTTGACACTTAACTGCTTACAATGGTGAGTAGGCTAAGTGGAGGAGGGCTTAGAGGCAAGGAGACTGGAACCAGTGGAGTGGTTGGGAGAGAAGGCAGAGGAGGGGACAAATGAGAGAGAGGTCAAAAAGGCAGTAATTAATTGGAAATGGGGGATAGAATGTAAGGGTTGTCATATCTGCAGTGCCGAGGCAGCCAGGTGACGCTATAGTGGATAGAGCATTAGGCCTGGAGTCAGGAAGACCAGAATTCAAATTTGGTCTCAGACATGCAGTAGCTGTGTGACCCTGGACAAGTCACTTAACTGCTCTATTTGCCTTAATCCACTGGAGAAGGAAATGCAAACCGTTTCAGTATCCCTTCCAAGAAAATTCATGGGGTCACAAAGTGTCGGAAACAACTTAATGACTCTACACCACCAACTCCGGTGCACGGATGGTACAGTGTTAGGAACACTGTAGGTGCTTAATGAACACTTACTGATTGGTTGATATAGGAGAGGGAAGAATCAAGGATGAGTCTGTGGTTACAAACATAAGAAACAGAAGGATGGTGGTATTTTCAATAGGAATAGGGAAGTTAGGAAAAAGAGCAGGGTTGGGGCAAAATAAAACATTTTCTATTTGGATTTGTTAAATTTGAGAGGTGTAGGGGACATCTACATGAAGATGTTCAGCAACTGGTAATGTGGGATCCTAACCCAGAATACAGATGAGGTCAGGAGGTATAGATTTGGGAATCCTGGGGTCCTAGACTTAGGGCTAAAAGGGATCTAAGAGATCATCTGGTACAATCCTCCTCATTTTAAAGATGAGGAAAGGAAGGACCAGAGAGATTCAGTGACTTGCCTAATGACACACAGCTAGTAAAGGGCAGACAGGATTCAAACTCAGTACTCCAGAGGCAGCTGGTGGTATAGTGGATAGCATGCTGGACCTGGAGTCAGAAAGACCTAGTTTCAAATCCTGCTGCAGACACTTGCTCACTGGGGGATGCTTGGTAAGTCACTGAACCTCTGTCTGCCTCAGTTTCCTCATCTGTGGCATCATGATCCTACAAACTCAATTTCTCTGAGTACCAGTCCAATATGCCTTCTCTTGACCTATGCTACCTTCTCCCCTAAATTCCAAGAAGGCAGGGACATGGTCTTATATATACTTTATAACTCTCCAAGAACTAAGCAGAGTGTTTTGCACACAGCAGTGCTTATTATTAATAAACAGTGGCATAGTAGCAGTAGCAGTAGCAGTAGTAATAGTAATAGTAATAGTAGTAGTAGTAGTAGTAGTAGTAGTAGTAGTAGTAGTAGTAGAAGTAGTAGTAATAGTAGTAGTAGTAGTAGTAGTAGTAGTGGTAGTAGCAGTAGTAGTAGTAGTAGTAGTAGTAGTAGTAGTAGTAGTGGTAGTAGCAGTAGTAGTAGTAGTAGTAGTAGTAGTAGCAGTAGTAGTAGTAGTAGTAGTAGTAGTAGTAGTGGTAGTAGCAGTAGTAGTAGTAGTAGTAGTAGTAGTAGTAGTGGTAGTAGTGGTAGTAGTAGTAGTAGTAGTAGTAGTAGTAGCAGTAGTAGTAGTAGTAGTAGTAGTAGTAGTAGTAGTGGTAGTAGTAGTAGTAGTAGTAGTAGTAGTAGTAGTGGTAGTAGCAGTAGTAGTAGTAGTAGTAGTAGTAGTAGTAGTAGTAGTAGTGGTAGTAGTAGTAGTGGTAGTAGTAGTAGTAGTAGTAGTAGTAGTAGTGGTAGTAGCAGTAGTGGTAGTAGTAGTAGTAGTAGTAGTAGCAGTAGTAGTAGTAGTGGTAGTAGTAGTAGTAGTAGTGGTAGTAGTAGTAGTGGTAGTAGTAGTAGTAGTAGTAGTAGTAGTGGTAGTAGTGGTAGTAGTAGTAGTAGTAGTAGTAGTAGTAGTAGCAGTAGTAGTAGTAGTAGTAGTAGTAGTAGTAGTAGTAGTAGTGGTAGTAGTAGTAGTGGTAGTAGTAGTAGTAGTGGTAGTAGCAGTAGTAGTAGTAGTAGTAGTAGTAGTAGTAGTGGTAGTAGTAGTAGTGGTAGTAGTAGTAGTAGTAGTAGTAGTAGTAGTAGTGGTAGTAGCAGTAGTGGTAGTAGTAGTAGTAGTAGTAGTAGTAGTAGCAGTAGTAGTAGTAGTGGTAGTAGTAGTAGTAGTAGTGGTAGTAGTAGTAGTGGTAGTAGTAGTAGTAGTAGTAGTAGTGGTAGTAGTGGTAGTAGTAGTAGTAGTAGTAGTAGTAGTAGTAGCAGTAGTAGTAGTAGTAGTAGTAGTAGTAGTAGTAGTAGTAGTAGTAGTGGTAGTAGTAGTAGTAGTAGTAGTAGTAGTAGTGGTAGTAGCAGTAGTAGTAGTAGTAGTAGTAGTAGTAGTAGTAGTAGTGGTAGTAGTAGTAGTGGTAGTAGTAGTAGTAGTAGTAGTAGTAGTAGTGGTAGTAGCAGTAGTGGTAGTAGTAGTAGTAGTAGTAGTAGTAGTAGCAGTAGTAGTAGTAGTGGTAGTAGTAGTAGTAGTAGTGGTAGTAGTAGTAGTGGTAGTAGTAGTAGTAGTAGTAGTAGTAGTGGTAGTAGCAGTAGTGGTAGTAGTAGTAGTAGTAGTAGTAGTAGCAGTAGTAGTAGTAGTGGTAGTAGTAGTAGTAGTAGTAGTGGTAGTAGTAGTAGTGGTAGTAGTAGTAGTAGTAGTAGTAGTAGTAGTGGTAGTAGCAGTAGTGGTAGTAGTAGTAGTAGCAGTAGTAGTAGTAGCAGTAGTAGTAGTAGTAGTAGTAGTAGTGGTAGTAGTAGTAGTGGTAGTAGTAGTAGTAGTAGTAGTAGTAGTAGTAGTAGTGGTAGTAGCAGTAGTAGTAGTAGTTGCATTAGTAACTAGTATTTCTATGGTACTTTAAGGCTTGCTAAGTGACTTTCAAATATCTTATTTGATCTTCAAAACAACTGAGGGAGGGAGGTGATGTTATCTTCATTTTACACATGAAGAAACTGAGACACAGAGGTTGAGTGATTTGCTCAATCATACTGCCTGTAAGTATCTGAGACAAAATTGAATTCAGGTCTTCCTGAATCCAGGCCCAGTGCTCTTACCCACTGCACCACCAACTGAAT